>NW_027271532.1:1122500-1597500 GCF_040938485.1 Diadema antillarum
TAAACACAAATGCCAAACCTTATAAAAGTATAACAGATATTACTAGATGAACACATACATGTAAGATATAAATATTATAACTTTAACATTACATGAAGCCCAGGAAAAACTTGTCAATGCTCATTGATTATCACAGAGAGGTAAATAGAGAAGACATGCACAGAAATGACAGGAACAGATTCAGAGATACTAACATATGTAGGGCTTGGGGTTGGTCAGCTCTCTAGCACCCTCAAATAGGCACATGGGGCAGCACACAAGTTGCTTTGCCAAAATCTGCTGGCTAACTGACTTGTAGCTGGATTATAAGACCCCCTTTACAGTGCGAGGCTCGGCCGCGGCTCGGCCGCGGCCATGCCCAGCCCCGCTTCAGTGTAAACGCGCAAAAGGCCAAATGCGAGGCCAAAATTGGCCTCGCATTTGGCCTCGCTCTGGAGGTGGTCTCGGCCGCGGCCGGGCCCGGCCTTTTCTTGGTGTAAACGCAAACTAAGCCAAATGTGCGGCCAATTTCAGTCTGGCTTCCAAACCCTCTGCCTGTATCTTTCGCTATTCAGGATATTAACCCCCTCAACGTCGAAAACTAGTATAGTTTAAGGTGGTTTTGTCCTGCAAAGGATTCTTTCCTTCGGCAAAGGCCTTTGCCCGAACGGCGACTTTGTCGCCACGGAATTCATTTGGCAAATGGTCTGAAAACCAGACAATACCAAATTGCATTTGTTTACAAGCAGAGCGCCACTACGACAAAATATTGAAAGGTTTGAATCAAAAGCGCGGCCGAGCCCGGCAGTGTAAACGGACAAAATTGCGGGGCCCGGCCTCGCAATTGAGGCTGGGCTCGGCCGCGGCTTGGCCGCGGCTCGGCCCAGCCCCGCACTGTAAACGGGGTCTAAGAGAACTACAGCTGATTTTCAGCATGTTATATTTGAGCAATGATGAATTGGTTACAGTGGGTACAGAATCTCATCACTGATAGTGATTGGGGAAGGAATAAGAATGTTTTCAAAATTTATATACAATCACAATGAACAAGGATGACGACATAGCAGCTTCACCATAAGAATGCATGAGTGAGAGCTAAAGAAAGCAGGACAAATGACGAAAGCATGCATAAATTGTACACAGGTGACCTTCTTAAGCAAGTAGTATTGCAATGGACTGCATTGCTACATTTCTGAAATATAATGTGAGCCTCCTACTCATGAATTTTATGGTGAGCTCCAACTCATGCATTCATAAAGGCCGTGTCACACCAGCCTTGCGTGCGACTTGCAAAGAACACTTTTGACTACCCGGAGGTCCTCGTAGATATCCGCACATGACAGTACCTGGCATGTATCTCAAAAGTAGTCGCCCGGAGGTGCGCACGCATATTTTTTTACCCGCAACCGTGTTTAGGCCCTGTCACACCTTTCCGGGCAAGCTACTCGGGCTTGTTACGTGTAGGGATTTTCTAGCATACCGGACATTCCTGAGGGCGGAAAAGGATTTGTGCGAGTCAGCGCATGTGTCTTACTTGCTGGACGCGTTGATACTTGCGAGTATACCGTGTGACCTTTGTACCAGTCGCGTGGGGGCTGACAACTTAGTGAAGGAATTCCTCTAATGGAATGGCTGAAATCTCACAGAATTTCATTATCTTGGCTGCATACGGGACTGCGAAGTACCTGCGTGGGAATTGCCTGGAAAGTACTGCCGCTAAGGGTCTCCTACTGGCGTTCTGCGTGGACCTCTACGGGCATTCCCGCGACTCACCCGGAAAAAGTTTTGGTCATGCTCAAAACTTGGCTGCGGTTAAATCAGACTTGCGTGAGCACCTCCGGGCAACTACGCGCTAGATACTGTCAGGTGCGGACCAACTGCGGAGAGTTCCTTGGAGTAAATTTGTTTCCCCGCAAGTCAAGCCGCAGAAGTTCCCCCGTACGGTATGACAAGGCATGAATGAAAATTGCAAACATTCTTGTTCGCCCGCTGAAAATCTTCTACGTGCTGGAAACTACCTCCTCGCCACAAGCCCGCGTTATGGTGTGACACGGCCTTTAAATGGTGAAGCTGCTCCCTCATTCAGTGTACTTAGCACTAATGGCGTATTACCTATTCTGTTTATATGGAATCTTCCTATTTTTCTTATTCTTCTTTCTCTCTGACAAATTTTGTGAATGCAGTATCTCAACAATGACATGACCAATTAATGTGAAATTTTCAATCATTATAAAACATGTCAACATCTGGATAAAGAAATCTTTTCATAACGTCAACTTATCTGTGACGTCAACTAGGCGCCATTTTGTGATTTTGACATGATGTCAAACGATCGGTCATATCTTCATAACTAAATAACTAAATGTCATAACTTTATCATTTTTAGTGGACATCAAGTTTCAAGTGTCACCTGATCATCTCGCACAGAGCATATCAGTCAGGCATTCATGACGCTGCATTATGTGCACGTTAAAATTTTGAAATGGCTCAAAATGACTTCATGACCTATTTTCTCCACAGATTAAGGACATGGTGTGGGTGAAGTTCTCAACAGACAAGTTCATCGGAGAGCGTGGAAAAATCTGCTTCGAAGGAAAGACCACTTTGACCTGAAGTCAAACTAGTGCATTTGTTTTAGACATTTCCAGAAAGGAATGTACGCTCAAAGATCCTACACTATGTAGGATCTCTGGTACGATTTTCCAGAACCGCTAACTAGGAAGTATACATCCCAAAAGTGATCGATCACATATTGGTATTGTGAGGTGATATTGCGTGATATTGGCTATGATAGGGAGAATTAAAAAACGATGATGTCAAATGGAAAGACAACTGTCTAAAATACAGCAAATTCAAACGTGGATGCACATTAAGCAAAAATGACTGAGGTACGCACAAATAAGTGTCAGAAACATTATGTTATGAAATTAAATTTCACTGATCTGATTTCAAATGATGATATGATGACATCATTCTAATTCGTCTGAAATACTGATACTTGAAATGATATTTACAAATAATAAGCTTTTGGAATTTGCAATAAAAAAGGGTCACCCCTCATTCTGAGGAGCTATGGTAAAATTAAAGAAGCCTTTTCACTATATTTGTACATAGATACGCACATGGAATTATAGCTTTGGCGCACGCCCATAACTTTGCTAATGGTTAAGGTTAATCGGAAATCATTGGACATTATTACTGGATGTATCAGGAATCCAAATCACACAGAAAAAGTGCATTTCCTAATGCTACATTTACACTATGTGATCATAGCAGGACTGTTTGCCCAAAACGTAGCGCGCCACGGGTAGATGGGACATTCTCTTGTTTTTCCCCTCCATATTCCAGTCGTGTTCGCTCCAGTCCTCACTCTGGTGAACATGTAGCTATCAGATGCCTTTCTCACAGAGTCTGGTCGGGCTAGACTACACAATATTTTCTGTCGCATCCCACTACGGACCGCCTCCAAGTTTTGTTACAGCCTCTTACATGCCATCTCGTTTTGTTGCATTCACTCCATTTCATTATGGCCTACAAGGTTTCTCATTAGCACCGGGACTGCTGAGGCAAATTTTTTGACAGTTTAACAAGGAAAAGTAGAAATTACGCGGTGCGTAACATATGTCCCCGCCGGAAGTAGCATTTTGTAACAAAATGTGCAATATAGGTAAAAAATCAAGGTCAAAGGTCAAAGAAGTCAAAGGTCAAAATTCTGTGTAGAAGTTTTGAAGCCCTCACCTAGTGCCATCACATAAAGCAAATGGAATCGAAATTGGGTTAGAAATGGCGAAGGAGTAGCATTTTGTAGCCAATGTACAATATAGGTCAAAAATCAAGGTCAAAGGTCAACGAAGACAAAGGTCAAAATTCTGTGTAGAAGTTTTGAAGCCCTCACCTAGTGCTATCACATAAAGCAAACGGAATCGAAATCGGGTTAGAAATGGCGCAGGAGTAGCATTTTGTAGCAAAATGCACAATATAGGTCAAAAATCAAGGTCAAAGGTCAAAGAAGTCAAAGGTCAAAATTCTGTGTAGAAGTTTTGAAGCCCTCAACTAGTGCCATCATATAAAGCAAACGGAATCGAAATCGGGTTAAAAATGGCGAAGGAGTAGCATTTCGTAGCAAAATGTACAATATAGGTCAAAAATCAAGGTCAAAGGTCAAAGAAGTCAAAGGTCAAAATTCTGTGTAGAAGTTTTGAAGCCCTCACCTAGTGCCATCACATAAAGCAAACGGAATCGAAATCGGGTTAGAAATGGCGAAGGAGTAGCATTTTGTAGCAAAATGTACAATATAGGTCAAAAAATCAAGGTCAAAGGTCAAAGAAGTCAAAGGTCAAAATTCTGTGTAGAAGTTTTGAAGCCCTCACCTAGTGCCATCACATAAAGCAAACGGAATCGAAATCGGGTTAGAAATGGCGAAGGAGTAGCATTTTGTAGCAAAATGTACAATATAGGTCAAAGGTCAAGGTCAAAGGTCACGACTGAAATTCTGTGTAGAAGTTTCAAAGCTCCCATGTAGTGCTATCATATAAAGCAAACAGAATCAAAATTGGCTCATAAATGACAGAGAAGTAGCAAATTGAAGATTTTGATCACACACGACGACGCACACGGACGGACACACGGACGGACGGACACACGGACGGACGGACACACGGACGGACGGACACACGGACACACACACGTACGGAGCCCGTTTCATAGTCCCCTGCTCGAACTCGTTCGGCGGGGACAAAAATCTGACACAGCAATCACAGCCTGTCACATTTGCCTATCCCGTCCCACCATGTTGTCTCATGTCCATCCCCTTTTGTCCAAGGAGGCCTGGTGACTGTCCCGGCCGCCAGGAACATGGTGTAAACACAGCATTATTGCTCGGGCACATGAAACATTTTTGAAATGCTTAACCCTAACTAGGCCGGGCTATTTAGGTAGTTGATAGAGCCGGGGGGGGGGGGGCCTCCCAGGCCCCCCTCCAGATCTCAGCCGTCGACCGCGCGATCGCGACGAAAATTGGCACACACATTGCCTATGATGTAATCTAAAATACCATGAAGTTAATTTTTCAAAAAATCATCATTTATGCTAAATTATGCTAATTTATGCACGATGATGTATAAAACCAGACTATTTGGTATAAATCACAAAAAAAAGCTCAAAACAGGCACATTTTTTGTGTAAGTATTCTTTTTAGTGTCCTTAGCAAATGTAATCAAAAAAAATTGTGATATCAGAAAAAATTCTTAAGTATTTTATTGTTTTTTTGAATTTCTTATGTATTTCATTGTTTTTTCGACTTTATGTTTTTCATTGTTTTTTCGATGAAATTTGTCCGCGACATCGCTTCGAACAAGAAAATATGTTATTCATTGATTTTAATCAATAAAACACCAAAATAACCATGCTTTTATGAAATTTGCCAGTAAGCACAGTTTGCATTGAAATTGTACACGAATTAACGTTTTTGAGCAATTTTTGGTCCGACATGCGTGTTCATATTTATGCGTAACTTCGGAACCGCGCGCCCGGGCGTCGCAAATTTGGTGTCAAAAGATGCGGGAGACTCGAAAGAAAAAAGTCATGAAACGTCGCGGCGATAGCTTTTTGCGATTGCGATACATCGCGCGGAACGTCGAGGGGGGGGGGGGCCTCGGAGGCCCCCCCCCCCGGCCTAGTTAGGGTTAAAATATTCTGAAAAGCGTGTGTCATGATAGCTTAACTGATAAGCACAGTGTAAGAAGATCAGCCAATAAAGATATATATTTAGTTATCAAAATATGACTGATCATTTGATATCATCTCAAAATCACAAAATGGTGCCTAGATTACATCACAGACAATTCAACAATTAGCTTTCTTTATTTAGATATTGACAAGAGATAAGATGATGGAAAATTTCATGTTAATTGGTCAAGTCATTGTTGAGATATCACATTCATAAAATCTGTCAGAAAGAAAGAAGGAAAAGAAAAAAGGAAAGCGAGATTCCTTACAACACACTAAGTGATATGCTGGTACAACATGTAACTTTGTCCACTTATACTTTAATACATGTATACCTGTATGTCAAGCTTCATTTGGATACCTCAAATCTTTTGTAAGTTATGCCATTTACAATATTAAATAAAAAAGTAACATTGCAAAATATTGATGTCACTGTTTTTAATCATAAGCAGATATTCAAGATACACAAGTTTACAGATTTTATGTCTAGTAGAAAGTAACAGATTTTCTATGGGTTCTTATAGTAACAACAATGAATGTGATGGGAGCCATTTATCAGTAAGGACTCACCATGAGTTACTGTCGCTAATTTGCGGCACACTCTGACCTCAGCTGCTAAACCAATGACTGAGCAACGAATGCTGTGATCCCTCATAGCCTGAGTAGAAATCAATGGATTTACATGTGTGATGCAAATGTGGCCTTGTATGTCTTCATCATAAACATATATCTAATTCTATCTAATTCTTGCTGATCATGTGGACGTCAATCAAACATATTAAGTACACCTGTATGTGTAAGAGGTTTACTTGCATCATGACTTACAAGAGGATATAATGATACTCTTAGCCTTGTTTTTCCATAAGAATTAAAGAGCAATACATAGTACAGTGCTCACCTGTTAATTGGGAACCGCTTTTGTGGGAACCCCAGCTTAAGTGCAACAAAACTTGATATAACAAATTTTTCATGTGTTATTTCCACTGCTTAATCAGAACCAACCCCTTTATTGGGACAAATCTGGCTGAAACACTTCCAATTGTTCATGTCAATGTCTAAAATGATGAGTAAATCCCTGGAAATAATTGAAGGGATTTCATTTCCTTTTATACCAGACGGATTATTTTCTAACCAGATCCTGATAGATTATGCCGACTGCAGTCTAAACATTTGCTGTAGACAGTGAGATGCAATGCAGAGACGGTCTTATTGAGTGTCATCTTATTGTACGTTGTCAGCTTCTACTCATGCACTTTAATATACTGTATCACCCCTTCAGTCCTTGCGCCCCATATTCTCCCTGTTCATGCATAGTATACATGCATGCATTGTGTGGTTTGTGCGTGACAGCAGAACAGGGGTATGAATATGAGAAAATTGTGTTCAATAGTACGGAAGATGTTCATCATCGTGGTAGTAACTGGAAGAATAAAGCTAATCTTTTTTCTCACGAAGTGAGGTAAACACACACACACACACACACACACACACAAAGGAGTGTTTACCTGGCTTCGTGAGACAAAAGATTAGCTTCATTCTTTCAAAAATGTGTTGGTATGATCGTCACAACCGTCGATGTAATGTGCATGTTGTTACATGTTAAGCAGCATTTGAAATTTAGCATAGCTGCCTCTTTCTCTGCATTAATAGGGTAGGCATTGTGACTTGCTATGAACTTTGAACTCTAAAAGAGGGTTATTCTGTGGATCAAATGAATGAAGGTTTGTTCCGATGATGCATTTGCCAAAATTATGAGACTGTTGTGTCTTTTCTTATCGCTGTTTTGTGTCTGCGTGTCATAGCGTGCATGTATTTGTTGCTGTGGTTATCAGCAGGTTTGGTAACTGTGCATGGTTTAGTGTAATGGTTACATACTGCGCTTCATGTTGTGTGGTTTGCACGGGCCAATAGCGAGTACCGCTAATAAAACTGGAGAAAAACTTGTCTCTTGACCCCTCCTGATTAAGCAGTGAGCACTGTATGGTGATGATACCTCTGTTTTATGACGTGTAAATGCTCCATGCAGGGCTTTCTACGCCAGGTCTTGCCTGACTGCAGTAATAGCAGTATTATTGTTTTCATTATTCTCTCCACAGTTCCTGATCTTTTGAGATATTTACTATCTGGTGAAACATCATGCCTGATGTTCATGCTTGAATGATGGTAGGGAGAAACTAATTTTATGTAGGTGCAGTATTTCCATATAGCCCCATGTTCACTCTATGCAAGAGCTAGAACAAATTAAAGATGCCAACTTGTGGACTAAAGCTTCAACATCAAATCACAAGAGTGATTGCTATACAGGTGGTAAATATGAGGCAAGTATGAATAGTGCCTACCTGTATGGTGTCATGAATGTTGCCTGGGTCACATGATGTCAGGCTTCCCATGATGACCAGAACTTCTCTGCTAGCATGACCAGGCATGTGCCTACAAAGAGGGTAGGAGGGTAGAGTGAACATAAAATGTGTTTGGTCCCACATTATCATATGAGCACTTACATTTAATTCTGAGGAATACATTGAACTAATCTATTTTTGTTTTCTACATGTTGAGTGTGATATGCCTAATAAATACTGGTTCCGGAATAGAATAAAGGTGGAAATTGTGGTCTCCAAAACATCTACAATTCACAATCTACTATTGTACCATGGAAAAACAAACCTAACTACTAATTTTAGTTGTTGTTGTTGTCATATTACTTACTTCCCAGGTTCAATCTAGTATGTATATGATCAATTTTACCAGCTAACAAGAGACCCAGGGTCTCATGCTAACCCAAGTATTGTAAATTCACCTTTCATGCATTCTTACGAACTGCTACCTGAGAACATTGCAAACTTTTGGGGTGGGTAGGTTTGAGGGCTTCTAAGGGGGCATGGTGTCCATTTGTATATTCCATCACACTGGTAAAAATACCTGCCAAGTACACTGTACAGTCAACCTCGCATAAGTCGACATAATCGGGACTGAGCAAAACACGTCGACTTTCGCGAAAGTCGACTTACGCGTAAGTCGACATTTTGTCGACTTACATATGAAAACGAATCTCCCCTGTACAGAGTAAGATTTGGATCGTGATGCGGGTCGCTATCCAAATCTTACTCCCTTTGCCGTCGAAATATGCCTACTGTATCTAAGCAACTATCCTATTTTAGTTCATGAATGAATCTCGCGCGGATACAAGGTAACGACACGGCAAAATTGCCCAATCTCTAGAGAGATTTTGAGAGAGTGGGATCGGAAACCTTGGCCCGTTTCTAGAAATCTAATGTTTTAAACTTAATTTGTAACATCAAACGCAAATTCGCCAAATGGCATGTAACTTTGCGATTTAAATTCAAGTGAGTTGCTGAAAAGATATGCTTGTGATTTCGTATGATTCTGTCGACATGATTTTTCAGTGCCGACTGAGTTAAAACATGTATGATTTTCCTTCTCTAAGTCGCAATATTTGTTTTGCTTAAATTTCTATTGACATACTCTGAAAAAGAATTGTTCTCGCGCTCCGATTCGCAACAGTACCACTCTGTACGGCGGCGCGGACCCGTCTGAAAAAAGGAAAATGTGTTAATCCGAAAACAACATTTAATTTTTGGATTAACTAACCTTCGTAAAAACATATCTCTTTCCATTGTCAGACTAATTAAACTTTGGACTGAGATTTAAACCTTCAGCATAGCGAACTGCAACAATTTGTTACCATTTTTTCATTGATATTTCGTGAAGTTGCATGCGTTTCAGTAGTTTGAAATATGTAAATGTTGCGATGTCTTTCCCCTGCTACTACAGTAAGTTCAGTCAGGGTGAAAATTCTGTTTTATTTTAATTTTGCGTACGAAATAAAAAAGAAAATGCAAGTCTTTTCAACAACGCACTTGCATTGATATGTAGAGGTGCGTTTAAACGCAGTTTCTAGTTTCATACCAAAAACGTCTTTTCTGCAACGTCCTTGCGTTTTGAACTTGATTTTTAGAATTGCATTTAAACGCAATTGAGTGTTAGTTCATACGACTTTCTAGTTTCATATGATTATCAAACGCAAGTAAGTCTTTTCAGCGTTGCATGTGATTTGATCAGCTGGTCTTGCATTTGATTTCTAGAGTTGTGTTTGGGAACGCAATTGACTTTCAGTTTCGTACAATCTAGTTTCTTATGATTATCAAACGCAAGTCTTTTCAGCAACGCACTTGTGTTTTTAAATGGAAAGTTGCGTGTGATTTGATGAACTTGCAAGTGATTTTTAGACATGCGTTTTAAAACGCAATTGTGTTTTAGTTTCGTACAATTTTCTAGTTTCGTATGATTAGCAAACACAAGTCTTTCAGCGTTGCGTGTGATTTGATGGACTTGCATTTGATTTTAAGTTGCGTTTAAACGTAATTGAGTTTCGGTTTCGTACAATTTTCAAGTTTCATATGATTATCAAACGCAAGTCTTTTCAGCAACGTATGTACTTGCGTTTAAACGCAAAGTTGCGTGTGATGTGATTCCTTTTCCTTTTGATTTTTTGAGTTGCAATTAATTAAATGCGAAGTTTCTAAAAACGGGCCCAGGTTTCTAATCCCGCTTCAGAATAATTAACATTAGAACATTCGGATTAACAAAAACGCCTATTTCATGTTCGGATAACGAATAGTTCTACTAAGACCTGGATGTACAAAATTTGTGTGTTTTGAGAGTAACGATCGAACCTCATTGCATTTTCGGATAAACAAAATCACCCTTAACAAACATATCCTGCGAGATGCATGAACAAATGATGAGCGTGCAGAGAGGTGTGATACTGTATAAGTATATTTGACAAAAATTGTATACATTACTGACTGTCATCACACAAAATATCTTGTTGACTTAGCTTAGAAGGCAAGTGCACATCCCACTGTACAATGCATGTAATTCTAAACGAGATAAAGAGTGAGAAAAAAATTGTTCAAGAACAACTTCCCGTTGCACCCTCATTGGACCATGGAGCTTTAGCTCCACGTTTGCACCGTAAGTTGCATCACGCTGATATAACTGCACCAAACGATACACACAGACACAAACACTCAGAAAGAGAGAGGGAAAAAAGGGAGAAAGTGAATTACCTTGGGTAATGCGTGTATTACTCGAGTGTAAATGAGTGTATGCCCTTTATATTCAGGCGTACAAAACAACGGATGCATGACGCGAATGGTCTAGTGAGTGGGAAAACAATTCTTTTTCAGAGAATGGCGATAAGAATTTGAGCTAAAAATTATGGCGACTTAAGACGATTACACATACTTGTATTTCAGCTCAGTTGGCACTGAAAATCATGTCGACATACGCAAGTTGTCGACTTATAAATGTCGACTAAGATGAGGATATTTTCAAGGAACAACAAAGGCAAAAATCTGGACTTTTTTATCATGTCAACTTAAGCGAGTTGTCGACTTATGCGATGTCGACTTCAGCAAGGTTTACTGTATTTAAAAAATTTGACTATGCAGTTTAAAGAGATTTAAATGGAACTAGAAATGTCACTATGGCGACTGGTATGCCATAATGCATGGTTTTCCCCCTAGGCCTATAATATGACTTGACAATGTTGAGATGCTAGTTTCACTTCATTGGCAAAAAAATTATAAATAAAATGATATGTTGGTCACAAATGTGTCGAGTGTTTACTTTCCTGGAACTAGGTTTCATTTGCGTGGATGGCTAAATTGTGTTCGAGGATTAGAGCCATTGCCCACTGACAACCTGGTCCACAATTCTGCAAATAATCCCTAACTAAACTAGAAACATCCACTTTTCATAATTCAGCTGGCATTAAAGACCTAATAAAATGCTTGCAAAATGTTTTAATATGCAAAAGAAATGTAAAATATATGTCATGATTATCAATGTATTTTAGTTGTCAGTGTCGTTCCGGTTTTTATCGCTTCTAAAAACTCCCCCAAATATCACATTTTTGGAGGACCCCGTTGCAGCTTTTGAGGAAAAGATAGTCACGTGACCAACACCCCTGAACCGATTGATGACGTATAAGCACGGAGTTGTGCTCAGTTAGCAGACGCCGCTCAGCACAAGCACTCAGATTTACTAGCTTGGTACACGCGCGTACACGATAGCTAGCCTGGCCAGGCCCGGGCCCCGCGGGATGTGCGCTCCCGGTCGACCCACTGACTGTCGACATGTACGCATTAGTACCACGTACATTATCACTAAATTGCACAGATACCTGGTACCTCGAGCATAATGTCTTCCCCTATATGGGTAAACTTCGACATTGATGATGATGATGAAGACTGCAGCTCTGACGATAGCGGAGAAGAAGAGGAGGCACATGAAGTTGAAGGGGAAGATGGGGAGGGAGAGGCAGCTGATGAACCAGAACGTTATCGTGGGGCTGCATCTTACCGATATGAACCAGCTGCATCTCCCCCGCTGCCAGTGTAAGAGCGTATGAACATGGCACCAAGCCCGAGAATAGACCTCACGGAAATGATCGCCTGGGAAATACAGAGTGGTATGTCTGGTATGCCCCCATATAGTTTAACGTTAGAAAGGATATACTGTATTCTACATGATTGACATTGTAAGTTGTAACTGTTTGTCTAGTATGTAGATTAGAAGAATAGACCCAGCTCGCTCACAAAGTGAGCGGCTACTCCGGCTGCAGCAGTCAAGCGGGAGCGTCCCAGCCGTGGCCTGGCCCGTCGGCCGGCGCTTACAAGTTAAACTACTAGTACCGGTAGTAGTCTAGTAGTAGATCTAGTAGCAGTCTACTAGTAGTTATAGTAGTCTACTAGTAGTAGTAGTCTACTAGTACCACTACGGCACTAGGTCTAGTAGACTAGTAAGTAGTAATAGCAGAATCTTTGGTAGTAGTACAGAGGCTACACTCTAACGCCTAACGGTTAGGAGGATATGTTGTTACAGGGTGGGTCGTGGCTCAAAAAAAAAAAAAAGGCCTAACCAGTTTCCCATAGTCAGTTTCTGCAATATTTGTTATCAGTAATTTAGATGCGCCATTTTCTAAGAAAAACGATACCAAGAATGATCGTCAATTTTGGTCGAGTAGTTTTTGTTTTATGCTGAAAATCATACTGTAGAAGGAAGCCCAAACGCCGTGTTTATCTACCGATGAATGCCACGGTGGGGCTGGATTCACGAGTAGGTCTAGGCCTATAACGAGAAGCAGGCGAGTCGCCGTAGTATTGTTAGTACAGTACAGTGGTGGTGGGGCTATCGTGAAATAGGCCCCACCGCAGTGCGCGTGCACCGTACTCGTGCGTTTATAGCAAGCAAGGGTAGGTCCTCCTAGGGTTTAGGGTTAGGCAGGGTTGTATTTATGGTTAAATTGGCCGTTAAATTAGTCGAGAGCCATATTATGAAGTCATTTTCGCCGCATTCACGAGTATTGACTGTGGAAGGCAGCCCCACCGCCGTGCTTACCTACCGATGGATGACACACGGTGGGGCTGAATTCATGAGTATTTAAACAGGTGAGTCGCCGTAGTATTACTATTAGTACAGACACGCAGTGGTGGGGCCTATTTCACGAGTTTGCCGAAAATAATGGATATCCAAGCGTACCACAGTTGTAATCTGTATTATTGGCAGTATTAAATCCGATACAATTCATTAAATATTCTTTTATCTAAAGGCTTAGCCAATGACAATAGTGCAGCGCAGCACCTGCTATGCGCTCGCTAGCTCGCTCCCCCGCCAGCGCTAGCCAGTGCTAGTGCAGCCGCCGGCCGGCTGTCGCTGCACTGCGCTAGCATAGCCTTGCCAGCTCGCTGGCGCTACGGCTAGACTGGTCGGACAATCAATATCGACGACTCCGTTCTTAGACGTCATCACAATTTAGAAGTGATAGTGCGCCGCATGCGGCGAAAGTATAGAAAGTTTTCCAAAACCGAGGAAATTGCATCCATTATGTTAACAAATATACAACAAAATACAGAACAGTAAAAAACTCTGCACAACCATAGAATTACTTAGAATTTATAATATTATTACATCATTGAGAAAAATATGCCTAAACCATTTTATTAGGTCTTTAAGGAAAAGAATTTTGCCACTTTATTCTGGCCTTTGACCCATGACCTCAAAATTTCCTTAGAGAATCATTGTCAGGCAGTATATAGAATATTTGCCAAATTTCATGAAAACACCTTAAGCCATTTCCTAGATGTGGAGAAAAAAGTAAAATTTTAACATTTTCACTTGACCTTCACCTAACGGCCCAAAACTTTCCAACAAAATCTTTATCTGGAATGAATACATGTATACACCATATTTAAAGAAAATCCCTACAGGTATTGCCTGGATATGGGGAAATAGTGACATTTTGAGCATTTGACCTTGACCTCTGACCTTGACCCTCATGACCCTAAAAAGTCCCAAGAAAATCACTGACAGGCAGTACATGCAAATGTACTAAGTTTCATGAAGATTCCTTGAGTCATTTCCGAGATATGGAGAAAAAGGTGAAATTTAAGCATTTTCATTTGACGTTATGGCCCAAAACTTTCCCTGGAAAATTTTTGTTTGATAATACATGTATACACTAAGTTTCAAGGCTCCAAGGGGTGATTCCTGGCTCTGTCATGATTGAAACTGTGGTAATTGATAAGTACTAACTCATAGTGTAAACTTAGCTCTATCACTTCTGGTTCTAGAGAAGAATATTTTTTTTATTTGTTTGTCTTAATATGGGGGAGTTTGGACTCCCTCAACCCCCACCCCCCACCCGTGAGGGGCATGGTGTGTATTAGTTCAAATGAGATCCTATTCCCCTAGGGATGCTACCTGCCAAGTTTGGTAAAAATCCATCCCAGATTTTTCAAGAAGATGCAAATGTATACTGTTTACGCACAACAGATGACAGACAACAGATGATGCATGATGGATGCTGGGCAATGAGCGATGCTTTCACACAGGCGGATTACCAACCTGGTCATTCTTTGTTGACAGGCATAAAGAATCTTATTTGGGAGCATAGAAGGCTTTTTATTAATTACAGGAGGAACAGGTTAAAGCACATGTCTGGCAGTTCAACTAACCTGAGTGTAGCTGCAGCTAGTTCTAGAGCATTCTGCAGAGAAGGCTCCTTCAGCCAAGACTTGTCACTTAACTTCCCCAGAGCTTCCATGTGTCTCTTGGGATTGCCTGTTCAATACAAGGAATAAATTCAAATGTCCAGAGATGCAAGTACATGTAGGTTATCACTGCAATAACCAAGAAAGACTATATCTGGTCATGTGTTTGTCGCATACATTTTACAATGCCTTTCATTGCTAAGACACAATACTCTTCATGCAGTGTGAGAAAGAGACTACGATATATGAGAAAATACAAAGGTTACACTGTACATTCAAAGATATAAAACATTAATACTATCTCATGAAATTGCAAATAGAGTTTAAGCCAGCCCCTTATCATGATTTCCAACCTCACAGAAAAGATTTGTGCAACATAAAGCAAGAAGAATACCATTGTTCTATTTCAAAACCTTACTGAAACTCACCGAACATGCCTGATATTTGAGACATTACCGAATAGACTCAGCAAAGCCAAAGTACTTGTAGACTATGTTCTATAGACAATGACATGTACAGTTTCAAAGGTGTAACTGTTTTTCCTAGGAGAGTGTAAATTGATATTTACCCAGGAATAAGCCATACTAATGAAAGGTGAATCTCACGCTCTTCCGTGTCAATTGAATAATTTGCTTTAAAAACACCAACAGTAACGACAATCTATCAAATAAAAGGTTAAACTCCATGTCTCTCATGCACTACCTGCCCAAAACACTTTGGCCAAAGTCATTATCAGCATTCGCTTGGCCTTGCTACCGTTCAAGTTATTCATTCAGCCATGCTGGGTGGTTTGCTGTTTATTCACATTCATCATTGTTAGATGGGCTTTCCAAATTCGAAAATGCGATGAAGCTTGCCTTTCCAGGGATGGTTTCTAAGCTCGGCACTTGTATAGTAACGTTCTATGCCACCTTTTCTTTCAAAGAATATCACAATTAGCCTAATTTGAAGTAATTTAACTTTTTCTTTAGAAGCAATGAATGCACTTATGTTTGTTTCAGCTATGAAATGCCATATGCTGCTCCCTTTTATTATATCAGTAAAAAATTAGCTGAATTTTCCCCACTTCATCTGAGTGCTTTCATTACAGCAGACTTCGTATGAATTTCCTCAAATTTTGACAAAAAGGTTCGCCGGAAGTACTCAGTCTCAGAGCTTACACGAGCATGGCTGCTATGTAATATCTTACATTCAAGTGAAATGATCATATATCAAGCAAGTGAATCACCCGCAGCTTGTTTTGCAGGCGATTCAATACTACAGCTTGGACATCATTCGATCATCACCATACTAGCAGCGTTTTACAACCCACTACTGAACGTGGATGGCATTTTCAGAATAAAAGTAGGTATTCCACACTTTTCACTCAAAATACTACAAAAAATAACTCACTATCTCAACAAACTGTCTCAGCCAGACAAGTTTCTCGGCGGAGCTTTCAGATATATTCCAAGAAAATTGGAATTTATGAAAAAATGACTCGTGGGCCCTTATCAGTACTATGTTTTTAGCATTAATACTCCTTGATTATGTTTAATAAGAAAACAAACTCCAGATCACCTCACCTCCTAATTCTGTGAGTTTTTCTGCTCTCATGTTGCTGGTAGTGATGATTCCAATCTGTATACATCATAAAATTATCATGTTAGCAAAGCAATGATACTAACATCATGTCCAAGTGAAAGACACAAACACACAGATCGCGTTCCAGGATCAACCTTGCCGTTTCTAGCAAGACCATGTAAACACTGTGAAGTCATCCAGTGTGATCCTTGTTCTTCCGGCATGCCCTTGGAAAAACTTAAGCTTGCTTAAATTCTCATCCCAAAATTCATGGATGAAAATCACACCATACTCTTCTTAGAAGGCACTGTGTTCATGTACTCCATGTAGCCTCCATACTTATTCTGGGACACTACATAATAGCACCGGCCCCATCCAGGATTGAAATTCCATGTGTTTTGCCAATACATATGGACAGCTGACAATAAATTGCTGCATGACAGACACAGATATACATATCATTTAGAAGACAGCAGAAGTGTCATGATGTCTCTAACAAGAAGCAGGAAAAGTCATAGGCACCATCAAAAAAGAATCCACTGTAACCATTTCCACCTGCAAATGAATATGATGAAGGCGACGAGGAGTCCACACTACATTAACAATGGGAAGGCAATTTGCAAACCAGCTGTGTCACAAGTGAAAAAAAACACCAGCTCTGCACCTTTAGGAGAGGCTTCCTGAAAAATGCACAGTCTTCTCAAACTTTTGCACAATTCTCTTGAGGACTTAATTTTATTTGTCAGGGTCCGCTCTCATTTAGTACTTGAAATTGCTTACATCTTTCTCAGTCAATTCACCAATCAAATCTCATATTGCTTCTGGTTGGTTGAAGTCATGGGCCTAAATTTAGCAATGGCCTGCGCAGCACGGAGCTCCATAGCATCCAAATGGCCCTTATAGTAACCAAGCAGACTGCTTCATAGCATTCAAACTGGCCTCAATCACAAGTACCCGGATGTAGTATGCGGACGTGTGTATGCGCTGCACTTCTGTCTTGCCTTTGCAGCGCAAGAACCCACCCAAGCAGTGCAGCGAAAGGTGCACAACCATTCTGCACAACCCTTGCCTTTCGTACACACAGATCATCGCTAGCGCTTCTTAGCGCATGTATGATATCATGCAATTGCAGTACAAACAGCTCCACATTTGCAGACAGCAATTTGTTAACAGTCTACGTAGATCACAGCAGTACGGAATTCATAGGAACCACTGTCACTGAATTTGCAACATGACATTATATGCCTAAATCGGTAAGTGAAATTCAGTCACTCCGTAGCTTTATTCAGCGTTGACTTGTAAATGCTTGCGTTTGTTATGTGACATTCACAGTGTGAGAGCTACCTGTATTGAAGGCATATGTGGCCACTGCCTACATAACGCTATCACTGTGCTGATGATCACGATTTGTGAACTGGCTAGCGCGATTGCGATTGACCAAGTAAACATTCATTTTAGTTTTGTTCGGTATATAAAACAGATAAACAATTGTAGACTACTTCATTCAGGGCACCAGTTGATTTAAGCTGTCCCTCGGGATCTCAACTCCACACTATGACATTCAGAGCAAGCTCCTCGAGGTAACATAACGTGGAGCAAAATTGTGATGTCATACGCTGGAACACCATGGATTTCAATCTGTGATGATCCATGAAGTGATCCGTTGAAGTGTAAAAGGGGCTTTAGAGATAGGACTAGGTCGAAGAATAATGCTACACTTATATTTCAACACATTTCTTAAACTAAAAATGAACTGAAAATCAAGAACCATGAGTTTTACACATAATGAACTGTGTGATGATATTTGTGAAAACAATGATCGTTATTCATGATCCCGTGCCCAATTTTATCAAAGCTCATAATAAATCATAAGCTCTCCAAATCACTTAAAATCCTCCCGAATCAATCAATCATAACTTCTAAGTCTGCTGTAAGTCCATCTTATCAAAAGACCTATTATGAAATCAACTATAACTTCCTCCAGAATCAATCATAACTTTTCAAAATGAATTTCAACTGCTCAAAATCAATTATAACTCTTACAGTTTATCCAAATAAACTAACTATACGTTGAGACTGTCTACTGTAGGTAAACTCAATTGTAAGACAATATGAAGTAGAAAGATGGCTAGTCTAGCTTGGGTTGTCACAAACTTTCATCTGTTTAATTTTCTCTAACATTCGGTATCATTTCTACCCTCTAGTCAATGTCTTTTCCTTGTATCCAATCCATGATAGATCTGTATGAATTGCTCACGCAACTGCTGTATGTGAACAGTATATCAGTAGCATATCAGTGCATATTATACAGGTCATAAGTGAGCAATTTTCAAACTTTACACATTTATGCTCTTTCAGAGTGCCTTGATCAACCACCAATAATCTGAAAGTTTTCTAAAAGATGGTGAGAATGGAGTAAAAACCATTGCAAGTAAATGAAGTTGTTGCGAATGTAAGAAAAATTGGGTTATTTTTTTTCTTGCGACGATGGTGCACCTTGTCTTCCAATAAAAAATCACTATCACAACCAATCAACACTGCCATACATACAGTGATCACCCATCCTTGGGCACGCAGCATCCTGACCGGCCCATCAGGCCAGCAAGGGTCAGCAAGCAAGCATCTGATCAGCGTGTGTGTGCAAAGTAAAGTCATGCAGACACAGATGCTTGTAGGCGCTCATTTGATAATTTACCCTTACCCTTACATGCCTTCAGAGCCAAGAAGCGCACAAGAAAATCTACAGCAACTTCAAAATGCAGAAGCTCTCATTTTGCAGCAACATCAGGCCATAAGAAACTAGAAATGTTGCTATGGCAACTGGTATGCCTCTGCCATAATGCATGGTTCTCCCAATAGGTCTATAGCATGTCTTGACAATGTGTGACTACAGTTCCACATGTACATGTAATTGGCAAACTAGAAATGATGCCTCCGCCATAATGCATGATTCTCCCAATAGGTGTATAGCACAATGTCTTCACAATGTGTGACGACTTGATGACAGTTTCACATAACTGGCAAAGTATTGAAATGATAGGTTTGTCAGAAATGTCTTGAATGTTCACTTTCCTTGAACTACATGTAAGTTTGCTATAATTGTCTAAGATAGAGTGCAGGTACATGTATTTTGGGAATTGACGATTTAACTGACTTTTGACCGACCCTTTTATAAGTTTATGCATTGAGTAATTTTCAAGGTATGAAGAAAGAGTGTAATTACAGTATAGAACAGATTTTTTTTTCTTATTTTTGCATTTTAGCCTGGCCTTTGACCCTTAATGTTTGACCTTGACCTTCTGGTAGGAAATTTCCCAAAAAATCTCCATTAGGTAATACATGTATATATCAAGTGTTTAAAAAATGATACTGCAAGCATTGCATATACTAGTACATGAGGGAAAGATTGAAATTTTGAGGAGTTGACCTTGACATTGACCCCTGACTATGGACCCATGACCCCTAAATTCCCTAGATAATCCCTGCCAGTCAGTACATGCGTATGTACCAAGTTCCATGAAGATACATTGAACCATTTGCAAGAAAAGTGAAATTGTAACATTTTCACTTGACCTTTGACCATATGACATGAAACTCTCTCTGGAGAATCTTTACGCAGTAGTACATGTCTACACTAAGTTTCAAGAAAATATCTTCGGTCATTGCATAGATATGGGGGAATAGCAACATTTTTAGCATTTGACCTTGACTTTCTAACCTTTGACCTCTTGCCAATTTCACTAAAAAAAGACTCAACCAATTACCCCATCATATATCATCCTTGGACCAAGTTTGGTGAAAGTTGCTTCATCCAGTTTTGAGTTATCACGTAAACAGATAAATTTTAGTATTTGACCTTGATCTTTGACCTTTGACCTCTGTCCGCTTTCCCTCAAAAACTAGTCAAGTAATTGCTCCATCATACATCATCCTTGGACAAAGTCTGGTGATATTTGCTTGATCCAGTCTCGAGTTATCACGTAAACGAATACAATTTCATGATTTGACCTTGACCTTTGACCTTTGGCCTTAAGCCGATTTCACCCAAAATCTAATCAAGTAATTGCGTCATCATACTTTATACTTGGGACCAAGTTTGGTAAAATTCCAGTTAATATTACTCAAGTTATCGCGTAAATGAATGCAGACGGACGTACAGACGTACGGACGGACGGACGGACGGACGGACGGACAGACAACCCGAAAACATAATGCCTCCGGCACCACTTCGTGGCGGAGGCATAAAAAAATCAAAATCAAATGTTTGTCATAAATGTGTTTCATGTTCATACATTGAGTAATCTTCAAGGTACTACAAGTGTAATTTCAGCACTAAATGGTCAAATTCTAGCATTTTAACCTGGTGTTTGACTCTTGACCTTTTCCCCTATGACTCAAAAATTCCCATGAGAATGACTGCCAGGCAGTACATGTATAATACATACCAAGTTTCATGGTGACACCCTGAGCCACCATGAGCCACATACGTATGGAGGAAAAAGTAAAATTAAGCATTTTCGGCTTATCATTGACCGCAAACCTTTTGGCCAAAAGCTTTCTCGGAGAATCTCTATCAGGTAATACATGTATACGCTGAGTTTCAATAAAATACCTTCAAGCACTGCATAGTTGTTTGTAATTTGTATGAGGGAAATAGTGAAATTTTGAGTTGACCTTGACCTTTGACCCCATGACCCCAAAATTTTCAAGAGAATCACTGTCAGGCAGTACATGCATATGTATTAAGTTCCATGAAGATACCTTGAACCATTTCTGAGAAATGGAGAAAAAAAAAACAATTTTAGAATTTCACTTGACCTTTGATCTTTGACCTCATGGTCTAAAACTTTCTCTAGAGAATCTTTATTGGTAATACATATATCGCTGCTGGGGCAACAAGACCTCGTATCTACAAAATGTCCAATGTTCAGGAGAGCAAAAAAACCTGGCAGCCAAAGCACTGTATCCAATGGGATAGACATTCCTTTGACATGCCGTTGTTGCTTCATTTTTGGGGTAAGACAGCTAGGATTTGGACAGGACATCACTTAACTGATTATCTGACCATTAATCCAAAAAAGTCATTTTCACCAAAATTGCAGATTCAAGGTCTTGTCACCCCAGTGACGGTATATAGTTAATTTCAGGGAAATACCTTCAGGCATCGCATAGATACAACAACATTGTATATGGGAAATAAAAATATAATGCACTTTGCATTTTTCCAACTTTCTCACAAGTTACATTATGAATATATAATATGAATGCTAATTAATCTCTCTTTTAAACACAAAAGATAGAGTGATATGAACAACCATTACATGCATTGCAGCTCTTAAAAAAAAACAAATCTTGATCTATATATTTGTACCACGGTTACTGTCACTATTTTGAACTTACTTGGCTTATGGGATTCTGATCAAAATACTCCTCTATGAAGTGTTCAAGAAGCTGGAAATAAAATGAAAACAAATAAGAACGCAGACTGAATGCAAATAATACTCTCTATACATGTTCTTTAAGAGGATTAACATCTTCTGCATATACGTTGCAATGTACAGACCTTTATTTGAACTCATAACCTGATTTAGTTTTATAAACAATCTCAACCACACATTGTTCAACAATGAAACCTCACTGACAGAAGCTTTTCTGCTGAAATAGCAAATTTAATTACACAACAGTTCACTGTCCCTTTCAAAATCTTTGCTCGCAATTATTTTGTCTGTAGAGAAGAGGACACACGAACAATATCAGTAAAAAATTGCACTTCTTTAACTGCAAAATGTTATTAACAATGGAAACATGTATTTGCCAATTATTTAAACAGAAAAATTTCACATTCAAGTAGTAATTCTGGCAAACAAAATTATGCACAAATGTGCACAAGATGGTGAAATGCTAACTTTTTATGCGATACTCAAGTTCCTTTTTTCAGCCCTGGGATATCGATAACAAGAAGATTTGAAGAAAAACTGAAAGGGTTGTTTTGTAACATATAACTATTAAGTTTCACTAAGGATTTCAGTATTTTCTCTTAAACACAGCTTAAAAATGTTAAAATTAAGAACCTTGTATTTGGTCTCCATGTCAAAACTCTACAGAAGAGCGGCTTGGAGCATGGAACATCAAAGCCAGAGGAATGCTTAGCATTCAATTGTTATGCTATAGAACCTACGCATAAATTTGCACAAATTAGATAGAGATTCCACTCCTTCTCTAACACCTCCCTGTTTAAACAGAGCTGATAATTGTCAGGTGGGAAAGAATATCCCAAATGAGGAGAAAGCGTATCAAACATCAGTTTCATGGAGCAATAGTTTTTGTACAAGGACAAGCTCATTTTGTTACAGCCAATATCTTACAGCATCCGTATCTGCTATATCAGGAATATGGCAAAGAGATTAAAGTACAAATGGACTGACATTGATGAAAACATATTTGGCAGACACCTCACAAGCAGTTTTGCAGTAGAGCTAATCTTGTCATTCCAAATTTTTCCTGTTTAATCATGATTCCACCACTATCATATTTGACATCATGTATTTTTGTTTGTTTGTTTATTTGTTTTTTAATGCAAAGTTTGTAAACCAATTATGAAAGTGGAAATAAATGAAATGATATGAAATGTAATGAAATTCCGTATTACACACTGTATTCAAACATGATCACAATGTAAAGGGGTTTATTTCATTCTATGAAAACAGCAAAGCTACATAAGTAACTGATCTCATGAAAAGCATTTGTAGCACACACACACACACACACACAAAAAAACCTGGAGGTTTTTGTTTTTGTTTTTTTTAAGCATTATTGATTGCATGTACCATGGTACTAGTTTTTTTTTTTTTATACTATTCAGTAAGTTAGGGGATTGCAAGGTATTTTGACAGAAAAGCTCAGAGAGCAAATACAGTCAACCTTGCCTCAAAGTCGACATAATCGGGACTGAGCAAAACATATCAACTTACGCATAGTTGGCTTACATTATGCATAATTAATTTTCCTTCTACAGAGTAAGATTAGGATTACGATGCAGATCGCTATCCATATCTTACTCCTTATACCGTCGAAATGTGCCTGCTGTATCTTTGCAACAAAAATATTTTGGTTCATGCATAAATCATGCACAGATTAGTAAAAATAATGCAACAAATGCGACATTCAGAGAGATCTTGAGAAAGCGGGATGGAAACCTGGGCCCGTTTCTGGAAACTTTACATTGCAAACTCAACTTGAAAAATCAAACACAAATCTAAAAATCACCTGCAACTTTGCACTTACATGTACATGCAGGTGCATTGCTGAAGAGACTTGCATTTGCTTTCGTATGATTTTGTCAAAATGATTTTAAGTGTGGACTGTATTAATGTATATAAATGTAAATTTCCTCTCCTGAGTCATGATCATAATCTTTTGCTCAAATTCCTATCGCCATATTCTAGAAAGAATTGTTCTTGCACTCTAATTCACTGCATTAATGCTCTGTAGGGCGCGGTCCCATCTGAAAATGAAAAAAAAGAAATCTGAAACCGACATCCAAAAATACAAAGTTGAGTGTGATATGATGGACTTGCATTTGATTCTTAGAGTTGCATTTAAATGCAATCGAGTTTCTAGTTTCGTACAATCTTCTAGTTTTGTAGGATTATCATATGCTAGCCTTTCAGCAATCCACTTGCGTTTGGATACAAAGTAGCAGGTGATTTGATATTTTGAGTTGAATTTAAATGCAAAGTTTCAGAAACAGGCCTGAGTTTATTATCCCACTTCAAATAATTAACCTAATGACTACTCTGATTAATGAAAGGGTCTATTTCATGACTGTATAACAAACATCTACAAGGATCTAGGTATACAAAACATTTGTGTTAATAAGAAAAATGAATCTTCATAACAATGATTGAACCTTATTTCACTTTCGGATGAAGAAAGCTTTGGAATAATAAAGGGAAAAATTGTGACTTTTCTGCCATGTCGACTTAAGCGAGGTGTCGACTTATGCGATGTCAACTTAAGTGAGGTTTACTGTGCATTTTATTTCCATTTATATTCTAGCTTTGACAAACCCTTCACACAGCCACACGTTACACTTTATTTGTGGAAAAGGTTTTACCTTAGCACAGCAAGTAAGTCTATTTGGCTTCAGATCTTGATCCTCCATGGACCGCGAACAGTCAATAATAAGGAATAGATGACGCATCTGCAAAAGAAAATTCATATTCAGCATGGAAAAGCAATAAAATATGTACAATTCATTTATTAAAGAACCAGATTAAAAACAAGGCAAGTGCCAAAATGTGTCTCGCCCATTCGCGTAGAAGAAATTAATGTTTGTCTAACTCCAAGAAGTTCATTGACTCCACCTATGACCTTTGACCATGTGGTGACCTTCAACTCCCCAAGGGACATTTACCAGCTAAGTTTGGTCACAAACGGACACACGAATCAAAAGTTATGAGCCATAATCAAAACGTGCGGTAAAAACTTAACATTGGGCCCTACAAGTTCGTTGACCCCACCTATGACCTTCAACCTTGTGATGAACTTTAACTCCCCAAGGGACATCTACCATCCAAGTTCGGTCACAAACGGACAAAGGGATCAAAAGTTATGAGCCATAATCGAAACGCGCCGTAAAAACTTAGCATGGGGCCTAAAAGTTTGTTGACCCATGTCTGTGACCTTTGACCTTGTGATGAACTTTAATTCCCCAAGGGACATTTACCATCCAAGTTTGTTCAAAAAACAGACATGGACATAGAGATCAAAAGTTATGAGCCATAATTGAAGCCACGCTCAGCCTGGGCTCAGCCCGGGCTCGACCCAGCCCTGCACTGTAAACGGGGTCTAGGGGTGCGTTCGAGCGCTCTAAAGCGAACCAAAGCGTACCGTACCGAACTGCGCCAGTTTTGGAGCGTTCGAGCGCTCTGTGGAGAAAGCGTACCTCACGAGTAATTTTTAGAAAAGGTCACGCTTGTTTGTAGCAAGAATGTCATTCACCTGTCGCTTGAACTACGGTACTTACAGTAACAGCTGTCCTGAACAAAGAGAATGATGTCTTTGCATTGTGACGTATGCGCATGATACGTGCATGCTTTACAACGAACTTTTGGTATGCTTTGGTACGGGAAGTGGTCCGCTTTTGGCTCGGTACAGTACGGTACGGTACACTTTGGGAGCGTTCGAGCGCTCCTCTGGCGCGGGCACGGTACGGTACAGTTCGCTTTAGGAGAGCACTCGAACACACCCCTTGATTAGACAATTTCTGAATCATATTTTTACCTCCGCCAAGGGAGGAGGTTATGTTTTCGTTACCGTTGGTTTGTTTGTTAGTTAGTTTGTCCGTGTGCAAAATAACTCAAAAAGTTGTGCACGGATTTGTATGAAACTTGCATGAAAGGTTGAGAATGACACGAGTAATAAATGATTAAATTTTGGTAGTGATCAGGAAATTTTTATGGATTTTATGAAGGATTTTTGGTATTTTGCCAGGTACAAGTTCAAGCTGCGCATTTTTGAGGTTTTCATGCGCACTAAAGTGCGTGCTCTAGTTTCTGCTGGGGAGAGGTGCACCGCGCATCTGAGGGTTTATGATGTAACAAAGACTTCTATATTGAGAAATCGGGCGATTTATCAGTGGGTGGAAATCACTGATCTCTATGGAAGAGTAAGATCACGTGGGAAAGTAGCTGCTTGGCGGAGGTCTGCGCCCTCAGAGTGCTTTTCTAGTTACAACATGAAGTCAGTTGTTTACACAAGTCATTCACATGAATCAAAGGCAAAAAATTACCATCCCCAGTCTGACATTGTTTGGTCGGTCCTCCAAGCGTCGCCTCTTGGCTCTCTGGACGATATCATCAACTGTTGCTTGTAGAGACCCTTCCTCATCTTCTTTAAGAGCCTCCCTGCATCACAGAAGACCAACCAGGAGAAATCACATGCACTGAAATTCACCACTATCAAGCAATATTGAATAATCTCTTTATCTCTACAAAGTTAAGCATGAAAGATACAGTTTACACACACTACAAGATAGATATATTACCGTTGAATCAATAGACATTTTGGCCCTCGGTAGCCCTGTCCTATGACTCCAATATGGATGTCATGTCTACTCTAAAGGATGGTTCCTACCAAATCTGGGAAGAATCTGAGTGTGCAACTTGAAGCAAATGATGATACAGTTAATATTTCCTTTGATTAAGCAACATGAAGCAAATGATGATATGTGACCCTGCATCACAAAACAAACAGAAAGTCGCCAGACATGAAATTTAAGGTAAGAGCATGTTCTGAAAGAGCAATCTTTAAGCTTTAAAATGCGATGAATAACTCAAATCAAATGGGCTCTCCTAACCTATCGTTGTAAATATCGGAAAGAAAGTACACACTCAGGAAAAGTGTGAACTGAGATAAGAGGCTCTGAAGTACAGCATCTATTCAAGCGCTTTAATAATCTTTACCAAGCCGTGCTGGCTGTGCGATGAATGGGACAAAAACAGGATGTAATCCACAGAGTAACATCAATGAAGAGATTGTCAGATTAAACTGAAATTGACCATGCCTTATTAACACATTCTGTCCATAATCAATGCCAACTTTCAAAGCAGTAGCATCATCCTTTCAAAAGTTATCAGAGTTGAAAGTGAAGAGTGTGTACAAGGTTTTTTAAGAGATGAAAAGGGGACTCTAAAGACACACTTCATCACACTATTCCACCAAAAAATGTTCGAGATAAACTGTTAAAAAACACACTTTCCTGTCCATTTCATGATCCCAAATTTTAGCATAATGTAGAAGAAGACTTGCTCTTTCAGAAAATATGAAAAAGTCAATATCGGCTCGGTTGACCCATTTCACCTATTTTCAGTCCTCACACAAAATCAGTGTGTGCGACTTTTTGTTCGTTTTGTGGTGCACGGTCACATATATATGGTTATTGAATGTTTCCTTTGGGTCCCCCTCTGAGACCAAACAGGGTGATACCTGGAACTGTCTAAAACAACTACAGTGCAAGTTGTAGCTATAACAATACTGGAAAGAGCAGTGGTGGCTTAATGGAGTCACCAGTGCTGCCATCAAGAATTACACTGAGTGATTTCAAGTTTGGTGCTAGTGCTAGGGTATAGAAGCTAGCGCTACGAGAGATTGCTCTTGCAATTTGCGTAGTATGCTCATGGGCGAAATTGATGCGCAATTTGTGTCAATAAGAGGGTATATATTGCGTGACCCTAGCAGTGCCGTATGTGTAACACGGCACTGAGCCCTAGTATACCATTGTATATGGAGTGATTTCTGTCTCCCTTTCATTTTCTCCCTTTTAGGGGGGCATACAGAGGATGAGATTGTACTTAGAATTTCATTTTGTTACATAGTTCAAATATCATTCCTGTCTAAGCATGAAATGCAAAATTTGAAGAGATGCCCTTTATTTTCCAATCTGCAGTCCCATAAAGTTTGAGCTAACTACCAGTAATTACTGTAGGGCGTATTTTTATTTTTTAAACCATTTTGTTTCAATTAGTACAGGCTACTATGTAATCCTGCGAGATTTTTGTGCCAAAATTGATTCTTTTCTTTGCTAACTTTGTCAATTTGGGGGTGCTGAATCCAAAAAGCTTTGGTTCCATTTTTTCCCATGTCTTCAGCCACCATTTTGAATTTCAAAATGGCCGCTATAGCAAACTGTATTTTTATCCATATCTCATACAGTAAGCATTGTTGAAGCTTCAAATTTGGTGCAAAATGTATGGTTGTAATGTCAGACACTCTGGAATATCTTTTTCTGATATTGTGGATTGTTTTGATACAATTTGTAGGCTGCCATCTTGAATTTCAAAATGGTTACCATAGAAAACAGTATTTTGAACCATATCTCATACAATGAGCATTGTAGAAGCTTCAAATTTGGTGCAAAATGCATGGTTGTGATGTCAGACACTTTGATATATCATTTTGTGGATTGTGTTTGGCTGCCATCTTGAAATTCAAAATGGCCACCATAGCGTTTTTTTTACCCATATCTCATGTTGCAATTATTGCAGGAGCATCAAATTTTCAGTAATGCACATACTTGTGGTGTCCAACATTCCAGTACAGCTGTTTCCTATTGTGGATCATTAGATAGGCCACCATCTTGAAATTCAAGATGGTGACCATAGAAAAACATAATACGGGTACAGTCAACCTCGCATACCTTAAATTAGTTGGGACTGAAGACAAGGCAATCGCCAAATTGTGTCTCGCCCATTCGCGTACAAGGAATTAATATCTTTTACAACTCCCAGAAGTTAATTGACCTGCTTATGAACTTTGACCTTGTGATGACCTTTAACTCTCCAAGAGACATCTACCGTCCAAGTTTGGTCACAAACGGACATAGGGATCAAAAGTTATGAGCCACAATCAAAACGCGCCCTAAAAACATAACATTGGGCCCAAAAAGTTTGTTGACCCCTGTCTGTGACCTTTGACCTTGTGACGACCTTCACCTCCCCAAGGGACATCTTCCCTCCAAGTTTGGTCACAAACGGACAAAGGGATCAAAAGTTATGAGTCATAAACGAAATGCACCCTAAAAACTTAACACTGGGCCCTAAAAGTTCGTTGACCCCTGTCTGTAACCTTTGACCTTGTGGTTACCTTCAACTTCCCAAGAGACATCTACCATCACCCAAGTTTGATTGCCATTGTAGCAACATGTGCTGAGTTACGTGTGATAAGAGTCTTGCAAGTAAACTTTAACGTATGACCTCAAATGACCTTTGACCTTATCATGTGACCTCTTACGGCACCATAACATGAAGGTACCCCCAATGCATCCATCACCCAAGTTTGATTGCCATTGAGCAACATGTGTCGAGTTACATGTGATAAGGGAGTCTTGCAAGTAAACTTTAACGTATGACCTCAAATGACCTTTGACCTTATCATGTGACCTCCAACGGCACCATAACATGAAGTTACCCCCATTGCATCCATCACCCAAGTTTGATTGCCATTGTAGCAACATGTGTCGAGTTACATGTGATAAGAGTCTTGCAAGTAAACTTTAACGTATTACCTCAAATGACCTTTGACCTTATCCTGTCACCTCCAACGGCACCATAACATGAAGGTACCCCCAGTGCATCTATGACCCAAGTTAGGTTGTAAACCAAGCAACTTATGTGAAGTTATTTGTCAATTTATAAGAGAGTCTTGTAGGTAAACTTTAACATAGAAAAGAGTCTTGCACATACTCTTTAATATATGACCTCAAATGACCTTTGACATCATCACATGACCTCTGACAACACCATAACATGAAGATACCCCTAGTGCTTCTATCACCCAAGTGTGGCTGCCATTGCTGTAACAGTTGCCAAGTTATGCATCATAAGAGAGTCTTGCAGGTAAACTTAAACATTTGTGACGGACGACGGACGGACGACGGACGGACGACGGACGGACGCCATTTGGATCCCTTAGTCTCGCCTTCACCTCCGGTGGGCGAGACAAAAATGGTTCGAAGTACGCAAACTTCGAGGTCCGCCAACGTCAAATTTTCTTCGACTTATCTGACGTTTATCGATGTTCAACATGGTATCTGTTATAGCACCTACCGATTGTTTGCATGCTTGTCAATTGTATTCTAATCGACTTTAAAGGGACTGTATAGTACTGGTTTAGGTGGGGATTCATGTTTTGGACATTTCTAAGTGAGATACTGAGAAACCTCTTACGAAATATGAAAGAGCATGTAATTTTAAGAAGGATTCAATGCTTATTTGATGAAAATTGGTTTTCAAATGGGTGAGGTATCCAAAAAAGTGATAATAATAAAAGACTACAGGCCACGCCTTTTATTAGGATCTCTTTGTTTCACCTTGTTTTTGGATATCTCAGCCATTTCAAAACCGATTGTCATCAAATAAACTTTTGATACCTCTTAGAATTGCATGCTCTTTGACATTCATAGAGTGGTTTCTGAATATCTCGCAAAACGTTAAAAGCTAAATCCTCACCTCGACCAGAACTGTACACACCCTTTAATATGAATTAATTGAATGAAAATCGATGTTCTTCTTTCAACACTGTTTTCTGGTGGACAATTAAATCACTTATCACCATAAAAACAAAAAGAAAATACCGGTACGTAGTCAAGTGAAAGACGGGGTTGCAGAACATGCGTGCTGAATGTACATTGCGTGTGGATGACCGTGGTGTGTCTACACAATACTGTGTATGCATTTGCATAATACTCGTACACATCATGTGGAGAAACCTGTCGAAACAGAAACTAAATTTACCAAGCACACAGTTACACAACAATCACAAGAATCACATTCTTAGCTTTGCAAATTATTAATATTTTGCACAACATCTTACTATGGGTGTACATGTAGCTCACCAAAGAACATCTAGAGCTACATACATGGAGCGACGGCAATATTGCACCGCTACGCACCGGTCTTCAGTCTACCAGTAGCACTCAAAGTCAGCCGATTGATTATGTTAATCATTTCCAAATGTACGAAGCAACAATATGTTACTTATTTAGCATCGTACGGAGCAGAATATTGCCGTTATTCATTTCCAAATTTAAAAGCAAACATCCGACATTTATTTTACTACAATCATATATGGAGGCGAATGTTACTGCTGTCCACTTCTAAAAGTGAAATGAATCATTTGTCAATTATTTTAGCATCGTACAGAGCCGAATGTTACTGTTTTTCATTTTTGAACGTCAAGGCAGACATCAGACATTTATTTTACTCTCAAACGCAGCTGAATGTTACTGTTATTGATTTCGAAACGTAATAACAAATGTCCAACATTTATTTAATCATACTACGGAGTTGAATATTATTGTTATTCATTTCCGAACGTCAAAGGGATCATTCGACATTTATTTTAGCATCTTCTGGAGCTAAATGTTATTGCTATTTACTTTCGAACTTAAAAGCAAACATCTGGCATTTATTCTATCATCGTACGGAGTTGAATATTATTGTTATTCATTTCCGAACGTCTAAGGGATCATTCGACATTCATTTTAGCATCTTCTGGAGCCGAATGTTATCGCTATTTACTTTCGAACGTAAAAGCAAACATCCGGCATTTATTTTTGTCATCGTACAATGTATATGGAGATGACTATTATTATCATTCATTTCCGACTGTCAAAGCAGACAGTCGACATTTATTTCAGCATCTTCCGGAGTCGAATGTTATCCTTATTCATTTCCGAACGCAAAATTATATATCTGACATTAATTTAAGCACCATACGGAGCTGAATCTTACCGTTCTTCATTTCCAAAAGTATAAGCAAACATCCGACAATTATTTTAGTATCATATGGAGTTGAATATCACCGTTATTCATTTCCAAAATTAAAAGCAAACATCTGACATTTAATTTAGCATCTTGCGGAGCCGATTGTTACCGTTGTTCATCTCCAAAAGTAAAGGCAAACATTAGTCTTTTTTATTGTGGCCCGACGTGCGTTTTGGGTGGCCCCGGTAAATCATAAACATTTACCGAAGAGGATTGTTCTCATGAAAAAAGATAAACAATCTATAGGGGACCTATACGATTGTGCAAGAAAAAATAAATAAATTACCGAAAACTCAAATAAGATTTGAGTCAAAACAGGGGTAAAGTAAATGATGATTTTTTTTTGGTCTGAAAATCGTACAGCGTATCATTCCGTAACATCTAAATTTATCTGAATAAACTGTTGTTAAATCATGTCTTACTATTCTTAATTACGCTAGACCTATACTTCAAGATCATATACCACACTATTTCCATAATTGCATTGCTGGAAAAAAAAATCAGAGCTTGCGTTCTCGGGGGAGAATTAATGAAACAAACTTCGTGAAAGGAAAAAAGTTTTAAAAAACACTAGCTCAGGAGATTGATGTTTGGACAGTGGACCGTGATTAATGCCAAAGATATAGCTGTTAACACCTCAGCAGGTGCGCCATGACGGTTAAGAAATCTACGCACACGGCATGACTGTCACAATCGCAAATCAGAACACAGTGGTTAAAGAAAAGACGACGATGGGTCAGAGCGTATAGTGCTATCGTAAGCACTCCATTTTGACGGGTGCTATGCATACCGTGTACATGTGTCAGTAGGTGTTGGGGATTTTTCTTGTCAGCTGTGTACCGGGTATTTCTTAGGACGCACGATCGTTCTGGTCTCAGAATATTTACAATCAAGTGTGAAAAGATTTGTGACATGTCTTTGCTGTCCACACACGCTTAATCGGAAATGCTGAGTGATGTTTGCAATTTCGATTCGAGCAACATGCTGGGAAAAACAATAAGTTAATTAAGATCGGGACATTAGATTTCCCTTCGAGGTAACCAAACTTCGAGTTAGTTTTTTTTTGAGCTACGCGCGTTTTAATACACAGAAACTCCATAGGAACAATCGGGACTTTCATTTTGCCCCTGAGGTAAGTGATATTCGGTTAATCCGACGTCGAGGTTAGCGAGGTTGACTGTATGTGGTAAGCGCCTTAAATGAATTTGCCAAAATTGTCCTAGTTAGACCGAATTCATTTTCAGGTCATGCAGATCGACAGCCATCTCTTAATCCAAAATGGCCGCCATAAATTCGGACTGTAGGGACGAGGTTCCAATGACGTCATCAAGCCATCCCGAGGGGCAAAAACTGCGTGGGGGAGGGGGGGAGGGGTCCCATAATACTTCCCATACAATTGGTGTGGACAAGCGTGTAAGCGTTATATCCCACATCCCATAATAGCCAAGTGGGTATGTGGTTAGCATGCACGTGATTTGTGTTTTGCCTCTCAAACAAATTGGTGTCGTGGAACCTCGTTAATAGTTATATTTCATCCCAGTTATTAAATATTTGTAGAAAAGCAAGCATTGATACGATTAAAGGTGATCGTCAAAAACTTGATGCTTGCTCGAGAGAATGAAGACAACAAGGAAAAGTCTCGCAATGGCAAGAAATGCCATGGTCACCCTACCAGGCATCCCATTAACAAGCTTGTTTGTTGACCACAAAATGAAACAACTCATCAGGGAGCTCATTATTGCAGGATGTATTTCTGGAATAACACAGAGTGAATAAGAAATACCAATGAGTAGGTTTTTTCTGATTGCCCTTGTGTGGGTCATCCTAAATTATCAAGACTTCCAAGATGCTTACTGCTGTACTGCCAATGATTCTAAAACTACAAGGAGCAATAATAGCTCAGTTCTGTGGCACTTTGGATGCATCAGAATTCCTCAACAATTTAGAACACCATTACTCGAGGGTAATCTAAACTAGAACTATCACTCATTGTGATTAATATACCCCCACCCACAACTGAGGAAATTAGCTCAACCAGGATTTTTTTTTTAACTTTTTAATTAAAAAAAAATACCATGGCAATGCACTGTTCAACAGTAAATAAATGTATTGCTCACTGTTAGTCAAATTTCCCACATCTCAAGTCAAGTGCTCAAAAACTGAGTGAGCAAGATAAATAAACTGACGATTTCTATGGTTTTTATTAAAAATTGTGTAACCATGGCAACACAATGTTGGTTATTAAGAAAAAAAAATGAAGTTTGCACAACTATATATCATAGCCGTCACATGTGCCAAATTTCAAGCCAAATGCTAACAGGATGAGGGGCTTAGTTGAATTCACAATATTAGTGTATCATTTTCCTTCAAAATACACTGTTACCATGGCAACACATTTTCCACAATGACAAGAGTTTTTGCACATCTAGGTAATGTAGAGGTAACATGTGCCAAATATGAAGCCAAAATGCTCTAAACAGAGAGAGTTAGGATCTAATTGAAATGTTTGTATGATTTTCATTCAAAATGCACTGTTACCATGGCAACACATTGTTCAACAATGATGAAAGATTAAGTTTGCACATCTACGTACCATAGTGGTTGGGTGTGCCAAATTTCAAGCTAAATGCTCAAAGACTGAGGGAGTTGGCGGAATCCACATGCTTTTTGGTGAAAAAATGTTGTTACCATGGCAACGCATTGTTCAACAATAATGACAGATTAAGTTTGAACATCTATATGCTATAGTGGTCACATGTGCCAAATTTCAAGCCAAATGCTCAAAGACTGAGGGAGTTAACTGAATCCACAATATCTTTGCATGATTTTCATTTGAAATATACTGTTACCATGGCAACACATTGATCAACAATGACCAAAGACTATCTATGCTCATCTGCGTACTATAGTGGTCACATGTGCCAAATTTCAAGCTAACTGCTCAAAGACTAAGGCAGTTACCTGAATCCACAATATTTTTGTATATGCATTTTAGTGAAAAGCTGCTGCTAGTGTTACCATGGCAACCCATAGTTCACCACTGACGAAAGGTTAAGTTTGCACATCTACATGCTATAGTGATTGCATGTGCCAAATTTCAAGCCAAATGCTCAAAGAGTGAGGGAGTTAACTGAATCCACAATATTTTTGTATGATTTTCATTCAAAATATGCTATTACCATGGCAACTCACTGATCACCACTGACGAAAGATTACCTTTGCACATCTACGTATCACAGTGGTCATGTGTGCCAAATTTCTAGCTAAATGCTCAAAGACTAAAGGAAGTTAGCTGAATCCACAATATTTTTGTATTTTTTTTGTAAACAAAAGCTGTTACCATGGCAACGCATTGCTCAACACTCACGAAAGATTAATACCCCTTTCCCGCTGCCCGTCTCGGTGAACCACCGAGAGGTTCCCCGGTGAATTCACCGGGGAACCTCTCCGTGAAAGTTTCAGTGCCGTCGTTTCACACTGCTCTCGGTGAAACTTTCCCCTAGACGGGTTTTCTGCTCGCAACGTGGGTGATCTTATGTACTTGAGTTTGTTGTGCATCTGCGACTTGGTTTTTTCGATCCCATGTTCAGCAAGTTTTCGGAGGAGGGACTCGTACGCGGCAGCGTCAGCCGACGTCCCGCTCAGTTCTTCGTTCACTGCTGCCTCGCTATACGTACTCTCTCTTCGTCTTTGGTCCACGTAGTTCCAGCCATTTGCAAAATTTCCTCAAATTTCAACAGCACAAAACGTCAACGGATTTCTCCTGCACACTGTAAACCCAGCAATTGACGAGAAAAGCACAAAATACGAAAAAATCAAGCAAGAGGCGGACTGTATCAGACTTTACTGGAAGAGTTAAGAGCTAGACACTAGAGGAAGACGAAGAGGGAGGACGCATCAAATCGATCAAGTACAGTACACTGTAAACCTATCAGCTTTGTGTATGTATACACGGCGTGCTAATTAAACAATACAATGCACAGCACGATGCAAAACAATGCCGTCGCACTGTGAACGCCACATTGCACACAGTGTCGAGTGTATGTTTACAAACACGAATTACTAGTACCCTGTACGTGTGGATTTGGGAGGTTGAGTGCGCGCTAGCTAGCTGAAAACGTGTGCATGACCAGAAACAAAACATGACCTTTGACATAATCTGCATATTTTCCCCGGTGTTTCACCGAGACAACCTTTCACGCTGGGCGCTCTCGGTGAACCACCGGGTGATTTCCCGTTGAACTATCGGAGTTTACCCAGGACGCTTCTCGGGTAAAAATTGCCCAAAATTTCATCGGTGTTTCACCTAGGCTTCCCCTAGGTTTCAACCGAGTGACCTTTCACACTGCGGGGTTCCCCGGGTGCCCCCAGGTGCCCCCGGGGAAGATTTTCTTCAGCGGGAAAGGGGTATAAGTTTGCACATCTATATACTATAGTGGTCATGTGTGCCAAATTTCAAGTCAAATGCTCTAACACTGAGGGAGTTAACTGAATCCACAATATTTTCGTATGATTTTCATTCAAACTATGCTGTTACCATGGCAACACATTGATCAACAATGACGAAAGAGTACATATGCACATCTACATACAATAGTGGTCACATGTGCCAATTTTTAAGCCAAATGCTTGAAAACTGAAGGAGTCAGGCTAATCCACACATTTTTGTATGATTGGTTAAAAAAAAAATACTGTTGCCATGGCAACAGATTCATTACCACACACATCAAATGTGTTTTGCACAAATATACATTACATTGATCGCATAATCACAAATTCAAACTGAATTGCTACAAAACTAAGAGAGTAGAGCAATCCACAACATTTTGTAAGATTTTTATGAAAATCTTCCGTTGCCATGGCAACGCATTATGAAATACTCATGAAATAGGTTTCTTGCACATCTGCCTGTGATAGCGGTCACACATGCCAAATTTGAAGTTAATTGCTCAAAAAATGAGAAAGTTGTTCAATCCACAAGTTTTTATGAAAATATGCCGTTACCATGGCAACGCATTATGCGATACTAATGAAAAAGGTGTCTTGCACATCTACCTTTGATAGCGGTCACACATGCCAAATTTTGGGTCAATTGCTCAAAAAATGAGAGAGGAGTTCGATCTACAACATTTTGTTAGATTTTTTAAAAATTTGCCGTTGCCATGGCAACTCATTATGCAATACTAACGAAAAAGGTGTCTTGCACATCTCCCTTTGATAGCAGTCACACATGCCAAATTTGGGGATAATTGCTCAAGAAATGAGAGAGTAGTTTGATCCACAAGTTTTTACGAAAATATGCCGTTGCCATGGCAATGCATTATGCGATACTAACAAAAAAGGTGTCTTGCACATCTACCTTCGATAGCGGTCACACATGCCAAATTTTGGGTCAATTGCTAACAAAATGAGAGAGGAGTTCGACCCACAAGATTTTGCAACAGACCGACCGCCCGACCGCCCGACCGCCCACCCGACCGACCGACCGACCGACCGACCAACCGACCGGCCACCCAACCTCAGGGTGATTCCTATATACCCCCCTACACACTATGTGTGGGTGGGGGTATAAAAAAATGTCACTGCACTGAAACTGATGAATGTGGTGTTTGGCAATCAGGTATCGGAAACATTCAATTATCAGAAGTTATAAGTTCTACTGTTCTAAGTAATTCCTCAATCACTCTTCATCTCACAATTTTATGGCCTTCTCCTCATTCTCACTAACAAAGGTTCATTTTTCATACCCATGCCTTAGAAACACACAAAACTGAGCCAAATGATCAGCCTGAAAGTTGAAATACTGATCAGTCAATTCCATCTGACACAGAACGGGGAAAAACAGAGGGTTCATCAAAGATGCCATGGGAGCTGTCACCCGTCACAACAAGGAAGCAGATATCCTCATTCCATTGCATGTATTAGATGCTACTTCAAGAGCAACAGGGAATTTCAGAGACGTTATTGATGATTATTACATGTACGTATAGACACTGATATTTTCATTCTCCTAATGGATCTTTGCTTTACTTTTAATACTGCATCGCATGTTGTCTGCTCCATCACTGGAAAAGGAGATGAAAAAGTACAATTGACATTGTTGACAGATCATGTTCTTCAAATTATTGCAAAAAAACACAGGTCTGCTTGGTCACGCCTTTCATGGCGCAGGCTGAAGTTGAAAATTTGAGGATGTCTCAAAGAGCAGATGGATCAAGAATTCTCTGGAAGCCTTGAATCATGCAGAATGTGCAATGACACAGTCCATGCCTTCCAGAAGTTGGGCGTGGATGACTTCAACCTGGACAATCTCCCGCTTTGCTCTCGTAGAGTCTTGATACAACACATCCAGAGAACAAACCTCGTAAACCTTCAGAACCTATAATTTGTGCCTCTACTTACAGGTGAATATAATATGGCACATTGGAGTTATTTTCAACGGACATAAACTGTGCGATTAAATGCTTTGAGCTTCCTACACCAATGGTAGCTACAGAATTCATTATCATGTTCATATGGCAAGGAATGCAAAAGCCATTGTTTCTGGAAGAATTTAGAACCAATTCTCCCCTGTGCACAGCCCTATACAAGTGGTGTGACTTCAAAAACACATGGAGGGAATGAGCCTAGAAGACATTAACTAGGTAAATTTCCGATAAATTTTCTAGTACACGGCTAATATTGTTTATTTAAACTCTACAAGCACATCGTCTAAATGGGGGCATTTAGTCACTCAGACACAGTTACTGAGGCACTTTTGAAAGTCATTTGCGTTGACACCAGAATCACATGATTTCCCATTCACAAGTTTTACCCAAATGCAATGTTCTTAACCCTAACTACATTTGTAGGCCGGGCTATTTAGGTAGATCATAGAGCCGGGGGAGCCTCCCAGGTCCTCCCAGTGTCCTGAGCAAATATACACGTAAGATTAAAAAATTGCGGCATCAGAAAAAATTTCTTAAGTATTTTCTTGTTTTTTGAATTTCTTGTGTATTTCTTTGTTTTTTCGACTTTATGTTTTTCATTTGTTTTTTCGATGAAACTTGTCGGCGACATTGTTTCAAACAAGAAAATATGCTATTAATTGATTTTAATCAATAAAACCCCCAAATAATCATGCTTTTATGAAATTTGCCTGTAAGCACAGTTTGCATTGAAATTGTACACAAATTCACGTTTTTGAGCAATTTTTGGTCTGACATACACGTACATATTTATGCGCAATTTCGGAACCGCGTGCCCGGGCATCGCAAATTTGGTGTCAAAAGATGCAGGAGACTCAAAAGAAAAAAGTCATGAAACGTCGCGGCGATAGCTTTTCGCGTTAGCGATACATCGCGCGGAACGTCGAGGGGGGGCCTCAGAGGCCCCCCCCCCGGTTAGTTAGGGTTAAAGGAATGTTTCCCATGGCAGCCATTTTGCATTTCAACAAGGCAGTGTACCTACGGGAAGCAGTCCCAACTTACACATAGGTCCTACATCATCATGAAAGTGCCCCAGCACGCTTAAGTTTGCAGGGTAAAGATCTTACAGCACCAAATATGGGTCGAAATCCATCTTGAATTTCAAGAGTGGCAGCCAATGCGAATAATACATTATTACAGAATGTATAGTGTGTGTGTGTGTGTGTGTTTGTAAAAGATTGTACAATGTACAATTGTACACCACCATAAAAATTGATATGCCTAACAGTTGCTTGTAACCAAAGATATTAGCTGAAATGCAGCCATTTTGAAAGATAAAATGGCAGCCTCAAAAATGATCTGCAATTTTAGGGAGGGGATCAAAGTGCATCTGAATGTTCAACATCATGAGCCCGGTTTATGCCCGAAATGTGAACTTTCTGTACCGGTATTGTTTACAACATGAAATATGGGTCAAAATATACATTCTGGTATGGCAGCCATTTTTAATTTCAAGATGGCCACCTATAACATCAAAATGGACCATCATTTCAGAAAAAGATGTTTCAGAAAGTGTGAAAGCATTCGCATGCTCTTTGCCCCAAGTTAGAATGTAGAACCTTACACAATGCATACGATATGAGATATAGGCCCAATTACATTTGCTATGAAGCATGATGGCCATTTTGATTTTCAAGATGGCCACCAACTAAAATGATCCATCATTTAAAACAAAAATATATATATTAGCATCTCTGACATCATAAACATGCTTTTTGCCCCAAATTTATACTTTCCATAATGCTTACAACCTGAGATATAGCAGGGCTGCACACTAACCCATTTTTTCTGTCGGTCCAACCTGTCTCTGTCGGACGGTAAATGCTCCGTTTTACCATTTTTTACCGGTCCGAACAGAAAATTTACCGGTCAACAACGACAACTTAAAAAAACAATAAATGACTCGCAAACTTATTTTCTTGTTTTTTATGGACGTTTTACCCCCCCCCCCAAAAAAAAAAAACCCATGTACATTTTACAGATTAATATTTTTAGGGTAAAACTTGCATTATTTGTTGCACAAGAAATAAAAAAAACAAGATAGGAAAAAATAAAATGTTTGTTTGCGAATTACAGTGTAAAATGATAATGAACAAAATCAGATTGTATCAAATGCGTTTGTGACTTTTTCTAAACATCGGCGCACGAACTTGCTGCGTAACCTGATCTTGATGGTCAGTTGGATTGCGACGATTTAATGAATTATTTTAGCTGTGATATTTTCTGATGCACGCGCTACAAGGGGTTCTTTATTTTTCTCCCGATAATCTATTCGCATTTGTGCATGCGTTCTTGAAAGGTATGCGACATGCAGGGCCGAATTCGCAATCCTTTTTGCGCCCATTTCCACCTCAAATATTAGCGGGATTGTGATGATTTCATAAATTACTTCGGCTGTAATATTTTCTGATACACGCGCCAAAAGGGGTTGAAAATGTGTCCTTTATTTTTTTCCCATTAAACTCTTCGAATTTCGTAAGTGCGTTCTTAAAAGATGTTCCACACGGCCGAATTCATGATACTTTTTGCGCTTTTTTCTACCTCAAATATCAGCGGAATTGTGGCGATTTCATGAATTTTACTTCGGATGTAACTTTTTGTGATGCACGCACCGGCTAAAATGGTTGAAAATGCGTTCTTTATTTTTCTCCCCATAATCTCTTCTCATTCCGTACATGCGTTCTTGAAAGGTACCGGTATACGACACGGCCGAATTCACGATCCTTTTTGCGCCTATTTCTTCCTCAAATATCAGCGGGATTGCCATGATTTCATGTATGACTTCGGATGTAATCTTTTATGATACACGCGCCAAAAGGGGTTGAAAATGTGTCCTTTATTTTTCCCCGATAAACTCTTTGCATTTCGTAAATGCGTTCTAAAAAGATACACGACACGGCCAAAAATCATGATTCTTTTGCGCCTATCGTTTCCTCGAACTTCAACGGGATTGCGATGATTTCATGAATTATTATTCGGCTGTAATCTTTATGATGCACGGGCCAAAAGGGGTTGAAATGTGTCCTGTATTTTTCACCCAATAATCACTTCGCATTGCGTACATGCCTATACGTCACGGCCGAATTCACGATCCTTTTAGCACCTATTTCTACATCAAATATCAGCGGGATTGCGATATGTCATTACTTATTTCGGATGTAATCTTTTGTGATACATGCACCAGAAGGGTTGAAAATGCGTTCTTTATTTTTCTCCCGATAATTTCTACGCATTTGTGCATGCGTTTTCAAAATTATACACTGCATGCAGGGTCGAATTCAAGATTCTTTTTGCGCCTATTATTGTTCACTCAAATTCCAACGGGATTGCGAAATTTTCATGAATTACTATTCGGCTGTAATCTATGTGATGCAAGCGCCAAAAGGGGTGAAAATGTGTCCTTTATTTTTCTCCCGCTAATCTTTTCCCATTTCTTACATGCGTTCTTAAAAGGTATACGACACGGCCGAATTCACAATCCTTTTTGCGCCTATTTCTACCTCAAAATATCAGCGGGATTGTGGCGATTTCATGAATAACTTCGGATGTAATCTTTTGTATAATGCACGCATCAGAAGGGTAAAAATGTGGTTTTTTTTTTCATTTTCTCCCGATAATCTCGTCGCATAATGTGCATGCGTTTTTGATAACCAACACGGCATGCAGGACTGAATTCAAGATCCTTTTTTTCGCCTATTATTTTCTCAAATTTCAACGGGATTGCGTTGATTTTATGAACTGTTATTCAGCTGTTATCTTCTATGATGCACTCACGAAATGTGTCCTTTATCTGTTTGTTTTTTCCCCTCTATAATCTCTTCGCATTTCGCAAGCTTTTGAAAGATACGACGCAGCCGGTGGAATTCATGATCCTTTTTGGGACGATTTCTACCTCAAATATGTAAGCGGGACTGCGATGATTTCATGATTGTTTTTTTCTCCCTAGTATTATCTCTTCACATTTTGTGCATGCGTTCTTAAAAAGTACTTGGAAGGGCCGATTTCGTGATCCTTTTTGCGCCTATCTTCATTATGAGACCATTCTGAACGAATTAAAATATTCATTTGTGAAATGACTGTGTAAAATGAAAATAAACGCAATCAGATCCATTTACTGTATCGCTGAATATCGAATGTCTTTTTACTTTTTCTGAAAATCGACACAAGTAAATTAGTTATTACATAACTGCCATGCTGCTGCGAAGCCGGGATCAGATCGATCTTGCGTTTAAAAATCATGCGTAAAATGGCCCAGAAATGCGTGCGCTTCTATCAATGTTTCTTGTCTGGCATGACCGCCGATCACAAGCAAACGAAACGCAGTTACACTGTACATGCTTTGCATGTACAATGTATTGCATCGCATGGCAGTGCGTGAGCAGCGCCAAACGTGCAAGCGAGCGCGAATAACTGGCCGACTGCTAGTGCTCAAAACTAATACTAGTATATGTTTACTGTACAAATTGCACCGGTAGACATAAACGAAAACTTGCGTAAAACTTGTTGAACAGTGCGATATCTTGCATTCTGTTTCTCCCTGAACGGGGCTGCTCTTTTTCTTTCTACTGACCCTACCAATGCTTTTTTTTTTACTGGTCATGTCGGACCGGTAACATGTGGATTTCCTGAAAAGTTACCGGTCCGACGGTGACTTTTGCCGGCGCCAGTGTGCAGCCCTGGATATAGGTAAAAATACATATTTAGCTATGGCGGCCATTTTGAATTTCCAGATGGCAGCCCTCAAATTGTATTAAAACAATCTGCAATATCAGGAAATGGTATATCAGAATGTCTGACATCATAAACATGCTTTTTGCATCAAATTTGAACCTTATGTGATGCTCACATTATGAGAACTGGGTCAAAATAAAGTTTGCTATGGCAGCCATTCTGAAATTCAAAATGGCGACTGAAGACGTGGTCGAAAAAGATGGAACCAAAGTTTTTGGGAGTCAGCACCCCCAAATTGACCAAGTTAGCCAAAAAAATAATTTTGGCACGAAAATCTCACGGGATCCAATATTTCGACATAGCAAACTATACTAAATGGTGTATCATTTATGGTGTGCATGGCAGTGTTCACAGAGGTCCAAGTTTTCTCTCCCCCACCCCCTCTCCCTCCTTTGTCGTTCTCTTTTGGGAATCTTAATTACACCATGTATGCATTTTGGGGTCGTCTGCTAAAGCTGTTTTTGCTTTGTTTTGTTTGTTTTTATTATTATTATTGTTATTATCATCATTATCATCATTTTTATCATCATCACTATTATCATCCTTATCATTACACGCCTATATTGTTTACTATTGGGAGAGAGAGAGATAGACGGCATACTGTATGTCAGCTCACACACAAACTTTAAAGGACTACAGATATTGAAAAGTAAATGATATTTCATACTTCATATTCTTTAATGCCTCAGCAGAAAAGATTCTTCTCAATGACATTTTGAGGTCTGAAACACAGCTATACCAGGGAGATATACAGTACCACTGTCAAAAGAAAGGAAGGCAAGAGTTTGCTCCATTGGGTCACATATTAAAGGACAAGTTCACCTTCATAAACATAAGGATTGAGAAAATGCAACAATATTAGTAGAACACATCAGTGAAAGTTTGAGGAAAATTGGACAATCGATGCAAAAGTTATGAATTTTTTAAATTTTTGTGTTGGAACCGCTGGATGAGGAGACTACTACAGCTTGTGAGTCATATGCGTACAACAGTATAAAGAAAATGTAAAAGAAAATTCAACATATTTTCACTTTTTTCGCATAATTAAAGAGCACTTGACTTGCCTCTTTCTAAAGGCAGGGGGAATAATATTACTCATAACATTTGTCGGTAACGAGTCAGGGGAATGTGTACTTTTATCAAAAGATGGAATTTTGTGAAATTCTCTTTACATTTTCCTTATATTGTTGTACGCATGTGACATCTAAGTTATTCATACACTGCAGTAGTCTTCTCATCCAGCGGGTACTGCACAAAAACTTCAAAAATTTATAACGTTTGAACGGATTGTCTGATTTTCCTCAAACTTTCACTGATGTGTTCTACTAATATTGCTACATTCTCTCAATCCTTATGTTTATGAAGGTGAACTTGTCCTTTAATATGCTCACAACAATCCAATGCCCTCAATGATTTGTTACCAAAATGGCCGCCATTGGGCTCCATGTAGGGCTCCATGACGTACTACACCTGTTTGCGTGTGAAATCGCAAGACTACACCCTCCTAACACTTCTATACTCTTTGGCTCTATACCTGTAGTGCTCAAGTTTGGTGGTCATCGCTCAAATCAGTGAAGAATAATTGAGATGAGAGTATGCCATAATACTGTGAGTACAGTGCTTAAATCAGGGTAAGTTCATAATTGACCTTTGACCTTGTTAGACTTCACCCATGAACCTGACCAGCATTTTCAGGTTATGCACCTGTGGTGTGTGTTTGGTTGTCATATACGGTAGGTCAAAGCTGTGGAAACATAGAAAGGAGTACACCCGAACTGTTGATGATGTTGACATACCTACATCATACATGTCTTGCTTCTGCTCAGCAGGTGAGACAATTTAAATTTGAAAGCAAGGCAGAATAGTGATGAAGCTGTGTGAACAAGACTTTACGTGAAGCTGTGTGAACAAGACTTTACGTGAAGCTGTGTGAACAAGACTTTACGTAAAGATGTGATATGCCTGAAGCCCAAGCCCTTCATTGAAGAAGGGAAAATACTGCCTGAAATTACAAAAATGCTGTGGGATGTGAACCATGTCATTTGCTGATAACAACTTACCATGTTCTTTCATAGTCTCCTTCCCAGGTGTAACTCTTTTCTGGTTCATCATCAGCCATGGTTGTATACCCCAAACAACTACACCGTAATGAAAGGCTTGGACCGTTTTCCCCACAATATCAACCACTTCTCACGGACTTCCGGAATGATCTGTCATATTCTGCAAAATATAATATGGAAAAGGAAAATTTCAATCAATCCTTTGAAGCATGATTAAAGACACACCTTACAAAATGTATGTCCTAGGCGTAGCCTATGGGCAGCATCACACTCGGCATCAAACCTAGACAGACAAAGCCGTCTGTCCGGAGGAGTCTTTTATCATTTTTTATTTCTGAGCAATTCCGCAAAAAATGTTACCTTTCCTAAAAATCATAAATTTGCAATAATTTGAAAAACATATGAGCTACAGGGACAAATTTAGTATCAAATGCTAGAACTTGTCTACAAATGTAGTTCTTTCATTTGAGTGGTATTTTGATACAATTAAAGTGTATAAAAGTCCATTTCGGGGCAAAATTTTTGATAATTTTTGTAAAAACAAACAATCTTTGACTCTCATTATTCCATACAGTGCACTCCCATTACAACGAACACGGTTATAATGAAATTTCGTTATAACGAAGTAAAACTTCTGGTCCCAAAATTATTGCCATTAAAGTCTATGGTACAAAATTCGCTTATAACGAACACGGTCATAGCGAAATTTCCCTTATAACAAAGTCTTTTCCGAGTGCCACTGACAAAGAAAAACATAAGAAATGTGCTCCATTATATTAACTTATAACGAAATGCCGAGTGCTTTCGAAAATACGTAGCGGAACAAGCTAGTATCTATAACGTCTCTGCATGGGCGAACGCTTCACATCACTGTGTGTTCGCTCCGTGTGTCACGCACAGTTTCCGAGGGGAACTTGCGTTATTGTAGTACAATCATCTGAAATTAAATGACTATTCGTTTTATTGTTCAGAAGATTCTTTACAAAACACACAGATTCTGATCCCATTTCACATAGTTTTCAAGTGTATGACGAGTATTCAAGAAACAGAATTATGCATGGCTTCCTTGTTTTCGTTATCATATTGTATTTGTTCACGAAAGAAAACTGCCGGTCCCGAGCATTTCGTTATAACGGGAGTGCACTGTATTCAGACACACTTCAGCATTTGTTTCAAAGTACTTCATGGTTAAGAATGAACCTAAAAATACTAATATTAGCCTTGTCTGAGATATACACTGTGTTAAAGTAGGACTATTCAGACTTTAAAAAGTGGACAAAGTTGTAATGTCCGTAATGCTAAAAATGTAATGTCCGTAATGCTACATTTGTGAACCTGTAGGCACAATTGCCAACCTGGCGAGTAAATGCTGAATGTGTTGCACACCATTATCAATCTACAATACAACTTAAACAGGACCAGAGCACTCACATCAGTTAAGAAAATTCCTTTTTCGTAATGCTCTGATCCATAAATTTTTCAACATATCCACATGGAGGTAAAAAATCATGTCCAAAAAATGTAATGTCCGTAACGGCAAACGTTTTGTGTACGGTATGTAATATCTACCAAATGATTTATAGTAACTGATCAAAACTCGGACTGTTGAAATTTCAGGATGACTGGGTTAGAATAAACCATAAATGGATTAAGAATGATTATGCCGAGTTGTGTAAAGCCCACAAAGTCACCAAAAATTCTCTAAATGTAATGTCCGTAACTGCTGGAATTGCCCTTCTATGACTCTCCTCCATGTACATAACGTTAGACATAGTCTCTGTGGAATATATCCCTGACAAGATACAGACCACTTTAGGTCAACATCAAACGGTTCTAGCCGGACCAGACGCTGTTACATGTATATTTGACCGAAAGATCGGTCTGTAGAACTCTGGTCGTCGGGGATTAACCCCAGGGCGCTGCTGTTAACCAGTCTCAGCACGTGTTGGGGTCGCTGGTGCAGTTTAGTCAGGGATTATATGCTCCACGAAAACTGCGTCTGGCTTCACAGAATCCCCTCCACAGGAGAGCCGACAAGGCAAAAATGATAAAAGACTCCGCCAGACAGGCTGGGCTAGTCGCATTATAACTGCGACCAGACCCAACGCTACGCGTTGCTCCCACTTGCCACAGTAAACTGTGTACAAGGAGAGCCCCGGGGTTAGGTTACCAACTTCACTGAAAGATCGGTCTGTATCTGGTCATCAGGGATGTTCCACGGAGACTGCGTCTGGCTTCACGGATCCCCTCGTCGGAGAGTGATAACGCCAATAAGAATAAAAGACTCCTCCGGACAGACGGATCTTTCTGTCTAGTTAACTAATAACAACTAACCCCAGCGCAGGGCGCTGTAACCAGTAACTCGGTACGGGTTGGGGTCGCTGTTGCGGTTAGTTAACTCTTTATGTGCCACGTTCGCACGCCCGACTACGTTGATGGCGTGCCAACTTCGCATATTCTGCTCAAACGCATAAACCCGCCCAATCCGATCGATAAATCACCAAATGCCGCGGTACAACTAGATCTAATGTTACAATGAAATTGTTTTTCGCACTTCTGTTCCTAGTTCCTCTCACATAATCATATTACAAATAGTTTGCATTTTATGTGATGGTGATTAACTATCAAGAGGTGTTACTGTTAGCTGCTGGATTTGCATGTAAATTCTAACGTTAGTTTCTGTCACTGTTTTGTGTACAAAAGTCATGTTTTTACAGTAATGACTAATGTTGCTAACCGTTACGTTAGTGGTTCTGTGAATGAAAAACAAATCGGAAATTTGTCATAAAATTTACATTAACATATAAGGGCAGCTGCAAAGCAAAGCTTGGCACTTTCTCTTTAAATTTAGTTTGAAAAACAGAATGTTTTCTCAAAGAATAACTACAATTGTACATTAACGTCTCAGAATAATAATGCGTCACACAGGGGGGTTTCCACCATGACACATGAAGCGTTAACTGAACACAACTAACTGTTCCGTGTTACATATTCGTGTGGCCGGGGTAAGAAACATGGGCAGGCATGATCTACATTACTCATTAGTAAATTTACGAGATGATACAATGTCAATGAAAATGTACATCATTACATGTGATGTAAAGTTAAATTTAGATCCAGACTAGACAACCAAAGATACTCGTGATAATGTAGCCGTTAATTACTGTAAACAACATTCGAATGGACGAAAACTGCGGTTCCGGCATGGACCATAGTCTGCAAGACCAACCCCAAGAATCTTCAGCTAATCGAAGGAGACGAACTTGAATGAAGACCTACCTATTTAGACCATAATTTACCACCGTGGTAGGCCCTGTCCTCCCCTGGCTCTGTGCAGTTATACACAGTACACACACGTGGCGCCGAGGTAGAGCTGGTTAGCGCAGTCAGCTAGCTAGCTAAGTAAAAACTTTGTGCCGTTGGCCTAGCCAGCTGGGTCACCTCCCTGGCCTAGCTATCTAGCTAGCTACCTCACAGAACTCTTCATCTGTGAGCTACCTCCGTATATATAAGAGCTGCATGGTTATCGCATTTATGGAACGCCATGTGTTGCGAGAGTCGGGGGAAATCCAAGATCAGAGGGTGTTTGTTTGATGTGGTCGGTTCCAAATATTCTGTTTCAAAACAAAGTTTGGAAAGTTTAGGTATTTATACAAATCGAGCTAATTCTGATTACTTCGTTACGAGCTCTTTGTTAATAATAACGGGCGTAAGATAGTTGAGTTGTGCAAGGGAATGGATCGATGGATGTAAGGATAGGAAGTGATATAGGCCCTAGCTTTTGGTGATCTTACATGTTTGAAAAATAATGGTTATTAGTGTGATTGACTATGTTGTGTAATACCTTCGGTATTGATGCCTAATATCGTTTCTTTTGCAGTTGATATTTTGATCCATGTCTTTCTGATGTGCACAAGTTGATAGAGGTGTCCTTTGATTTTTCTGCTTATCCCTAAAGGGCCAGAGATGTTCGTACAGAGGCCGTGGGTGATTCTGAGCGTGCCTCTGCGGATCAGAAGTATACGAGAATAAAATGGGATGGTAAATAAACTTTGTGAATATAAAGATATATATATATATATATATATATATATATATATATTTGAGTGATGATGTGGAAAAAGTAGTGAATATGTTTGAAGAAGTTGATGTTGACGGTTTAGGCCAGGTAGATATTGATTTTATGTGCAAAAGTCTCTGTGGTGTTTTACTAAACCCTGCACAATCTCTGTGTGTGTGTGTGTGTGTGTGTGTGTGTGATCTGAGACAATAATTGGACATTCTAACTCTGAGTCTTTGTAATTAATAAAGTAATTACCAAGACAAAAAAAAAAGTGTATGTGTGTTTGGGGGGGGGGGGTGGTGGCTGAGAAAAGTTATAATACACGTCAGTGGCGGATCCAGGATTTCATGGCCGGGGCACATCAAGTCCCAAGGGGGCCCTATATATAGAAGCTCAGGGGTTCTAGATGCTCTCTGGTACAATCTGAGCCTTATTTGGGGGAAATTTTATCCTGCAAATAATGCGACTGTCACGAAGCGGTATCCGCAACTCATATCAACGCTGCCCATTATGCGTCGCTGTGAAGTATAGGAATTCATCGTCCATCTGGTGCATATTTTGGGTCGAACATTCGGAAAATATTCAATCAAATAAGAAGATTCGTCGGTGGGAAAAAAAATACGGAAGTCTTAATCAATACTCAGATGGCGGAGTGAACGGACGTAGTTCTGGCGTGCTCTTGACCGTTCTGATCGATAGTCTAGTGGGATTTGGGGAAATATGAATGTTAGAGGCATTTTTTAGTAAAAGTTGGGAACCGGTCTATCTTGTATAATTCAAGTACGCTGAATCAAAAAATTCCGGTTCCCAAGCGGAATTTTGAGTCTATAAGAGCATCTAATTTGCATAAACAAAATGGCCGCCAATCCATTGCTTTTTAAGGTGTTTCGATGATCTAATTTTCATAAACTCTCCACAGCAATGCAAAAATAGTAATCATTTCAGAAATCAAGGTGCAGAGACAATAGCTAGGCCATCAATGTTTATAACATGTACTTATATATGCAAATTAAGTGAAATATGCAAATTAGGAGTTGCCGCTGATACAGCAATGCATTACCGCATATGCACATGTTTTGTTCATTTCTATTTTTAGTCATTTTAACAAGTTATCTGGCCAAAAAAAAGTGTATGGTGTCGTCAGAGTCCAATCAAAATTAAGTCCTGCAATCAATCAATTCAAAAGCATTGAATAACACGTATGCAAATATCTATGCAAATTAGTATACAAGAGGATACAGAACTGGCAGGTTTCTAGATTCTACAACGCATTGCCTCAATATATGAGTCTGAATCATAATCCTGATGACAGTTAATTGTATCAAAACCTGTTCACGATTCCTAGTATGATAAAGAGATACAAGAACCAACTTCAAGTGTTAAAATAAAACACGCATCTCGTTTGCATAGTAAATAATGCAAATATTGTTTTCATTTTCTCAACGTATTTTCCCAAAAACAAAGTTTTGCTGTCAAAATGTACCTTGGCGTGGTGAAAAATAGATAAGCTATATGCGGTCAAACAAAGTGTACATGGTGTCATCAGAGTCCGAGGAAAATCAAGTACTGGAATCAATCAATTTGGGCAAAAAAAAAAAAAAAGAAAAACAATAGTTGCAATCACGTATGCAGATTGGTATGCAAGAGGATAAACTACGACAGGCTTCGAGATCCTACAACACATTGCCGCAAATCTGAATCTCAAGACCTAAGTTGATGATTCTTTTATGATAAAGAGATACAAGCAAAAACGATATCAGAAATACCTTAATAATCTAATTTGCATAAGGCATTATACAAATATGTGGGGATTTATATTGATGTTTTCCCTAAAACAAAGCCTTGATATCAAAATATACCTTGGCGTACTGAAAACAGCTAAGTTATCGGGCGAACAAGGTGCACATAATTATGTCGTGTCGTCAGAGTCCGAGGTAAATCAAGTACTGGAATCAATTGAAAAAGAAGAACAGACTGAATAACACTTACGGAAATATGTTTGCAAATTTGTATTCAAGAGGCAGTTTTCAAGATTCTACAACGCACTGCCGCAATATATGAATATGTTTCATAACAGTTATTACATCAAGACCTGTTCATGATTCCTGGTGTAATTAAGAGATTAAAAAAAAATTAACTGCAACTACTAAACAACACACCTCTATCATCTCATTTGCATGATAAATTATGTAAATATTTACCAATTTTCTATGCACATTTTCCACCAAAACAAGGTCTTGCTATCAAAGTGTATATCATGGCGTCATGAAAGAAGGATAAGTTATTGGGCAATCACATCACTAGGCCCTATACATTGCTCGATAGATTAGTGAAAGGTTACCTTATCTTTCCCTGTACTTTGGTCGTTTTCATTGGATAAATTGATATATAATTATTTTCAGTCTGCAGTTGAATGTAAAATAAAGTGTCAACTTTCATAAATCTCGTCTGCGAGCATAAGTCTCTTTTATCTATCTCTTTACCCACTCTGCAGGCTCAACAAAAAAAAAAAGGAAAAAGGAAAACAATTGTAAGAAAATCCTGGAATCTCGAAAACAGAAACGAAGGATGACTTTGTAATTCTTCAGTCATTAACACCTTTATATTTTGGCTGTCGGAGAAACATATTCTGAGTTGAAAAGTCTATTTCTTAATAGAGCTGTAATCTACATTCATACAAGATGTGCATCGTCACATTGTTGCTAACATGCACACACTGCTGTACATCGTAGGTCTAATTATAGCCTATATTCAACTATGCTAAGCTGGTCTTCCATGGGGTCCAGTTGGATGTGAGGCGGGACCACTTCAACGGAATAAACACCCTGCTCTTTGCGATGAATGAATGAAGCGGAATTTTTTACATGCATGAGATGTGACTCTCTCACACACGGGACCTCCATTTTACGTCCTATCTAAGGGACAGAGAGTTTTGCCTCTTGCTAAAGAGGACAGTATGATTCCACACAACATTGCTCAGTCCAGACTCGGGTTCGAACGCGGGGTGCTTGGGTCGCAGAGACTCCAACCCCAAGCACCTTCTGATCTGGAGATTCTCCCGCCTGAAATCCCTAGCAAACGGGAGACTCCAACTTGATGTGCGCTTTGCGCACATCACGAGCGCGAAGTTTAACCTCCTTGCGGTCTAGGGTTCTAGATGCTCTCTCGCGCTATCTAAGGTTTATTTTTCAACATACAATGAAATTAAGTAAGAAATCATTTCAAGCGGGAGAAATTAAATCTCAAGCGGGAGAACGGGAGATTCTGCAAAAATGGGCTTTCGGCAGGAGATCTCCCGTCGAAATCAGGAGAGTTGGAGTCTCTGGGGTCGGAGGCAGACACACTACCGACTGAGCCAACTCACCGCCCTAGAAGCTACTTTTGAAGAAGCTTGCGTACGTTAAAAATTTCATAGACGTATAATGACAAATGTCCATGCGTACGTTATGACAGAACCATGCATACGTTACGAATTAACCATGCGTATATGGAAGGCCATCGCCGCCAAAACGCGTGCCAATACCATACGCGTGCATGTCAGAACGTACGCATGGTTGTTTCGTGACGTACGCATGGTTCTGTTATAACGTACGCATGGACATTTGTCATTTTAGTTCTATGAAATTCTTAGCGTACACATGCTACTGTCATAACGTACGCATGTTACTGTCATAACGTACGCGTGGTCTTACCATTACGTACGTGTGCTTCTGTCATTACGTACGTATGGTCTAATAGATTTTTGTCATTACGTACGTAAGGTCTTGGAATTACATACGTATGGTCTCGTCATTACGTACGTATGGCCTTTTCTTCACGTGCGCATGGTCTCGTCATTACGTACGCATAGTCTTTTCGTTTCGTGAGCAATATATAGTTATAGCGGGTATGTTGGAATGACCGAATTGGCGGTAGTTCCTATGTGATACCAATTAAGGAGATTCAAGAACAAGAGTTCCAACTGGCAGTAACTATTCAAACAGCTGTCAATTTTGTAAGGATTCGCAAAAGAATTCCACAGGTGCATTTGTGCCTTTGGCGATTGGGATTCTATGCCGCCGTCTTTCTAAGCAATCTGAAGATTCTTTTGAGCACTAGCATAATGTCGGCCGTATATTGTTTATTTATTCAAAGAAATTACATTTTACCTGATGGTAAAGCACATTGAACAGAAGTAAATCCTGTCCAAAACAATGTGCAAAGTTCAATCATAAATCTGAGGCATAATGTTGTGAAAATATTTGAAACTGTATATCCTCGCTGGAAAGCCTTTATTATCATTTTCCGATCAACTTCGTCAAATGAAGCTAATGATTATGTGATTATAACCATGAACCTACTACTCATTGACATTCATCGCTTGTTAATCAATTCATGCACTCTTCTGTCAAAGGCGTCACAATAACTTTTTGCTGTAAATATGCTTTCCTGCTTTGATCGTATTGCCATATCCTTCATATATAAAATATTCAGGCTGGATGGAAATAATACTACGTTTTGAAAATCTAGAAACTACATGCGCAGAAGATAACTCTCTTAGATCAGGAAAAATGCAACAAAAAAGAGAGAAATTGCGTGTGCAGCGGTAGTGTATATTGGGAAATGATCGCTCAAGTAATCTCATTTGCACGTACTTTACAGGAGAAAGCAAATACTTTGGCAGGTGGATTGTGATTTGTAATCTAATTTTCCCATTTCTCGCACATTGGTTCAGAGTATACATGGACAGTTTTTTGTTTGTTTGTTTTATTTCCGTCATAAACATACATACAGATATAAAAGACAACATATAAGGTACAGGGAAAATGATACATCATGCATAAAAATGAAGCATACATACATAGCAAATGAATAATGTGACACATCATCGATATACAAAAAAAAAAATGAAGAAATAGAATGTACAGTAGGATTATATAGAGAGATAACGGCTGGATAGCCCATAATCAGCTGCACTTTTCTGGTGCCGCTGGTCTTCCATGGGGACCAGTTATAAAGGGTAGTAGCGATTGACAGATGTCTTACCACTGAAGCAACGTTACTTGCTTGCCCACAAGTGTCCACTGCAGTAATTGATATTCTTTTTTACACAAACTTTGTTGTGTTTTGAGGTTTCCTTTTTTTACTACATATCTCGGCGTAGGACCCATTGTGCCACAGCCACGGAAGACATTCTGTACTCAGCAGTGGCCTGAAGATTTTGATAGCACGTGAACGAAGCAAAACTACTAGGGCTATCACCTTTTCAAATTTTGCAAGTCGATAAACTACTCTAATTCTCGACGCAGGGTATATCGTGTATATGGTCAATGTGATCTCCCTCAAATCAGGCCTTCATACAGACCAATTCACCCACATTCTGATCACAAGCACTTATAGTAAGTCACACCTACGCTTAGTGGCGTACCGTGGGTCAAGACATGGGGGGGGGTCACCTCGTGGAAAAGTAATTTTGAGGTTGTGTATGCTTGTGCGTGCGTGTGTATGCGTGTGTGTGCGTGCGCTGTCAGTCTGCAAACTTAACGGGGACTACAATACATAACTGAATGTGATACATTCCACAGAGCAGTCATTGAGCAACATTGTAAGTTTTCCTTACATGGATTATGGAATGACAGTGTGAAACGACAAATTACTGGCAACAACATCAGGAGAATTGCACGACAATTAAATGCGAGCAAGCGGAGATAGCGAGCTTGAAAATTGTGACATTTTACAGTACGAAAACTGCCGTTTGTTGCTATGTTTTTTCGCTTTGGAATTTAAGGGGGGCAATTACTGGCAGCAACATCAGGAGAATGGCACAACGATTATATGCGAGTGAGCGGGGCGAGCAAGCTTGAACATTTTGACATTTTACAGTCCCAAAACTGCCGTTTGCAGCTATGTTTTTTCGCTTTGGAATTTAAGGGGGCAATTACTGGCAGCAACATCAGGAGAATGACATAGCGATTAGATGCGAGCGAGCGGAGCGAGCAAGCTTGAAAATTTTTAACATTTTACAGTCCAAACACTGCCGTTTGTAGCGATATTTTTTTCGCTCTAGAAATTATGGGGGGTGCACCAGGCGCAACTGCTGGCAATTACTGGCAGTAACATCAAGAGAATGGCATAACGATAAAATGCGAGCGAGCGGAGAGAGCGAGCTTGAAAATGTTGACATTTTATAGTCCAAAAACTGCCGTTTGTAGCTTATACTTTTACGCTTTGGAAATTAAAGGGGCTCAGCGGGCGCAACTGCTGGCAATTTACTGACAGTAACATCAGGAGAATGGCATATCAATTAAATGCGAGCGAGGGGATTTTGACATTTTACAGTCCCCAAACTGCTGTTTGTAGCTATATTTTTCGCTTTGGAAATTAAGAGGGGGGCGCCCATAGTGCGTCCCCCCCCCCTTGATCCACCACAGGTAGTCAAGGGTGTCGGTTTATGTTCGTGATTGGGGGAGGTATGATCAGCGAGGGGGCGTCGAAGTGAGCAAGGGGGGAAAGATGTCCAAAATCTGCACTTTAGAGCATCCCCTAATTGTTTGTGTTTGTGTGTGTATATGTTTTATATATATGGAAAGGTTAGGAAATAGCCCAGGTCAAGTTTTATTATTGGCAATGCAAGGCATTTTAAGATTGACTAGTATGTAAAGCAACACTGCTAAAATCAATGATCTAGCTTTGATAACGAAGCGTAAGGTACAAAGGTGTACATTCTATATCACATTGCGCAACGTTGCAGACTCTTTGTGCCGTTCGGATGTTCTGACTACACTGCGCACATTCTGCTTATATTTAGAATGCCAACCAGGAATCACGCTGAATCACAATCTTTTGTCGGTTCCAGGCTTTTTGAACAATGTCCCACACTATATACCTCTTTAATCATGGTTAAAAGAAAACGTAAAAAAATATCTTATTTCTTGATCGCCCTTTCATGTCGATTTCAAAAGCAGTTTACTAACCCTTGAATTACCATTTTGGTGAAATCTTTTTTGTTTTTTTTTTTGTTTTTTGTTTTGGGGGTTTATTTACCAGCCGATGGGGGGGGGGGGGGGACGTGCCCCCCCCCCCCAGAAGCTGTTGATCTGTGTCGTAGCATCGTTCACAAGGTGGACGCTTCTACTACGCACGTTTTTGTTTTTTTTTTCAAAATAAATAATCCTCTAACTCACATTTGTTTTTTATTTGCCTCAATTAATATTTAAGAAAACAGAGATAAAATTTTTGACGGGCAATTCTAATATTGATCTTCGGAATATACGAGAATATCCAATTCTATAACAATAAACTATGCAGTATATAAACGTTATCAATTGGTTATATTTTAACTAACATTTCTGATCATCTACAGGATATGTATTGACGACACACAGAATTTCTATACTAATACCAACAAAACTTGAGACGAAGCGCAAATTTCATCTGCATTACAAAAAGAAATATTATTGTTCAACGACGAATTAATCACAGAAACATGAGACGCTTTATCATTATGCGCAGACACATAGTGTCTCTGAAGCGTTCTAAGATATTATTCATCTCTTATTTTGGCATGCATATCCCCGATATTGAGCAGAGGCATAACACAAAAATAATTTTTTCATGGACGGCAAAGGAAAATTGTGACCCTGCACCTCAAAACAAACAAAAGGTCGCCAGACATGAATTTTTAGTTAAGACCATATTCTGAAAAACCAGACTTTAAGCTTTAAAATGATGTATAACTCAAATCAAATGGACCCTCCTAACCTAGACCTTATCTAAATATTGGGAAGAAAACATAAACTCAGGAAAAGTGTGAACTGAGAAAAGAGGCTCTAAAGTACAGTGTCTATTCAAGCGCTTAATCTTTACCAAACCGTGCTGGCTGTGCCATGAATGGGACAAAAAACAGGAAATAAACCACCAGAGTAACAACAATGAAGGGATTATCAGATTAAAGTGAAATTGAGCATGCCTGATGAACACATTCTGTTCATAATTAATGCCAACTTTCAAAGTAGTAGCACTATCCTTTCAAAAGTTATTAGAGTTGAAAGTGAAGAGTGTGGACAAGGTTTTTCAGAAATGAAAAGGGGATTCTAAAGACATACCTAATCACACTATTCTACCAAAAATGTTCGAGATAAACTGCTAAAAAAACACACTTTTTTGCCCGTTTTATGATACCAAATTTTAGCATAATGTTAAAGAAGATCCGCTCTTTCAGGAAATATGACAAAGTCAAGTTCGGCTAGGTTGACCCATTTCACTTATTTTCAGTTCTCACACAAAATCAGTGTGTGCGACTTTATGTTCGTTTTGAGGTGCACGGTCACAATTTGTGTTCAATTAAGAAAATGAATGCCTTAAAAAAACAGAATTTTTATTCAGATTCAATATTCGTTGATTGTAATCTGACAGTAACATCGTTTTTCAACCTAGCTTTAAAAGAATATAACGTTTTACATGATTTAACATAATCTGGAGGTGTGTTCCAAAGGTTTGGTCCATTATGTCTAATAGATTTTTGTGCAATTAAGGTTGCAGGAGGTCGCAGGAGGTCGTAGAGGCCGCAAGAGGTCACAGAGGTCTCAGGAGGTCGTAAATTTGAATCCCGCCCGAATATGTAGGCCTAGGCCTTTGATTATTTCTTATCGTGGCTACTACTAAACACTGATTAATTCGGTGCCTATTTATACGTTGATGTAGAGCAATATCAATTGCAATTGAAACACTTTATTGAATTGACCCCTCCTCCCCCCCGAAAAAAAAAGAAAGTCCTCCTGATAATTTATTTATCGTAGAACACCAGAGATGTTCGCGTGCATTATCAATTCGCAAAATTTCGCGAGTCAAGGTTTCCGAAATGAAAATGCACGCGACAGTTTTTGCCTACTATACCATATGCATTGAATGCCAGCGGCGATTCGCGAGCGTTTTGTGCCACGAAAAAAGACCGTCGGCTCCAAGTCAAGACAATATCATGCCGCGAAAATATTTTGCTTTTCAACCGAGGAACTATCTTGTTTCACCATGGCTCAACTTCTGTAATAGCCTACTGTATGGAGTTACTGTAACAAATCCAAAATTGATGCGTTATTTCTCGTACAGAAAAGGACATTCCAATGTGTATATATACATTCTGTCTATTTAGCTCATACCTCTCCTTTATCAAAACACCTATAGAACTATGAGAGTACGTGACCTCTGTACCTACCAGTCTGTTATGTTAAAGCACATCAACACAATTACTTCATTTCTTCCACGATACATTCATCCCCAACCGCAATATCAACCTCCTATCGCGCACGTCATTGCAAAGATTTTTCGTTTTCAAAAATCCGAAGCAACTCCTCTTCCATAGTTCTATCTCATACCACGGACCTTGCAGTTAATAGAAATCACTGCCGGAACGAATCAAATCGTGCGCGACACCTTTGTTTTTCTTTCAAATCTCCCATGACAAAGCATATCAAACTCTAAAGATCAGGAAACATCTAATTATGTCATTCACGAAATGCTTTATGCATTTGATATTTCGGATCACTGTTCACGAATGTATTAAGCATCAAACCATTCAGAAAAAAATTCACGCGTATAGTTTAAGGCATATTGCACTCACTTCATCCCTTTAGACTTGACGATCTATTTTCATCAACGCAACGCAAAACTCCAGAATATCAAATAACATGGTTTTCTCGTTTGCTCTGTACTTTCAATTTCCTATTATTTTTTTAAACTCTTTTCTTCAGACTGTCGTCTCTTCAAGTTATTAGCCTATCTATAACGACAGACTTCTGCATTCCAATCCCCCAAAATCATTCTACCATGAACCAGTTAGATCACCGTTTATTCCTCTATCCTGAATTGTTAAAATCAACACAATTTTGCATTCTGTCATCAGACTACTGTATATTTAATTTTACTTATATGAATGTACTGATTGTGCACCTTATTGTTCTTCAAAAAAAAAGAATAAAAAGAATACTCTTTTTCATTTGAAGTACGTTCAATACAGACAAGAGAATAAAGTCCGAGTCTGAATTGGACTAAACCGAACTGATATGTTAACTTATAATTGCTTTCTCATTGGTTGTGCGAGATCGTAACAGCTACAGAAAAATATATGATGCACCACGTACGCATTGTCGAGTCATTACGTACGCATGGTTCCGTTATTTATGACGTACGCGTGGCTCTGTCATTACGTACGCATCGTTCATGCATTACATACACTTGGTTCTGTCTGAGAGTGTGACATTTTTTCCGAATCCATGCGTATGTAATGGCAAGACCACGCATACGTTATGACAGAAGCATGCGTACGTTAGGAATTTCGTTGAAAAATAATAGCAAATGTCCCATGCGTATGTTATGACAGAACCATGCGTACGTTATGAAATAGGCATGCGTACGTTCTGACATGTATGCGTATGGTTTGGCACACGTTTTGGCGGCGATGGCCTTCCATATGCGTACATTCTGACATGCACGCGCTTGGTGTTGGTACGCGTTTTGGCGGCAATAGCCAACCATAGTGGCAGTGTTGGCGGCAATAGCCAACCATAGTGGCAGTGTTAGCCTGCCATACATTGGTCTGCGTGTACGGATGGCGTACGGATGTACGTTGACATGCCATACTTATGTTCAATGCATTATCGTACACTCGAGATCTACTACACATATACCTACCATCATGCATCAATTAAACCAAACCAGCGGGGACCGAAGGTAGAAGTTTCAGCTGGGTTATGTTCAACACCAGCTAGATGTCTAGTTCTTGAGATTGATTCAGGACCAGTTACAGGAAGCAACGCCACCAAAATGGGGGTTCCCAAATTCTACAGATGGCAGAGTGAGCGATATCCATGCTTGAGTGAAGTTGTTAAAGAAAATCAGGTATGTTTTTCGTTTACAGATGGTATTTGTCCTTGTTACACTTAAGACTAGGTGAAGTTGTGCAGTGGGCGCTGTATCAGTGTGTGTACACATTGTAGTTTGTATGTACTATGGTAAGGTATGCATTAATTGTGGAGAAAGACTGTGTATGTTTTGCTAGTATGCTTTCGACAGAGATGCCAAGTTCTAAACTAGGTCTATGGGAGTGAGTAATTACTAACCTGTTAGAGTAGATTCTACCGCGTACCATCTCATAATATTAACGATCAAGAGAATGAAGCGAGATGGCATTAATTGTGTGTGTGTGTGTGTGGGGGGGGGGGGGTGGTAGGGAGCTTTTTCATACTATGGGGACTAGGTCTAGAAATTTCTATATTAACCACACCACCAGCGACCCCAACACATACTGTTACTAGAGTCTAGCTACAGCACCCCACGCTGATGTGGTTAGGGGACTATAAATTTAAACGTTAGAAGTTGTGCAACTTGCTGCATATGTAGAATGCGTTCTACATCAGGGGCCTGTTTCATGAAATTTGTCATCAGTGACAAGTTGTCATTGATGTGACAAGCTACTGAAATCCTTGCATCTGATTGGCTGAGAACAAATTTGTCATAGAAATGTGACAGTTGTCACTGATAACAAGTTTTATGAAACAGGCCCCTGGAGGAGAGAGAGAGCTAACGTAATACGTGAGTGGATCATATCACTGGACACTTTTTTTTCGTGGCTCTGAATTCCATACTCAAGAGGATAAGATTTCGGCCGAAAATAGCACCAGTTTAATTCACAAAGTCCTGAAAATTATGAATTTAGCAAAATTGTGAAAATTATTTACTCTGATTTTTGGAAAATAGACTTATATAGAGTTCTAAAATGTATCCCTCCAGATCTAGACCACGGTCTACAAAAAGTTGTCTTATTTTTGTGTGGTATAAAATCGAATTATAAGTCTGGACACGATTTTCGTAATGGAATAATTAGCAAGTGTGCACTTGTGCATACGTCATCACATGTATGGTGTTTCCATGTTGTGTGTACAGTGTATGCTACTATTAGTACTATGTACAATGTATGTATCAATACAACTGTCGTCTTTACGAAGCAGACAAGAAAACTTTAATTTGACATTAGTTTCAACTTTGATCATAAATCAAAGCCACCAGAATGCCTTTCTCTGAGGTGAAGATCGAGACCAAGATGAAAGCGACTTTGATTTCACACATAGGCAGAAGACTAAACAAAGACAGCTAGATGAAATTGAGAAGGCTGGATCACTCATACTTTTGTAGCAAAAATTGTGTGTTGCTGAAAGTGAAAAAGAGGCAAGCTCTGGTACCATAATGCTGCACAAGTGCAAATCATATAATTTGCCATCAAGTTCATGGTATGTGTAGTTCATGTTTTTTCTCCATACTTGATAAAGTGATATTAATCAAATGAGTTGTTAATATATTTCATGAATATGACCTGCATGTATATACTTAACCTTCATTTTTCTGTCCTTTTTTCACCTCCAGATTCCAGAATTTGACAATTTGTATCTTGACATGAATGGCATCATTCACACCTGCACTCATCCAAATGATGATGATGTTCACTTTCGAATGACTGAAGAGCAGATGTTCAAAGCCATCTTTCATTACATAGAGGTACCTTGTTTGCACAAATCATGTAACAATTTGGCTTTTGTGTTTTGCATAAAAATTGTACGTGTATATATGATATGTTTATCTAGTTATACGCATTACATCACCTTTTTAAGAAAAAAATCCTTTATTATTTCTGTACAAAATTTAGACATTCCCTCTGAAAGACAATGACTGATCAGCATCAAAATTTTAGTGTTGTTATGTTACGAGAAGATCTAGTTTGTATTTTCAGAGTAATCATCTTGCAGTCACATTGTAGACACGCCTATCAATATCTTCATAAGTCAGCATCTCACATTGATCATCCAAATTACCCAGTATCTGTGCTTCAGGTCATGGATCATCATACTGCTGTATCATTGACTGTGCTTGCATCAAAATGTCTATGTCAATAGAATCACCCTGTTATGAATGGTACATTTCAAGCCATTGCAGCATATAGAAAAACCCTTGCATTATTATATTTTGAGTGTGCAGGGTATGCTACATGTACATCTATTCTATATTTGGGAGGTTTATTTTTGCATGGGTAGGCTTCTTAGGATTGTTTTTAATAGATTCACCAAATTTTAGATTTGACTTCAAAAGACCAGCACATGTGTGCATTGAAAAATAAAATCTGCACATGCGTCAAATAGGGAATATGGCAAAGATGGCCAAAAATTATGTGTCTGCTATTAACATTGTGATATTTAAACTCAACTTAAGTTAGTCTAGCAACCCCCAACTTTGTTGGTATAATGTTTGGTATACATATGTTTTGCATAAAGAGTATAAAATAGATGTGATACCAGTATGTTACTTTTTGTATTGCCATTCTACATGTAAGTACCAGTGTCCTAGGTAATCATCTTCTTATTCATGGTGCCATCAAACTTCTCCAGTAAGACACTACTACATGTACTGTACATGTATGCAGCAAAGCAGCCTTATAAAATGATGCTGCTACCAGAAGTTTACAGAAGTTTAATAGCACTGTGAATGAAAAGATGATTACTTGGAAATGGTACATGATTTACATCACTGGCCTAGGTACAATCTGGTTTTCTGATACAAGTTTAAAGGGAAGGTAAACCCAAAGAGCAATGTGAATTGAGTGAAAGCAGCAACATTAGTAGAACACATCAGTGAAAGTTTGAGGAAAATCGGACAATCGATGCAAAAGTTATGAATTTTTAAAGTTTTGGTGTTGGAACAGCTGGATGAGGAGACTACTAGAGGATATGACGTATGAGTGGACAACACCACAAAGAAAATATAAAGGAAATTCAACAAAAATTCACTTTTCTAGAATTATGAAAGAGCAATGGACCAACCGCTTTCAGAAAGCAGGGGGAATAATTGCTACCCTTAACATATGTCAATATCAAGTTGATGGAATTTGTAATTTTCATGAAAAATGGATTTTTGTAGTATTTTCTCTATATTTTCTTGGTATTGTTGTCCACTCATACGTCATAACCTCTAGTAGTCTCCTCATCCAGCGGTTCCAACACCAAAACTTTAAAAATTCATAACTTTTGCATCGATTGTCCAATTTTCTTCAAATTTTCACTGATGTGTTCTACTAATGTTGCTGCTTTCACTCAATCCACATTGCTCTTGGGGTTTATCTTCCCTTTAATGAGAACTGAGTAACATTCTGCAAATCCTCACACGTTTCTGTATTGATTCTCTCTCTGTAGGTACTGTTCCGCATCATCAAGCCACGCAAAGTTTTTTTCATGGCTGTTGATGGAGTAGCACCTAGAGCCAAGATGAATCAACAACGAGGAAGAAGATTTAGGTATGATGATGTATAAGAATGAGAGCTACTCTTACTGATAGAACTAGAGTGATCCAAGTGCCCTTATTCAAGATTGTAGTTGTGGCCTTCATTCTGTGTATACAGTATATCCATGCAGGGATGCACTCAGTTAACTTAATTTAATAATAATACAACTGTAGGGCAGTGGCGTATCAAGGGGTAAGCGTACCGGGCGCGCGCCCTCTTTATTTTTTGTTAAAACAAAGGAAATATAAAGAAAAAATGGGTCTATAATAAAGCAATTTCATACAGGGAATTTTTAAGTGGCTGCTATAAGCAGGTGGTCGCTATTAGTCCAGCGGATATAGAAAAAATCATGCACTCAATGGTAAAAGCACCATATTTGGTACACATGTACATGATGCCAATACAAGTCATTTCTGATATGGAAGCCACTCTGATTCTCCCTTTGGCGGCCATGGCGGCCATTTTTCAAAATGGCCGCCATGTGATATAGCAATGCTGTGTATTTTGGAAACTTTGAATCCGATTGTCGTGATTCTTGTACCAAAGTATAGGTTTTGAGGGTCAAGGATTCAAATAAAATATTTTTTGAGAGGATAAAACCATGGCAACCTACTTATTAACGGCCATTTTGAAAAAAAAAATATGGCCACCATGCTAGATATAACATATCCTTAAAACGTATGGACAAAGGGTCATGACTCTGGTACCAACTTATATGTTTTTGGGTCAAGGATTCTGATAAATTCAACTGTAAGTGAATATGGATTGTTTCATCCTATGTTTTGGCGGCCATTTTAATAAATATGGCTGCCATACAACAGATGATGAATATTGTATATCTTCGAACTCAAAAGATATAATCACGATTCAAGTGTAAAAGTATAATTTTTGGGTGAAGGTTTTCAATATAATGATGTTTTAGCAAAGTGAATAGGTTCATCACATCCTTTGTTTTGGCGGCCATTTAATAAATAGCATACGAGTGTTATAAAAGCGGGACGCCCATTGTGGATTGATTCTGGTGTAAATGTTTGTTTTAGGGGTCAACAATTACTTGTTCACTCATTTTTGTCCCCGCCGAACGAGTTCGAGCAGGGGACTATGAAACGGGCTCCGTACGTGTGTGTGTCCGTCCGTCCGTCCGTCCGTCCGTCCGTGTGTGCGTCCGTGTGTGATCAAAATGTTCAAAATGCTACTCCTTCGCCATTTCTAACCCGATTTTGATTCTGTTTGCTTTATATGATAGCACTACATGGGAGCTTTGAAACTTGTATACAGAATTTCAATTGTGACCTTTGACCTTGACCTTTGACCTATATTGTACATTTTGCTTCAAAATGCTACTCCTTCGCCATTTCTAACCCGATTTTGATTCCGTTTGCTTTATATGATGGCACTAGGTGAGGGCTTCAAAACTTCTACACAGAATTTGACCTTTGACTTCTTTGACCTTTGACCTTGATTTTTGACCTATATTGTACATTTTGCTACAAAATGCTACTCCTTCGCCATTTGTAACCCGATTTCAATTCCGTTTGCTTTAAGTGATGGCACTAGGTGAGGGCTTCAAAACTTCTACACAGAATTTTGACCTTTGACTTCTTTGACCTTTGACCTTGATTTTTGACCTATATTGTACATTGCCTACAAAATGCTACTCCTTCGCCATTTCTAACCCGATTTTGATTCCGTTTGCTTTATGTGATGGCACTAGGTGAGGGCTTCAAAACTTCTACACAGAATTTTGACCTTTGACTTCTTTGACCTTTGACCTTGATTTTTGACCTATATTGTACATTTTGCTACAAAATGCTACTCCTTTGCCATTTGTAACCCGATTTCAATTCCGTTTGCTTTAAGTGATGGCACTAGGTGAGGGCTTCAAAACTTCTACACAGAATTTTGACCTTTGACTTGTTTGACCTTTGACCTTGATTTTTTTACCTGTATTGTACATTGGCTACAAAATGCTACTCCTTCGCCATTTCTAACCCGATTTCGATTCCGTTTGCTTTATGTGATGGCACTAGGTGAGGGCTTCAAAACTTCTACATAGAATTTTGACCTTTGACTTCTTTGACCTTTGACCTTCATCTTTTTACCTATATTGTACATTTTGCTACTAAATGCTACTTCCGGCGGGGACATATATTACGCGGTGCGTAATTTCTACTTTTCCTTGTTAGTATTCTAATGTGGGACATCTGGCCATAGTTAACTTTGTAAGCATTTTGGAAAGTATGCTCAACTTCCTTTATAGGATTTCTGAGTGTACAGTGTACGTGAAAAACATGATCTTCACAATTTCATGTCTGAAGTACATATTAATCAATATTATATATTTTCTAGAAATATAGACTCTCAATTTCTCTGGTCCCTGGACTATGGAATGAAAATCATAATTTCCAACCGATTAGTACATCTATTTTCTTTGGAAAAATGACACTAAGTGTGAGAAAACTTCTAAAACTTCTTGGGTCACTTACATCAAATATAAACACACTATATGTTTGTCTATAAAATCCATGATTGACCAGGCTGTTCTGATACTTATAACTACACTGAATCTTATACATCAAACAATAAAGTCAATAGTGGCAGTGGGCAGGTCCTTCTGGTCCTGTACGGGTAGAAAGACGTCCCCGCCCTCCACGAGTCTCAGGCTTCCTTGCGGGCAGTTTTTTTGGTTAATCAAAGGCTAGGGAGTAAACCTTATCCAAATCCGGAGCGGAACCCCTAAGGCGGTAAGGTGTTGTAGTTCATCATCTCTCTGGCAGATATAATACATGTAGGTATTATACAATACATCTTTATAGGTTTACATCTAATTGTCATTTGCAGCTCTACATGAGTCTACTCGCAAAATATAAACTACAAGAAAAATTATGCTAATTTATGAATTTAAGGAAAACCTCAAAGAAATACACATTTTTAGGTTCATAATTATTGGAAGATAAAACTGCAGAATAAGATATTCAGTAAATCGATCTTACTTACCGGCACCAGTAGAAATACTGAAGACGTTCTCTAAAGCGCACCTGCATCTATATATCTGCCCCCGTCACCTTCATCACCGCTTAGCAATGGATGATCAGGAACAATAATTGTTTCGGATTGTCAGAGCTAATTCGATTCCTTCATATGATTCCTTATAATTTTGTGTAACAGTTTTGACAAGGTCATACTATGAAATAATGAACAAGAACTGAAAACAAACTTTAGAAATCAGTAGGTCTTATAAGACTGCAATACTAATCATGTCTTTGTGGCTGGAAACTATGACAGTACACTAATTGCACTCTCCTGTCTATGCATCCAAAATTGGGGGGAAAGTCTTCTATTCCATTCTCACCATTTTATTCTACCTTTGATATTCAACACAATTATCTTTAGTGTCAATACCTACTCGAATAGTGAATGTGATAGAGGTATGGTCAATCAACAACAATCAATGAATAGTAAAGAACTAAACGCCGCAACGACAACGATTCTTGTCAATGGGACAATGATGGCAAGTGAGGGTGTATATATAATACATACAGGGTGGCCCCTCAGAAAATGGAAACGAATATATTTCCAAAACCAAAACGAAATTGTCCAATTTGGTTGAGTACTTTTCTTTCTAGACATGTTTTTGTTAATCATTAATTTCTTACTTTATTTTATCAAAGCTCAGCAACGGAGACTACCCAACAATTGAAGGTCAATTTTCGACAATTATCCTATTCAAGCATTTCACATTGTGATGTGCGGCCTCAATTCTTTGTTAGTCTCCCAAGTGGCTTTTGTTCGATGCTGAAATTTGTTGAATTGAGCTAAGAAATTTACGCTCGACCCATCTTTAAAAAAACATCTGTAGAATGAAAACTACTCAACCAAATGGGATGATTTTGGTGTCATTCTTCTTCTAGATAAATTCTCTACAACTCTATGTCATTCATTTTGGCATCAAAGTAATGCAAATGTGCAGATATTTGTGAAAACTCGCGTTTCCGTTAATTCTAGGCCACACTGTATGTAATGTGTGTGTGTGTGTGTGTGTGTGTGTGTGTGCATACTCTATGTAGTGCGGCAGTCATATTTATCAAAATGGACATGAAAACGAAATGTGTTAGTTCTATTCATCAACAAATGCTTGTTTAAAATCATTGACCCCAATTAGTTTCAAAGACGTACAGTATAGTATAGATACTGCTGCGGCCATATTTTAAAATGGCAGCCAAAACATAGGATGTGATGGTTGTATACACGAAAAGATGTATCCATTTAAATAATTGAACCTCAAAAACATATTTTTGTACCAGAATCACGAAGATGCATCCATTGGTTTTAAAGATATATGAATAGAATGCAGAGCGGCAGCCATGTTTAACTGGAGTGAGGCCATATTTATTAAATGGCCGCCAAAACAAAGGGTGTGATGAACCTATTCACTTTGCTAAAACATCATTATATTGAAAACCTTCACCCCAAATCTATACTTTTACACTTGAATCTCGATTATATATTCATTGAGTTCGAAGATATACAATATTCATTATCCATTGTATGGCAGCCATATTTATTAAAATGGCCGCCAAAACGTAGGATGAAACGATTCATATTCACCTGCAGTTGAATTTATCAGAGTCCTTGACGCCAAATACATATAAGTTGGTATCAGAGTCATGACCCTTTGTCCATACGTTTTAAGGATATGTTATATCTAGCATGGTGGCCATATTTTTTTCAAAATGGCCACCAATAAGTAGGGTTGCCATGGTTTTATCCTCTCAAAAATCATTTTATTTGAATCCTTGACCCTCAAAACCTATACTTTGGTACAAGAATCACGACAATCAGACTTATAGTTTCCAAAATACACAGCATTGCTATATCACATGGCGGCCATTTTGAAAAATGGCCGCCATGGCCGCCAAAGGGAGAATCAGAGTGGCTTCCATATCAGAAATGACTTGTATTGGCATCATATACATGTGTACCAAATATGGTGCTTTTACCATTTCATGTGCATGATTCACCCTATATGTGCCCTATATCCGCTAGACTATAGACTGGTGGCTGCTAAGACAGGCGGTATATATACACAGTAATCAGCATGTGGTCGGTTGGGCGGTCCATCCCAAATTTTGCATTGCAAATTAAACTCCTACAATTTTGAAGCAGTTTGCTGTAAAACGAGGAATTTCGTGTGCATTTTAATTTTGTGAATTTCATGAGCGGCAGTATTCGCAAAATTAAAATGCATGCAAAAGTTGTAGCCTACACAATATGCATTGGATGCCAGTGGCGAGTCACAAAAATTTCATACTGCGAGAAAGGCGGTCGGCTCCAATTTGCGAAATTTTTATGCTGCGAATATACAGTATTCATCGCATAATCAGGCATCTGATAATCGGGAACCTCGCTTAAATGACACAATGCATGTTATTTTCATTCTATAATCGGGCGGGGACCCCTGATAAAGGGAAAATTTGTCTTCAAGCGATCTTTGATTTTGTTGGTATTTTACACAAAAAATCTACCAAAATACCGCAACAATACAGTGTATTTCAAAGATTTCCTTTCAGTTGTCGTTTACATCGAACTTTAATACAAAGCAAGCTTCGGACTGACCAGTGTGTTTTGACCTCCGTCCATCCAGTACAGATACATGCATAGCCACGAAAGTGCTGTGTACAGTATAAGTATCCATGCCATTGCGAAACACATGCTTTCGCAAACATTCTTCTCCCCTACATAAGCAAAGCCATGTGCTCGCGTGCAATTCCTACTCACATCCAATAAAAAACATGCCTCGCTCTTACAGCTCAGGCTATGTTTGTTGTTTAATTTCAGTCATACACGTACACTTTGAGGGCAAAGTCCAAATTCCTCGTCACTCTGAGTGTTTCAACTTTCAATACACTGTGATCTGTGTGTACGTCACAATCTTCCTCAGTTGTGAATGAGCTAGAGGGTCGCGCCGAGGGGTAGCGTGGTTGTGTATTCATGTACATGTACAGTACGTCAGTATGCATGTGTGTGTGTGTGTGTGTGTGTGTGTGTGTGTGTGTGCACTACATGTACATGTCGTATGCCGTTAGTGTATGGTGAGTGCTCATCGCGAAATCGGGCACCCGCTTAAAGGGGCCGTGTTTGCTACTCCCAACCTGTCCCGATTATGCGATGAATACTGTATCATGTTTTACAATACTGTAGATGAAAATTTGGATACATGTACATGATGACGTTGAGGTGTAGATGTGCAAGACATGTTTTTTTGTGTGTTTGTTGGAGAAAGTGTTGCCATGGTAACCACAATTTTACCCAAACCTTTTGGAATGAACTACTTCTGCAGTATTTAAGGAATTTATTACAAATTTGGTGTGTATAATGATCCATATGTGTAGTTATGCAAGACATTCTGGTTTGAACCCGACAAGGCATTGCCATGGTAACTGCATATTTTTCTTGAAAATCTCGTGGAGTGAATTCCTTCCACAATTGTAAAGCAATTGAAATCAAATTTGGTGGACATAATGGCATTAATGTATAAATGTGGAGACCTGATTCTTGTATTTGCCAGAGTAAGTGTTGCTGTGGTAACCACAATTTTACCCAAACCTTGTGAATTGTATTAATTCCACAGCATTTTGGCAATTAAGATGAAATTTAGTATGTTTAATGTATACAGTGTAGGTGTAAATATGCAAGACACCAAGTGTAGTATTAGAAAAAAAAGTAATGCCATGGTAACCACACTTTTTTTTTAAAATCAAACTGAAGCATTGTTTAGTCATGACTTAATTCAAGTTCAATGCAGTATTAGAATAACATGTATACAAAAAAAAAAAGTTATTATGAATTTGGTGTGTATGAAGATCTGTAGGTATATTTGTGCACAATGCCCTTTCCTTTGTGTGTTTGTATTCGCCAAACCCTTGGTTCAATTCTTTTTCATAATAGTCTGAGCTGCTGGAGCAGGGGTATTACTAATCACCTTCAGTGATAGTTCTAGTTAATTTGAATTTCACCTTGTAATCACAGGAATACATTACCGTTGGTCAGCATGGTAAGGGAATTTTTTGAGTCAAGGGTGTTCCTTTTGATATTATAAGCTGATTCTCATAATGTGATTCCCCTGTTTTACTTGTCAACATGTTATAGGTCTGCACATGAAGCAGAGCAGAGAGAGAAAGAGGCTCTCAGCAAGGGGGAAACATTACCAGATGAGAAGAGGTTTGACTCAAACTGCATCACACCTGGTACGCATTTCATGGTCAGGTTGCAGGAGCAGCTGAAGTACTTTGTCAACATGAAGATCACACATGACAGCAGGTGGCAAGGAATCAGAGTTTATCTGTCAGGACATGAGGTTTGCAACTGTGTGATACATATTATGTGTATTAATAGTTGTGACCATTGCCTATTGAGATCTTAGAATTTTGTGTACAAATGAAGAGAGTTCATTTGAAAAGGAGAGTGACAAGTTAATTTCTTGATGCAATATTTCTGACATTCATTTGTGCATATCTCAGTCATTTCTGCAAAATATTCTCGCGAAGTCGGAAACATGTATGTTGTACTTGGAACAATTGTCTTTTGAGTCAATGTCATTGTTTTTCAATTTGATGACATCATCTTCTTGAAGATTGTGATGCCATAATGCAAAGTATCACAATGAGTCGAGCTTACGTGTCACGTCTGTTGCAGGTGATTTTTTTGTTCTTTTTTTTTTGAATTATGCATTGACTTGATAATGTTCTGGAAGCTGTATTTCAGTTGATTTTGCTCCATTTCCTCTGAAATTTTAGGATGTTGCAGCAGAGGCAATAAGGTGTAGTAATATTGCGAGTCCCGAGAATATGTGGGCAGGTGTCTATGGGAAATGCGTATTATAGCAAAATCAGTCCATCCTCAATGGTTTAAGGGTGACAATTTGTAGCTTAAAAGGGAAAATGCAAATGGAATCCAGACAAAATGATTCTGGATTAATGTTTCTCATATTAGCTTATGTTCAACAGGGAGACGTATAGGTGCATGGCTAAGAACTTGGTCTGTGGCACCATAGATGTAGGTTTGGACATATGCAGGTTCGAACCCTGACAGGATCCAGGAAATAATCCTTTTTCTTTTACTTTTTTTTTTTTTGCAATTAAGCTAACTCCACTTTCATCCATGTTGAAATCATATTGTCAAGTAAATGCCCCCGCACGCATTTTCCCTTTGTTTTGTTATTGGAGGTTGCATTGCCTTGACCTTTGCAAAATTTTGTAGGCTTGTAGAGCTTGCCCAACTGATCATAATGATAGCAAGATTAGACATAGCCATCATGAATTTGAATAGCCATCATGGTTATGCAAATAAGGGTCAAAATTCATATTTGAAGTGGCCAATGTTAAAGTACAGATGACCCTGAAAACATTTTGTTGTCATGTTTTATTTTGTTCATATTGAAGATCTCTTGGTAAATAAAGCTGGTAAAATTCACTTACGCCACATGCACACACACATACACGATTTCCCTTCGTTTTGCATTACAGAAACAATTTGCTGAAAAGTATCTAAATTTTATAGGTAGAATAGAACTCGACTACATGATCGTATCTCATATAACTTCCAATCCTAGCATCACTTTCTTGTTTGTGGAAATGAGAGTTAAAATTGAGGTTTGCGTATGTAAGGGTGTGATTGCTTTTAAATTAATGACACCATACTAAGTACTGCTTCATTTTCTACCTGTCCCCTTTTACGATGTGTCGATCATGGACAACAGATATCTTATGACCCCAAGCGTAAGTTGTCTTAAAATGATTAGTTTCACGTCTTGTTTCAGTCAAATTTACTGTCGGCTCTTTGTATTTCTAGACACCGGGAGAAGGAGAACACAAGATCATGGACTTCATTCGATCAGAAAAGGCCTCAAAGGGTTATGATCCCAACACGCGACATTGCCTGTATGGCTTGGATGCTGACTTGGTATGAACAGTACATATTCTTTTTGCAAGACATAGGCACCACTTTTCTGTCACTGTTGTTGTTGTCTTCTTGTGGCGGTGGAATCAAGAATTTGGTGTACTCACAATAACTTTTCATAGCTTATGAGCTGTGAGCACCAAACTTATACTGCAGTTACATAACCTAAAAGTGCCAGTCAAGTGTGAATCTGGGTGAAGTCAAAACAGGTCAAAGGTGAAATGATCAATGAACTTTCCTTAATGAGCACTAAACTCACAGTATAGTGGTGTACTCTCAATAATTTTGACAGGTATGAGCTGTGCCCCAAATTCATACCACAGGTACATAAACCTAAAATGATGGTTATGAATATGGGTGAAGTCTGACAAGGTCAATGGTCAATAAACTTTCCCTGATAAGCACTGTAGTCACAGTATTCACAGCTTTGAGCTATGACCACAAAACTCACACCTCAGGTACAATATACATCACCTAAAGATGCTAGTCAAATTTGAATGTTGGTGAAGTCCAACAAGTTCAAAGTTCTAAGGTTAATGAAAATTCTGTGATTAGCACTGTACCTGCAGTATTGTGATGTGCTCTCAATAACTTTCCACAGGTTTGAGCTATGATCACAAAACTCACACCACAGGTACTTCACCAAAAATGTGGTCAAGTTTGAGTATTGGTGAAGTCCAACAAGGTCAAAGGTCAAAAGATCAATGAGCTTTATACATTGTAAAACACTGATCACAACTTGGGATATGCAGGTGAGACATTGCTTGGCACTTGGATTGTATTGATTATATTTCAGCAATGAGCTGACCTCTGGTTATAACCAGTGGCTGTGACATAATGCGCAACTACGGTACTCATTGCTTGAAGTAAAAGGGTTGAGGAGAATCTCAAAGAAGGTATGTTGGTTGGGATCTTAAACTGATTTAATTTCTTGTAAGTGGCTGGAAATTTTTTCCCAAATTAGTATCTTTGTCATGTACACTGTTGTAATGTTATAGTCAGGGCTGCACACTAACCTATTTTTTCCACCGGTCTGACCTGTCTCTGTTGGACCAGTAAATACATAGTTTTACTATTTACTGGTCCAAACAGAAAATTTACTGGTCAACAACAATAAAAATCACTAAAAGACTTGCACATGTATTTTCATGTTTTCTGTTGGCTACTATTAACCAACCCCCCCCCCAAAAAAATGCACATTTTACAGATTACTATTTTGTTAATTTGCATCGTATATTCAACAAGAAAGCCTATATGGATCATTACATGAGAAAGAATAAAAAGGAATTATTTGCAAATTGATACAAAAAGGAAGAAGAAAAAAAGAGGGGTTGAAATGCGGTCTTTAATTTTTTTTTCCGAAAATATCTTCGCATTCGTGTATACGTTCTTGAAAGTACACGGCAGAGTTGAATTGATGATTTTGTGATGCTTTGTACACAGGCTCTATCTCTTCTTCGTGTATAGAACCACTCTAAAAGAATTGAATTTTTGTTTGTAAGTTAAAGCATAAAATTATAATGAACAAAATCAGATTGTATCAAATGAGTTGGTTAGTTTTTTCTAAACATCGTGTATCTCACGCTCTTGGTGCTCAGCTGGATTGCAATGACTTCATAAATTATTTCGGCTGTCATCTTTTATTATGCACGCACCAGAAGAGGTTGAAAATGCGTTCTTTATTTTTCTCCCAATAATCTCTTTGCATTTTGTACATGCGTTCTTGAAGGATGTACGACACGGCCGAATTCATGATCTTCTTTGCGCCTATTTTTTCCTCAAATATCAGCGGGATTGTGATGATGTCACAAAAGATTATACACTAATTCAAAAAATTAGTGCATTTCGGCAGTAATCTTTTGTGATGTATGCACCAGAAGGGGTTGAAAATGCATTCCTTTTTACCTGCAACCATGTTTAGGCCCTGTCACACCTTTCCGGCAAGCTACGCAGGCTTGTTGTGTGTAGGGATTTTCCAGCATACTGGACAATTTCTAAGGGCGGACAAGGATTTGTGCGAGTTTTGCATGTGTCTTACTTGCTGGACGTGTTCTACTTAAGTTCTACTTGCGGATATTCAGTGTGACCTGCGTGCCAGGCCCATGGCAACTACGGGCGAGATACGCGCTAGGTACTGTCAGGTGCAGACCAAGTGCGGAGAGCTCCAGGTAGTAAATTCATTTCCCCACAAGTCAACCCACAAAACTTCCCCTGATACGGTAAGAGAAGGCCTTGAGCATGCTCAAAACTTGTTCCAAGTGAATCGCGGGGGTTTGCCCGCAGAGGTACAAGCAGAACACCAGTAGGAGACCCTTACTGGCAGCACCTCACAGGCAACTCCAACGCAGGTACTTCGCAGTACCCGTAAGTCGCTCGTAACAGATAACGGATTGGTTTCAAAGCTCTCACGCAGGTCACACGGAATACACGCAAGTAGAAGTTAAGTAGCACACGTCTAGCAGGTAAGACACATTGTGCGAAACTTGCTGATTTTTGTCCGCCCGCAGAAAATTCTCTTGCATGCTGGAAAATCCCTACTTGCAACAAGCCCGCGTAGCTTGCTCGGAAAGGTGTTACACGGCCTTATCCCCGGCGTGTATGCCAGAGGATACTTTTGATTCAACAGCGTTACGCCGCCGCCACTGCGTCACATTCTTGTGTGTACTCTAGCAGCCACAAACCTTGACAGAATTCTTTGAAATTTTGTGTGGATGTTCATATTGGTAATATTTCCACACCTGTAACTTTGGGTGATGCTGCCCACAGTGTTCTAGCTATCATAGGGTAAAATGCCATATTTTTGTGCATAGTTTGTGTGCACTCTAGAGGTCACATTTGTAAATAGATTTTGTTTAAATTTGGTATGGAGGTTTATCATGGCATAATCTACAAGCCTATAGATTTTTGATGTGCTGCCCCCAGTGTTCCATCTGTTATAGGGTCAAAGGTCATATTGTTTGATGGTTTGTGTGTGCTCTATAGGCTACATGTACATTTCTTAATAGATTTTGTTCAAATTTGGTATGAAGGTCTACCATGATATTAGCTACATCGTACAAGTGGAAAGATCTTGGATATGTCTATACTTAATGTAATGCTCTTATGGATCCACTTCTTTTTTTTTACAGGGACAAATATCACATTTTGATTTTTGTCTTGCTTCCTCTCTGGCAATCACCTTTTTTTTTCCAGTTGATTCCATTCAGATTTGTAAGGAGTACCATACATGTACTTTACCTAATTTTATTCTGATGCTACCCCAGTGTTCCATCTTTTACGGGTCAAATGTTGCCTATTGGTTGCTGTCTTGCTTGTACTTGACAGTCACATTTTAGGCTGACTTCTTCTAGATTATATATAGTGTACATCATAGTTTACTCTTCCACAGTTTTTGATGCTCCTCCTGATGTTCCTTATACATTGTTCATAGTCAAATTTCACATTTTAAGCTCCAGTCACACAGTCGCTCAAACAATCTTGTACATCCAACGTTGCATCCCAAAGTTCATTTAAAAATTATGCTTTTTATGATGCAACGCCAGACTCAGAGCATTGTTTGAGCAACTGTGTGACTGGGACATTAGCGGCTATCTTGTAGCCACTCTGCATGCAGGTGACATATTTTCAGATAGTACTTTTGAATTTTGTATACAGATGCATTATACTCTAGTCTGTATACATAAATATTGTTTTATGAAGCTGTGCCTAGTCTTCACAATATTCACCTTTATGTTTGAAGAAGGGGAGGGGATCTTTGTCCCTCACTCAAACATGAAGATGAAGCAAAAGCTGCTGCTTGTGCCAGGGGATACAATTGCATTGAGCAACAATGGACATTTCTAGTTTTTACTGGTCATGTCGGACCAGTAACTTTGGCAATTCCTGAAAGGTTACTGGCTGACAGTGACTTTACTTGGTCTGGGACCATCGGACCTGTGCCAGTGTGCAGCGTTGTTATAGTGCTAATTTAAACAATTTTGATATTATAGTATGTTCTCACAGAAAAGGAGCAATGTTACCTGTGCTAAACATTTACACAAATGTAGTTTGTACTTCATCATTTATTTCAGTGGCACCTGAACCAACAGTCCTAATATGTGTTTACATGTATGTGAGTTTCTTCGTTGTGGGATATGTGTAAAAAAGGATATGTTTATCTGATGGTTTATAGCACTCCCCCTGCTTACATCTTTATTTCTTCCTTCATTGAGTATTGAGTATAGGTTGACATTACAAGAAACCTCTTGGTGCTTGTAAGACCGATGCCCAGAGAATGTAATCCTAGTCATTTGACAAGGGAGAATAACTATTGGCCTTCACAATTACTCATATTAGATATAGAGTTCACTTGATGCTTTCCATGCAATACACGCTGGACTATTTTAGCATTTAATTTCTTCTGAATGCAGGTTTCCTTTTCTTGTTCTCACTCTCGCCCATGCTTTTGCATGCAAAGATAATGCTAGGTCTGATTTCCCATGAACCTCACTTCTCATTGCTACGTGAAGAGGTCAAGTTTGGCAAGAACACAAAACGACCAACCACAGTAGAGGAGACCACCTTTCATCTTCTCCATCTCTCCCTGTTCAGGGAATATCTCGGCATTGAGTTTGCCGTGCTCAAAGTGAGTCTGTCAGCAATGTATTCATTTTTATTGTTTTATTATCAATGTTCAAAATTTTGTTAGACATTTGTTACTATTTGTTTACAATTATTTTTTTTAGCAAGTACAGTAGACCTCGCCTAAGTCGACATCGCATAAGTCGACAACTCGCTTAAGTCGACACAATAAAAAAGTCCCGATTTTTGCCTTTGTTATTCCTTGAAAATTTCCTCGTCTTAGTCGACATTTATAAGTCGACAACTCGCGTAAGTCGACCTGATTTTTCAGTGCCAACTGAGCTGAAATACGTGTTAATTCCCTCGTCTAAGTCGACATAATTTTTCGCTCAAAATCTTATCGCCATTCTCTGAAAAAGAATTGTTTTCCCGCTCCGATTCGCTGCGTTTCTACTCGGTAATTCGCTAGTGTACGGCGCGATAGCGTTCGCTCCATGCGTCCATTGTCTTGTATGCCAGAATATAGAAAGGACTGTACACTCATTTACACTGGAGCATTACATGTAGTACCCAAGACAGTTCACTTTACCCCTTTTCTCCCTCTCGTTTTTCTCAAAACGCACAAATTTTGTACACTTATACGTCCCAGTAGGTATTCATTATCCGAACATGAAATAGGTGTTTTTGTAAATTCGAATATTCTATATAACGTTGATTATTCCGAAGCGGTATTAAAACCAGGGCCCTTTCTAAAAAGATTTATTACAATGCAACTAATAATGCAACTCAAAAAATAAAATGCAGGTGTATCAAATCACACGCAACTTTTGCATTTAAACGCAAGTGCGTTGCTGAAACTTAGACTTGCGTTTGTATGAAACTAGAAAATAATTGTTACGAACCTGAAACTCAATTGCGTTTAAACGCAACTCTAAAAATCAAATGCAAGTCCATCAAATCACACGCAACGATGTATTTAAACGCAAGAGTGTTGCAGAGAAGACTTGCGGTTTTTGTACGAAACTAGAAACTGCGTTTAAATAAATCTCTATACATCTACGGAAGTGCGTTATTGTTGAAAAGACTTGCATTACTTTTTTCATTTCGTAAGCAAAATTAGAAATTAAACGCAACTCTGAAAATCAAATGCAAGTCCATCAAATCACATGGCACGCTGAAAAGACTTGCGTTTGATAATCACACAAAACTAGAAAATTGTAGGAAACTTAAACTCAACTGCGTTTAAACGTAACACTAAAAATCAAATGCAAGTCCATCAAATCGAACGGAGCGCTGAAAGACTTGCGTTTGATAATCATACGAAACTAGAATTGTAGGGAACTTTTTTTTAAAACTCAACTGCGTTTAAACGCAACTCTAAAAATCAAATGCAAGTCCATCATATCACACGTAACGCTGTATTTAAACGCAAGTGCGTTGCAGAGAAGACTTGCGGTTTTTGTACGAAACTACTACAGAAACTGTGTTTAAACGCATCTCTAAACATCTACGGAAGTATGTTATTGTTTAAAAGACTTGCATTATTTTTTATTTCGTAAACAAAATTACAAATTAAATGCAACTCTAAAAATCAAATGGAAATCCATCAAATCACACGGAACGCTGAAAGACTTGCGTTTGATAATCACACGATACTAGAAAATTGTAGGGAACTTTTTTTAACTCAATTGCATTTAAACGCAACTCTAAATATCAAATACAAGTCCATCAAATCACACGGAACGCTGAAAAGACTTGCGTTTGATAACACAAAACTAGAAAATTGTATGAAATTTAAACTCAATTGCGTTTAAACGCAACTCTAAAAATCAAATGCAAGTCCGTCAAATCACAAGCAACGCTGTTTCTAAAACGCAAGAGCGTTGTAGAAAAGACTTGCGGTTCTTGTCCGAAACTAGAAACTGCGTTTAAACGCATAAAAATGTACGGAAGTGCGTTATTGTAGAAAAGGCTCGCATTATTTTTTATTTCGTAACGGAACTTTCGCCGTGACCGAACTTAGTCTGCACTTGCAGGTGAAAGACATCGCAACATTGACACGTTTCAAACTACCGAAACGCATGCTGCTTCACAAAATGTCAATGAAAAAAATGATAACGAATTATTGTTAAAGTTCGCTATGCCGAAGTTTTAAATCTCAGTCCAAAGTTAAATTAGTCCGACAATGGTAAGAGGTTTGTTTTTACGAAGGTTATAGTACATGTACTAGTCCGAAAGATGTCGTTTTCGGATGAACAAACTTTTCTTCTTCTTTTTATTTCAGACAGGCCCGTGCCGTACAGAGCGGTAATGTTGTGAATCGGAGCGCCAGAACAATTCATTTTCAGAGTATGGCAATACAAATTTAAGCAGAACAAATATGGCGACTTAGGGAAGGAAAATCACACATATTTCAACTCAGGCGGCACTGAAAAATAATCTCGACAGAATCATGCGAAATCACACACATATCTTCCCAGCAACGCACTTGAATTTAAATCGCAAAGTTTAATGCAATTTTGGGGAATTTGCCTTTGATATTTCAAATCAAGTTTAAAACGTTAAGTGTCTAGAAACGGGCCTAGGTTTCCGATCCCGCTCTCTCAAAATCCCTCTAGAGATTTGGGAATTGTGCGTTGTCGTTACTAACCCGCGCAAGATATATGCATGAACTAAAACATTATTGTTGCTCATGTCAGTAGGCATGTTTTGGCGGCAAAAGGAGTAAGATATGGGTAGCGATCCGCATCGTGATCCAAATCTTACTCTGTACAGGGGAAATTAATTTTCATTTATAAGTCGACAAAATGTCGACTTACGCGTAAGTCGACATTCGCGTAAGTCGACGTGTTTTGCTCAGTCCCGATTATGTCGACTTACGCGAGGTTGACTGTAGGAGGAATTGTCTTGAATGGCGGTACTACATTTTAAGCATCTGATTTGCAGTTAACATGCAAATACTGTGTGTATGTCATGCAAATTCAAAAGCATTTCATGCACAAATAGTAAATTGTACACAAATCATGACAAGTGAAAATGTTTAATTTACACGTGACAGTCTGACCTCTGTTATTCAGCCATACTTTTTTTTTTCAGATCTCTATGTAATCCAGACATTAGCTTCCACTAGATTATCCTTCTTTGCATTTTGCATGTGTTTTCAGATGATAGAAAAAAGTCTTACTACAACCAAACAAAAATCAAGCTGCTGAAAATACCAAATGATTAGATCTATTTGGACATAAATGTTGATGACAATGATACAATGTACATTTATACTGCCCACAATGCTGTCGCAAGGTGGAAAGGTATGCCGCTCATGTAATTGTTTGATTAGGAAGATATGTGAGAGATAAAAGACAGATTTGAAACAGAAGACAGGTGCATTATTCATTTTATGTCCACATCATATGATTTGTGTAAATTGCAGATACCACCAACTGGTCATGGTAATAGTTTATTGATTGTCTCATTTATACATACCCCAACACAACCTGCCAGAAAGATTTGTGATAGAGCATTTCTCGCTTATCCAGCCATATCATATACATGTATCAGAAAGGCTGCTGGTCCCCTCAGGGCTGGATAAATGGGATTAGACTGAAGCGTACATATTCTGTTTGCACGTAGTGTAAGTTGGGGAATTTTCTCCAAACATATGGGATTAAACAAATGGAGTAAACCACTTAGTGACATTTTGAGGAGAATTAGTCCATTCAAAGCTTGTATTCATTTCTACAGTTTTGATTAATCCTCATGCTGCCCTCCCTCTCCAGATGGCAACTCTTCATCAATTTGTGATGTCACAGTAGTAGTACAATATAAAGAAAACACAAATGGAATTTCAAAAATCATGATTTTGTATGAAAAGTGACCAATCCCATGCCCTGTTACTGAAACATGTTAAGGCAGGTATGCCTCTGTTAGGAGCTAGTTCAAGTGCTCTTTGGATATGGTGTATTGTTGAAATGTGAATTTTGTTACAATTTTGAAATGGAGAACATAAGTGGGGAAAATTGTATGTACACATAAACCATTTAGAGCACTGACTGTATTTTTTCCTCTTCTTTTTCTCTCACAGGACAAGATCAAATGGTATGATCTTGAGAACATCATTGATGACTGGATTCTGCTAGGTTTTCTGGTTGGTAATGACTTCGTGCCTCATCTACCAGACATGCATATATCTCACAATGCCTTACCTCTCCTGTACACAACATATGCTGAAGTTTTGCCCACTCTAGATGGTGAGTTGTTTTAGAATAGATGTTTCCTTTATCTTCGTTTTAGTCCACCTGAGCCAAAGGCTGAAGTGAGCTGTCGCGATCATTCATCATCTGCTGTCCGTCATTCATTGTTTGTCGTGCCTGAGCTCAAATTTTCAGGAATCTTTATGAATCTCCTTCTCTAGAACCAGAAGGGACAAGCTGAGTTAGTGCTCTGAATAAGTAGATTTGTAACTGTAGTTTTAGTTTCAAGTTTGCTCATGGCAGATCGGGGGTTAGGGCACAATTTTCACATTTTCATGTTTTTCTTAAAAACTCATGATTTTTGCCAAACTTTGCAGGGATTAATCACAAGGATGATAAAATAAGTATCTGCGCAAATGGGTACCGTTCCCCACTTATGGGCCCCAAGGGACAAAATGGGGGGGGGGGGGGGGGGGGGGCAAAGCCCAAATAAAAAAAAAAACTTTATGAATCTTTTTCGCTATAACAAGAAGAGATAACCCGAGTTAGTGCTATGAGTAAGGAAAATGGTATACTGCAGTTTCAAGTTTGTTCTTTGCAGATGGGGGGAGGGGGAGGGAGGGTTCAATTTGGGGTCCAATTTTCATCTTCTTCAAAACTTATGGTCATATTTTCACCAAATTGACAGGTGTTATGACTAGAGTGTAGAAGATGGGGGGGGGGGGGGGAGGAGAGACAAAGCCCCCAAATTAAGGAATTTTAACAAATCGTCTTCTTTAGAACCAGAAATGATAAGTTACTATTAAAGTAAAGTCAGTGATGTGAGCAGTAAGTAGATTGGTGATTGCAGATTAGTTCATGGCAGTTCCGGGGATGGGCCCTGTGGAGAATTATCGTATTTTCATCTTTTTCTTGAAAACACATGGCTGAAAACTCTTGGCTGTGGAGAGCCCAGTTATCTCAAAATTTTACCGAGGGTAGAGGATGAAATAATATACAAAGCTGTATGGCTCAATTTACAAAAGTTTCTTTCCTTTATTTCACATGAATTTATGCTAATTTAATATGAGAAATTTTAGCTTTGGTTATACCTCATTGAAAAAAACTTTAGGAATAACATTTTTTTTATACAAGTGTCATAACTTTCTTATCAATTCCTCAAAGAAACTAATAGGTTGAGATATTTTATTTCTTATGTATTTTATAGCTTTTGAATTTTCATATTTTCTTTCTTTGAATTTTTCAACCCTTTTTAGTGTATGTGCAAGAGGATGTGTGTGTGGTATTTGTCTTTACTATTTGAGAAATTTATGAAAGTATTTTCATAATTTGGAAAAGTTTCTGACTTTGTCCATAAATGTATACACAGTCATATGTAGAAAAAGCAAAATTTAAATGAAGTGTTCGGTGAACATAATCTGACACCTGTACTTTGGGTCTAATTAGCATAAATTCAGTATCAAAATGTGTAGGAATGATCACAGAAAAAGTTGTGGAATTCCATTTTAAAATATTATCTGAAGGCCTTCGGAAGCACTGACAAATATTTGACGGAGGGCATAATAGCCCTTCCCCCATGCAGCACTTGTGTAAGTGGTGTGATGATTTTTGTGACATTGAAAAAATTAAACAAACAAACGTGTGGTAGGATTCTATTCCAATCAAGGCTTTCATAAGTTCTATGAATAACAAACCTCATTTGTATTTCTTAATGTGTTTGCATGTTAATGTATTTGTGTGTGCTTGTTTTTCTGAAGTTTTACATAAGGTACAAACCCAATGATACAAGCTCTATGTAAGATTTTGGTCCAGAATCAGAGCTCAAAAGCAGAGACTTACTGTAGATCAGGCCATAGCTGTTTTCATCTCTGAAACAACGTTGTGTCTAGATGCAGAAATATTACACCAAGTTATACCATGCAGAGAAACCTATTTATATGAAAACTAAATGTTGTGTGATGTAGTTTTTAAGGGTGACCACATTGGCCCCTGACAGAGACCCAAAGAAAAAAAAAAGAAATCATTTTCATTTTCATTTTCAAATCTAAGTTGGCAGGAATAATCCCCAGAATTGGAGGACTTGAGACTTGTTCAAATGATCCTGAGAGGTAGAAGCATGGAAATCACAAGTAAAACAAGAAAGATTGATATGATTACGTTCACTCTGATACATTTATTTCAAATACTTTATTTGCATTTCCAACCCTTAAAATGTTACACATTTGTTTTGCCCTGTATTTTTATGCTTATGCATGAAATTTATCATACACTTTCAGGCTACATCAATGAGGCTGGATTCCTGAACTTACCAAGATTTGAAAAGTTCATAAGGAAACTTTCGAAGGTAGTACTTCCCCACGTGTGACTACGCATGATTCTTGAGGTGTTCGAGTGTCATCTACATTCTTTGATCTCTATAAAACGTGCTACAACCACATGCATATTCTATAATACTATGTTGTCTGTTTACTTTTTTTTTTGGTAATTAAAACACACAGGAAAAAAAAATAACACAGTGTGTTTGTCATCCTCTGAAATTCATATGTCACATTATCTTCAGGTGTATGAAATAATTTTATCACCTTCTGTTTTTGTTTTTCCTTATGTGGTACAGTGTTATAGGGACTTGGAGATAATTCCCTTATACAAGATTCATCTGAATATATTTAGTCTGTGTACAAATTTTTCCAGATTAATTTCCAGAGCAACTTACCAACAACTCATAGACACAGTAGAATGTAGATTGTTTGTGTGTTGAATGAGGCAGTATTTGCAATGTATTTCAGAAAGTAGTATATTACCATTTATATACATCATTTGATGAATCTTCAGTTCTGATTGGTTGAAATTGCAGGCATAAATTCAACAATTGCCTGCATTGCACACAGTTTAAATAGCATCCAAACTGCCCGTATAACACCCAAACAGACCTTATAGCACCCAAACTGCCCTCTTTTTGTGATGTAGGTGGTATGTATGCAGACATGTGTGTATATGTATGTGTCTACATTAACTGCAAACACTTGGCTTTTTAAGTGTACATTGTGAGTGTACAGCTGTGAACCTTGTGTGTTCAGTGCATGCAATGGTAAATCCAAAATGCAAACAGCCTGACCATTATGCAGACAAGAACTCTCTTCTCAATCTGTAATACAGTGTTCTAGGTTCAAGTTCATAGTGTGTGAATTTTATCGCAGCAGTATGTAACCTGTAGGAACCACTGAAATTGTTGATTTTCAACATAACATATGCAATCAATAAGTACAATTTCATTTAGTTTCATTCAGTGTTTGGAACAGAGACTCTATGCTATGACCCTTAGAGCAAGTTCCTTAGGTCATAGCATGGAGTTGAGATCCCATGGGGCAATAATATCAACAATACCCCAAAAAGCGGTCCTGATCTGTATACTGCTGCTTACCTTAAAGGTAGGCCAACTGTTTACTATTGGGAGCAGTGATTTAAAAAAAATGTTCCAGTTATCACATTTGATGCACATATGTAGGTCAGTTGTATCACAAAACATCCCACCATATAAAAGTTTTACAATAAAGCCTAAAATATATGGGGATCTCACTATTTTTCTCACTAAACCATAACTGCAAACAGTTTATTCTAGGAACAGTTTTATTATAACTATTGTTCACATTTTGTATATTGAACAATATGTAACATTGATTATACTGATTAATATTTTACATTGGGTGTTTCTATCCCTAACTCACATTTTAGATCTATTTAGAAGCACTTAAGCTGGGTTTATGTTTCATCTGAAAATGGTAAATAATGCCTTTAAAGAAATCATATCCAGTTTTTTTGTTCTCTCTCTCTCTATCTCTGTCCCTCTTCATCTTACAGTTTGACTATGATAACTTTGACAGTCAGTCCATTGACCTTAGTTTTTTGGAAGGAAAGCAGAGTGGAGAGGCCTGGAAGAGTAAGAGAGTGGAGATGAAGAAAGCCATCAGGGAAAGTCTGCAAAAAGAAGTAAGAAATATCAGAATTTCTTTACAAATTGCCTTGTATATCCACGGAACAAAATGTTCAACCTTTTTGTTTTCAAAAGTGTTTTGAGTTAAAAAAAAATCAAGAGCTGTGATGTATGTATGGTTTTCATTTATAAATAGATGTTCCATATGGAAATGTTTCTTTTTTGTTGTGCATATTCAACAATCATGTAATGAGATGATGTTTACCAGGTGCTCTTTTCATACACTATAATACAAGAAACAAATGGCTCATGTATTGTGCCTATGGGATACAGATATGAGTTTTAAGAAATTACAGAAGTGGCTATTGATTCAACAACCTCAAACTAATAATTAGACCTTTTGAGAACATGTTGTAGTCATCTCTACCCATAGGGGGAAAAAAAATTATTCAATTTAAAATTGTTCTTTCTCCTTTCCAACAATCAAGACTCCTGGCTTCATGGGCATGGACTGGATAGAGAATGAGAACATAGATGAAAACTCAGAGGAAGATGAAGATGAGGACGAAGAGTGTAAGTGCTTGGAAATTAAGAACTAAATTTTTTCCTTTATCTCCCAATGTTGTGCAAAAGCAGTGCAAACAGTAACATACATAGATTTATATATGTTTGCCTGAATATTATTCCAGCATTCAAGTGGAAAAAGGTTCAGAGTATTGCCAGCTTATTACTAAGATTGATTGTCAGAATAAAATGCTAAATATCAATGTTGAATAAATTATGAGACATGTATATGGAGTGTTTGGCAATTCAGTTGACTTAAACTGAAGTGATAATGAGTAAAGGAGCGTATTCACACTTGATAGTTCTTGTGTGAATGTTAACAGATGAAAAAGTATGTGGCCAGATTATTATGTGAAAACTCATGTTACTAGTAGTTACAATTGAAAAACATCCAAATTTTCTTTTAATCCCCAACACCACAAACCCTTCGTGCTATACTGCACACAAATTTGTAAAACTTCACTTGACATTTGACTTCAGAATGTGGTTTATTTCAACTTCTGTGTAGTATTTTCTAGATTCATTCAAACAACTGCTGTTTTCATGTGAGGAAGAGACAATGTCTAACGTGAGGAAAAGTTTGTGTTTATTTTCTGCATCACTTTTAAGAAGTAATATTTTTTAATTGGTTTTGTGGTGCTACAGTCACCATGTTACAGTGGATATCTTGCTTTGTGTATTCCACAAGTTTTCTCTGCATGTTTGTTTCTCTAAGTTCTTATTCCAAAAAGATTCAGTTGGATGTAAATGATCATTGAAAGAGAAGATAGCTTGATACCTTGAGAGTGACAGTGGACAGTGAAAGGTAATCTTTTGTCACTATGTAAATGCATTAAAACTTGCATGCTTTTCAAATCATTTACACAGTGGATGTTGTGGAACTTGAATTCAGAATGCGGAAGAGGGACTACTATGATACGAAGATGGGCTTCAAAGACATCTCAAAGTAAGCTAATTCTTGAAAATAGTGCTTAAAAAGGGATGTAAGGAAAAAGCATCCTTGGGAACATTCTGCATAAAGTGCCTTAATCCTGTTTGCATAAAAGAAACATTTCCTATTTCATTTTCATCCACTGCTTTGCAAAAAGTCGGGCATACAGGAATGACGCTGCACGCCTTTTATACATGCTTGTCAGACCGAAAATGGCTCAAAAACATGATGCATGTCTATGCAAATGGAGTTTTCTCACCTTATTCAAAAATGGTAATTGGCTGAAATCAATTGATTTAAGCATAATTATGCTTGAAATAGGTTCTATCATAAAGTTTGCAGAAAAAATGACAAAACAAAAGGTTGTAAAACGGGGAATACATAAGAAATTCATAAAACAATGCAATACATGAGAAATTAATTTTGATACCACATTTTTTTTCAAGTACATTGTGAGGAATGCTACAAAGAATGTTATCACCAAAAATTAGGATTCTAGAAGCTCTATTTTCTGATTTAGAGCAAAATGTATGATATTTTGCATATATTAGCATACAGTGTAATTAGTTGATAAAATGAAAATTTCAATTTCTTTTTTTTTATAGTTTGGTAGATAACGCCACAGGTAATGTATGTGCCATTTTCCATGGCGATTGTGCGATCGACGGCCGAGATAACAGGGAGGGGGGGGGGGAATTCAATCCCCCCAGCCACAGAACAGCCAAAAAAAGCCTGGCCTGGTGAATAGGGTTAACCCTAATCAGGCCGGGCTTTTTTGGCTATGCTAAGACCGGCCCATCAGAGATGCAATCGTGACGAAATTTGGCATGTGTGACACCCACGTCATAATCTACAAGATTGTGCTATAATATTTTTTGAAACAATCAATTTTTAATTTTAATTAATTTATTATGCAAATTAAGCTCAAGATCATATTTTAGCCTAATTAAAAGCATTGAGAGCCTACTTTTTGGTCTGTAAATCTGTTTTGGCATATTCAACAATTGTACATCACAAAAACTTCCAAAAGTCATTTCAATTCTTATGTATTTTACTGTTTTCAGAATTTCTTATGTATTTCTTTGTTTTTCAACTTTTGTTTTTCTTTGTCTTTTTATTAGCTCACCTGAGCCGAAGGCTCAAGTGAGCTATTGCGATCGCTCTTCGTCCGGCGTCCGTCGTGCGTCGTCCGTCGTCCGTCGTCCGTCGTGCGTAAACTTTTTACATTTTCATCTTCTTCTTGAGAACCCCATGACCGATTTTCACCAAACTTGGCAGGTAGCATCCCTCGGGGGATAGGATCTCAATTTGTTCAAATGGGCACCATGGCCCACCTGGGGGGCCCCAGGGGGGCCCAAACACACTAAAATTAAGGAATCTTTAAAAATCTTCTTCTCTAGAACCAGAAGTGATAGGGCTTGATTGATACTATGAGTAAGTACATTGATAACTGGAGTTTCAAGTTTGTTCATGGGGGAATCAGGGGTGCCCCCCTTGGGACCCAGTGGAGGGGGGTGGGGAGGGGTCCTAATGGGGCCTAAATTGTACATTTTCATCTTCACTTTGAGATCGCCATGTCTGATTTTCACCAAACTTGGTAGGTAGCATCCCTAGGGGGATAGTATCTCAATTTGTTCAAATGGGCACCATGGCCCATCTGGGGGGTCCCCAGGGGGCCCAAACCCCCTAAAATTAAGGAACCTTTAAAAATCTCTAGAACCAGAAGTGAAAGGGCTTAGATGATACTATGAGTTAGTACATTGATGACTGTAGTTTCAAGTTTGTTCATGGGGTTGGCGGAATCAGGGGTGCCCCCACCCCCACCCCCACCCCCCTTGGGACCCAGGAGAGGGATGGGGAGAAGTCCTACAGTTGTAATGGAGCCTGAATTGTACATGTTTATCTTCTTGAAAACCTCATGATGAATTTTGACCAAACTTAGCAGGTAGCATCCCTATGGGGATAGAATCTCAATTCCTTCAAATGGGCACCATGTCCCTCATGAGGGGCCCCTAGGGGTCCCACCCCCCCTCCCCACATTAAGGAATATTTAAAATCTTCTGCTCTAGAACCAGAAATGATAAAGCAAAGTTAATACCATAAGTTTGTACATTGATGACTTTACTTCCAAGTTTGTTCATTGCAAATCCAGGGCTGCCTGCCTCCCCCCCCGAAGTTGAGGGGGGATCCATATGCAGACCTAAGTTTCCAATGTTCTCAGGTAAGAGTGTGCAAGAATGCATGGAAGGTGAAATTGCGATACTCAGGTGAGCGCGTGACCAGCGGGTCTCTTGTTGGAAATTGTCACTGACCATTTTTCTACCATAATTAGCATAAAATTAATCAATGAAAGTGATGAATTGTAAAAATAATCAGGTTTTTATGACTTTCATGACAGAGCACTGTTTTCCATAGGAAATGTACACTAAATCACAAAATTGTGCCCATTTTGGGGCGACATGCCATTACAAAAATGGGCGTGGCTTCGTAAAAATATGCATGGACGTTGCAAATTTGGTCTCAAAAGTTGCGCGAGACTTGAACAAAGAAAGTCAAGCCTCGCGACGAGGTCTTCTCGCGTTACAGAATTATAGCGCGAAACGTCGAGGGGGGGCGGATTCTGCCCCCCCTTCGGCCCCTTTAGGGTTAAGCTATATATTGACCACTGTATGGCCGAAATCCACAAGGGGCCTCACACACTTATTGAGGTACATGTATTTATAATATGCATAAACCACAGTTGAACTAGTTCAATAGTTGCGTGATGACACCTTTTATCTAAATCATTATGATCCAAAACAGAGACTGTACAATTACAGCACTGTAGGTTTATCAACCACATGGCAGATAGCTATTCTCTTTTTACTGTGTCTGATATTTTCTTGGGCAATCTTCAAATTGTTTGATTGGAAACTTAGATTTTGATTTGAAAGGTTTTCAAAGTAGGAACATTCAGGGGTCATCAAGATCAATTTGTCAAAAGACACCAGCATAACATGTTTCATCAGACATTTTTGCAATATGTTGTTTTTGCGAATCGACACCGAGGCTACTGTAAATGCACTATTACCCTAGCACGTGGCAACATTTTTGCGTGTTGTTAATTTTGCTGTCCAGATCTGTGATTTTGAAATTCATGAAAATTTAACCGAAAAATAACAGCTTATACAGTATCAAGTTTGTTGTGCTGTCAAGGCTATGGCTAATTCAAAGGCTTTGATAGATTCTTCTTTTTAAAAAAAAATAAAGTACAAGTGTACGTTTACACCAATACAATATAGTTCTATTTGGAGGGTCAAGATGCATGAACAGGGCCAAAGGAGCTCACTGCAGACTGAGATGAAAGCCCACTGAGTCTAGGGCTGATCTTAGTATAATTCACATTTGGGACAAACGTGTCAATTCTACCTCAATTTACTGAATGATTAGTGTTTGTCTTTACATTTTTTTTTTTTTTTTGGGGGGGGGGGGCATTTCATACAGTTTATATACCCTGTACTACTTTCTAATCATGCAGAACATATATGTATAGATGTATAGGTCGACATGTTAAAGACACACACTTACAAGACTGATTGCAATATGTACTACTGTCCCCCCATATATTTAGCTGAATAATTCTGCGATTGCCCACTGCCACTAGGACCAAATAGGTCCATATGATTTCCTTGGAATGCTGTAACTCACATCTTCACTTGCCATTGCCGATGCTCTTACAATTACTGTGTACTTTTAAAAGTCAACCACTGGTCAGTGGTTGAGATCAATGAACTTTATCAAAATGGAAATGAGGGGCCATGTTCATGTGGCAGGTAAAGTCAATGATTGCGTGAGAAAGGAAAGATACATGAATACCAGTCTACTGGATGTTGCAGTCTATTAGTATTAAAGAGATGGTGCAGTTTCGGTTGAGATGGGGCTTCAGGTTTCCAACTTTTTTTATGATGATTTTTAGAGATTATGAGAAAACCCTTATGAAGTGTGAAAGAGCATAAAATTCTAATAGAAATTCAAAGTTTATTGGATGAAAATTGGTGCTGAGATATCCAAAACAAAGCGATCCTAATTAAGGTGAGTAGGATCGCTGTGTATGACTTTATTTTGTGCTATCTCAGTCATTTCAAAACTGATTTTCATCTAATAGAATTGAGTTCCTCTTAAAATTATATGCTCTTTAACATTTCATAAAATGATTTCTAATTATCTCACAAAAAGTTAAAAGCTGTATCCTCACCTCAACCAATACTATACCATCCCTTGAATCATGCCAAGACTGAGCAATAGTATTTACAGTGAAAGAAAAAACTATTCTAGTGCATAGTAGTTTACTACAAACTGTATTGACATTAAGTGATTTAAAGATGAAAGTGAAACAGGGGCATAATGTTTAAGATTAATATTTGTGATGTTTTCATTCATGTGAGAAGAAACATGATGTTTGGGAAATATATTATTATTGGTTTAATGACTGCACCTTGAAGTTACCATCTCACACCAGGTAAATGCATGTATTGAAAGCAGCAACATGCATAGGAGCCTTTATATCTTTTTTTAGTTTATAGTGATAAGTTATTTGTAAAATTGCATTGTTAAGTCTACTAAAGTTATTTCTTCTTTTCTTTGCAGAGATCAGCGAGCAAAGATAGTGTGTGACTACATTCATGCAATGCAGTGGATACTACACTACTACTACAATGGAATCCAGTCATGGAGTTGGTAAGCTATGAAGGAATGAGGTGATATGTTTCCTTGGAAAAGGTATGGGGGGGGGGGGGGGGTGGAGAATGCCAGAAGTGGGGGGTATGCTTTACAAACTGAGTACAGCAGGACCCTCACATGTCGTGAGCAGAGTGCTAGCTAGCCTAGTATCAGTGCTGGGCTGTTGTGAATTTGTGACTGCAGAAACTATAGTGAAAGAAGCCTAGCACTGCACTGCATTCTTCCAGTATGACATGATTTGGATGTCGCAGGCTGACCTACTATTATTGCAATTAGAAAATTTGGTGTTACAGTGGGTTATTTAATTTACAATGTAAGTACTAAACGTGTGTCATTCCCCTGATCTGTCATTCCCAGCATCCCTCGTATGACATAGTGAATCTTTGCACTGTGTCTTTTTTCTCTTGTTAGGGTACAAATTTTGCTGAAAAAACTTTACATATCAATGAGTAACTTTGATTTTTTTAAAACTCCAGGTCACAATTCTCTTGTCCGTGGAAACCGTTGAAATATTTTTTTAACACTGTCAATTTCAGTGAGTTTTTTGGAAGTGATTTGACAGTCATGCAGGTCAGGTGTGCTTGTGAGAGGTGTTGCACATTTAAAAAGTATTGGCCAATGGTGGAATCATCATGTTATTGTGGTGTGCTGTGCTTGACTGCCAAATATGGAGAGAACTACCATGTTGAAAAATCTCTTGCTCCAGAGTAGAAGGATTCATATTGCAATCGCAACTGCTTTGTTTTGCAAAATTTTGGAGGCTGTACTGCGAACTGATATGATAATAGCTAATAGGAACCATTATTTATTATCTCTATAGGACATTTTAGTAGCGAATTAAAAACGCATATTCCTGTACTCTTGATTTTCATTGAGCAAAATGAGAGACTATTCAATGAAACGCATAAGCCAATGTATTAATTCCCCGTTGGCTACTGTTGTGAGAAGCTGTGTAATAATACATTGTACTTTGTCAAATCTGTTGCCTGAGCGCTTGCTGAGGGCACAAACACTTTCCACTATACCAAGTGTGTGAACATTTGTTAAATTCTTGTTAAATTCACAAACATGCAAACATCTTGCTAAGTGATGCAAGTGCAAGTCACTCTTTTTTCAGTGCAGAGTACACTTTAAAGTGTAGTGTTAGTATGGTACTTTCTTACAATTTATTCCTTCTCCAGATACTGATTATAGATAATGATGATTACATTGGATGGCTTTATATTGTGGAATACCGGATAATACTGCACTTGTTAGGGCCAATATTCCCTGGTATCCCATTCATTACCATCCAATATAATATAGTTATTGCATGATTTTAGGCAGTGTAGTACCTCCTACTTCAGCCCACTTCCATGAAACAGGCCACAAACAGATTTGAAATGAAGAAGCTACCAGATGCAGGCATGAAATGCAGACTTGAAATCTACAAGCTGCTCTCCATAGTTAGAAAAAGTTTGGTTCACACCGAGTTGTCGTTTTAAGTAGTGGATAGCTATTATTTCTGTAATAGCATTGCCCCAAGGGCCTCTAACTTTAAGTTTGGGGTTAGCTGGTTGAACGTAAAGTAAGTGTGATGCCCTTGCTGCTAGAAATTTCATGGTTAACATGCATGCATATTGATGATAACTGCACCCCCTCCCATGTCATAGTTAGTGAGCCCACATGAGTGCAGGTTTGACCCCTGTGTATGTTGAATAACTTCCATTAAGTAGTGGTCATTCCACAGTGGTGCTGTACTTTGGATTTTCACTAGGAAATCAGTAACATGACATGTAAAAAGCTTCTGACATTGCATGTATCCCATGATGTGATCGTGGTAGGTCACATTTCTCTTATCCAACTATTAATATTATATCCAATACTTCCCGTAAACATCTGCAGTGACCTTTCTTCTGTACTAATATTTCTCTAAGTCTTCAATGTCATCATTCCAACTTCTCATTTGCCTCATCAGTTCTGTGTCCGCTTTATTTGTTCCCTTAGCACCTCTTTGTCTCTCATTGTAGTAGCCTGTGAAAATTATGTTGTGTTTTTTGTTTTTGTTTCATTGATTATGTCAAAACATCTTTTGTGATATATCTTTAATACATCCTTACGACCTTTAATACTGTGCAGATTTCATCTTTAGTGTATCATTATAGTGTCCAACGTCTTAATAAGGGATCATTAGAAATATGACATATCATTTTTTACCATCTCTGTATTTGCATGTTTTGGCAGGTATTACCCCCATCATTATGCACCGTACATGTCAGATCTGAAGGACTTCAGTGACATGGAGTTGGCTTTTGACAGAGGTCAACCATTCCTTCCCTTTCAACAGCTTCTTGCTGTTCTGCCTCCAGCCAGTAAAGACCATCTGCCTGAAGCATACTGGGTAGGCAAAAAGATGTGGAAAGCAACCTTATACAACTGAAATCCAGAGTGAACATACCAAGCATTCAAAGATTAAACCCAATATGGAATAAGTTTTAGCAAAGGCTTGATATTTGATTTAATTACAGATATGCAAATACAAAGATTTTTTGCAGTATTTTTTTTTACTGCAGGTTTTTTGGAAAATACTGTTTTCCCATATTATATTACTACACTTGTCTATTGCAGGAAAGGAAGAAAGGTGAGAAGACTCTATTATCCACTGAAAGTGTGAATTTTCAGCACCCAGAATACTGCAGTGCTTTTTACAATGCTGGCAACAACTGCAAATATCACATGATACTGAATTATTTTATTGTTCTGAAATGTTAAAGATTTTAAGGCTTATTTTTTAGGTTGTGTAACCCATGTTGTGGGTTGGTGTGTTACATTTAATGCGCTTTTTTTTGGGGGGGGGGGGAGGAGGGAGGTAAATTGATGACATAATTGAGAGATACATGCACGATTTCTGATAGTGCCAAATATGATGGTAACAAGACAGATATAAATTATCTTATTAAGGAGTTAGCAAGGAGTCTATGAAGTCATTACGTAATCAAAGCTTTATATGCAAGTACATTAAATAAGTTTCTGAATTGGACTGAGATAGGTATTTGCAGCAAAAGTGAACTTAGCTGTAAGTCTTTTGCATAATTTCCCAGGAGACTTGAAAACAATACTGAGCAAATAAGACGTGATGACACTTGTGTGTTTTAATAACATGCCTGTGATATACAATAGAGGCATGGTAGAGTCAAGGGAAACTTTTTTATTGTTTATTGCTATGGTGCAGACCTGTAAATATTCATCTTTTGAAATTGAAGTGAACATTTCATTCAAATTTAGTTAGAATACCTTTTAATAGGAAAATATCCAAGTTACAGAAAATATGAATAGGGACTGTGGCCCTATGCATAGTGTAAGTACCAAATTGATAACATGCACTGTAACATTTTTGTCTCATTAGATACATACTCTCTTCATAACCAATCAGGGGCTATGGAACAGTTTTAAGGAGGGGGGGCTCTCTGGGGTCAAGGGTTAATGGAGCTGTTGTGTACACTGTAAACCATTGGATAAAACCTCTATGAAAATGATATTTCTTTGTTTATCACCATTATTCCACAGCCATTGATGTTGAGTGACACTTCACCTATCATTGAGTACTACCCACTGAAGTTTGAACAGGATCTCAATGGCAAGTTGATGGCTTGGGAAGCTGTGGTTCTCATCCCCTTCATAGATGAGGTAATGAAATCTTCACCCTATACAAAAGAATCAGTGTGAAATACGAGTGAGTTCTAGATTTACATCAGTCAAAGATAATAATACGAATGACAGCCAGTTTTTATATAGCGCATTTCACACTGGTTAGGTACAGCATCTCAATGCAGAGATGAAGTAGATTGTGCCTTTCCATCTATCATTAAAATACCTTACCTGACAAGTTGTGGAAAATTTCACAGGAAATATGTTACATCAGCTTTTAGGTAGCACAGTCTATTCTATTAGTGTATTGTGAAATTATTATGCTTTTAGGGTTTAATCACCAAGCTTCAATTTCTGATCTGAATGGCCCACAATCCAGACTGGGCTAGTGTAAAACAAAATCTGAAGCAGACTAAAAGGAAGTCAGAGAAGTGTAAGAAACGGTATGAAATCAGGTTTTATGTTTTTTATCATACCTGCACTAGGCTTTTGTGTTTGATCATAGGTACTTACTTAAAATACTCTGATATCAAGCATATTTCTATGTACACTCTTTGTTTCTGTAGCACATGGTCATTAGTCAAACATATGTACATCAAATAGGGGCTGTATTGTATTTTATTGTTCTTTTCTCCCAATTGGGCCCAGGTGAGGACACATGCACCATTACCAGAGTGTGAATAAAGGATCTATTCTGCATGGCACAAAAAGAAAAGATACTAAAATACCTGGTATCTAGCAGAACTTTGGAGTTGATACTTTGGAGTTTGAGTTTCACTCATGTGAGCCTATGGCTCCCTGTCCACTTTTTACCCACTGTTTGCTGTGTGTAAACTTTTTACATTATTGTCTTTTTATTATCTATGGTCCAGTTTTAACCCATACTTTGTTGGGACCTTTTTTTGAGGGATGGAGAAACAAAGTTCAAATGACTCAATGTAGGCCATCGGGGTCCAAGGCGGGGTCCAAAAGTCCTAAAAACTGAACATTTCTGTGGTTTTCTATTCCAGATACATAAATATTACAATCAAGTCATAAGAGGTAGAAAAAAAAAAAATGACAGTTGTGTGGTGACCAAATAGGTCACCTAAAAGGATGAGAAGTTTAGATAGGGTTCTAAGGATTGAAATACACATTTTCATCTTTTCATTTAAACTGCCTGATGAAATGTTGTTTTTATTCGTAGCAGGGAACCTTTGGGATGTGTAAAAAAAAGAATGCTGTTAGGATCTCAGGGAAATTTTCTGCTGTCCTTTTTAGAGAAGGACTAGACAGTACTAGTATTGTTGTTTTTATACCCCCGCCAAACGAAGTTTGAAGGGGGTATATAGGAATCAGCGGGCGGTCGGGCGGTCGGTCGGGCGGTCGGGCGGTCGGGCGGTCGGTCGGGCGGTCGGTCGGGCGGTCGGTCGGGCGGTCGGGCGGTCGGGCGGTCGGGCGGTCGGGCGGGCGGTCGGGCGGTCGGTCCGTTGCAAATCTTGCGTCGCGAACTACTTCCTCAGTTTTCAACCGATTCCCATAAAACTTGGCACAGATGTGTGCCTTGGGTTGGAGATGTGCAAGACGTATTTTTTGACAGTACCCAAAAGTACGTTGCCATGGTAACGGCATATTATGGGCAAAAATGGGTACAAATCTTGCGTCGCGAACTCCTCCCACAGTTTTTGATCAATTTTTATGAAATTAGGTACAGATGTTCATCTGAATATGTTAATGTGCAAGACACATATTTCCGCAGTGGCAAAAAGTGTGTTGCCATGGTAACGGCATGTTATTGGTAAAATATAGGGCAAAATGCTTCATAGCAAAACTGCTTCATCAGTGTTCTTCCAATTCTCATGGAATTCATATTGAATGTTTGTCTTAGGATATAGGTCAGCATGATACATTTCTTGACAGTGACAAAAAGTATGTTGCCATGGTAACAGCTCACATATTATGAGCCAAAATGATGGAAAATTTTGTGTTGCAAACTACTTCCTCAGTTTTTGCCCAATTTCCATGAAACTTGGTACAGATGTGTGCCTTTGGTTGTAGATGTGGAAGACGCATTTTTCGACAGTACCCGAAAGTACGTTGCCATGGTAACGGCATATTAATGGCGGAAGATCAAGGAAAGATCTTGTGGATTGAACTACTTCCTCAGTTTTTGACAAAAGCTTATGAAATGTGGCACACACAATAGTCTTGGTGGGAAGATGTGCAAGACATATTTTTCGGACGTGTCGGAAGCTACGTTGCCATGGTAACGGCATTTAAATGGCAGAAGATCAAGGAAAGATCATTCCTTGGGTAAGACTGTCGTCACGGGGCGGGGGTATTAATCACCTTAAGTGATATTTCTAGTTTAACTAATGCTTTTAGAAGGCTGTACTAAGGATAAAGGCATGATATTAAAAGTAAAATCTTACATTTCTGTAGTGAAATGCAGTGTCTGAAACAGTTTATTTGCCTTCTTATTGCACAGTTTTTGTGTTCAAACAAAAGCGTGTGTACATAAAAGTCTTTCAGAATAGTGATGTCATTGTCAATCTGGGCTTATTGATGTTTTCAAATTCATTACACGTGATGTCACATTGAAACAATCACTACAGAGATACTGTTTGTGCTGGGACAAGGTACCCCCTTGCTGAAGCAGCTACATTGGCTACCAGTCGCACAGCCCATTGCTTTCAAGATCTTCTTAACAATTGTGTACAAGTGTCTTCAAGGGAAAGCTCTTACTTATCTCAGATCTCTAATCATCCAATACTATTCTGCTCGACCTGGACTATGTTCAAGTGCACATAGCACCTTACTCCATGTACCCAAAACCAACAGTAGAGCGGGGAACAATGCTTTTGTGATGGCTGCACTGCGATTGTGGAACGATCTACCTCGGTTTGTCCGCATTTCCACATCCCTGGATGTCTTCAAGAAGAATCTTAAGACTTTTTAAAAATGCTAATCTGTGACTGAATTTTGTTGTGAAGTGCTGTGAAACTAGTCATTGACTGTGTAAGGGCACTATATAAATGATCCAATTGTATTGTATTGTATTGTAAGGTAGTCATGTAATTAAATTTCAGTCTTCTTTGTTGTCCACAGGAGCGATTGCTATCAGCAATGGAGAAACATGAGCACAAGCTGACAAAAGAGGAAAGAGAACGAAACATACATGGACCCCATCATTTGTACACCACAGACAAGAATGACCCCTACAAATACACTTCTCCCCTTCAAGGAAAGTTTCCTGATATCACCAACTGCATTGCCAGGTGTAGTATTGTGACATGATTTCCCAATGTAACACATTTGTTGGGGTATGTCTATCAATTTTCTTACCTAGTTATCATCATCATCACCTTCATTACATTTCTTCATAATTAAACCTCTGGCAAATATCATCTTAGTGCATGAAATTAAACAAAAGTTTGTTCTTCTGCTCCTACTGTTAACCCATTGCGGCTGGTAAGCTTACATTAGCTATACAGAAAGGTTAATCTGTTACTTTATTTTTTTGTTCTAATATTCACCTCTTTGAGACAGGGTGGTAGACATTGTAAATGGGACTGCATCAAATAAGAAATTGCCGTGTACAAATCATTTTCTTCTGTGATTTCTGGCTTTGTGCTGATTAGTACTGTTTTGGTACCTGTAAACAGTAGAGCTGTCAAGATGGTTCAAATAACTCCACTTTTCACCTAAAATTTTAAATATTTTTATGAACCATCATACCAGATATGTTTACCCAGATTCAGTTTAAGCTGTGGGTTTTCCTATGACCGTCATGTCCATGAAATATAACCTAGTACCTGGATTATTGTATGACAGACCAAGTTTTACCTGACTGTGATATTGCTGGGTTACCATACACTGACAATTTACATTATTTACACTGGCAATTTACATTGTTTGTGCTACCTGTATGCACAGTGATTGTTCTTTGTGTTGTCTGATGGTAGATGCGACCTAGTGAGGAAAGATGCTTTCCATCTGGATATTTCTTGTCTAAAGAAAGGACTTCTGTCAGATGTCAGGTTAGGAGTATACTTTCCAGGCTTCCCCACCCTGTACCACCTTAACTTTGAGGTAAGCTGATATTATTTGAAACAGATTGTACTATTGATCTTCACTTCTATTTATTTATCACTTTATTTTTCAACTTTGTGGCTAATTGCCCCTCACATTTCAGACTTTGTAACCCATATATTTTCATAGTTTTGTGACATTTTTTTTTAGGTCTAGTTAAATGTGTCTCAAATGCCTGTTGGCTTCCCTTATGAATCTGACCAATTACTTCAATGTAACATTTTTTTTTTTTTTTTTTTTTTTTTTGGGGGGGGGGGGGGGGGGGGGGGTCTTAACCTGTTGCATTTTTTATGAAGAAATTTCTTCAGCCAGTTATTGAAATTAAAATAATGTATAGAAGTACTGTCTTGTGTATTATTCATGTGGCAGGTATATAACTGAATTATGATTCCTGATAATTTTCATTGAAATTAGCCTTTGATTTATTTATTGATTTTTTTTTTTTCTAAATCTAACAGTCTGAGATTCGGAATGCTGAAGTGAAAGTATTTCAGCAGCTGAGCAGAGGAGACAATGCTATTCTGACCATTGAGGCAGCGGACCCAGCAGCGGTGAGAACTTGAGATACAATGAAAGAGATTCGCAAAGGAGTTTGACAGAGTTTTACCCATTTTGGCACACTGATCATTGATTAATGTGCCACCATTGTGCCACTGAGCAACTGTGGCAGTTCTGATGAACAGACATCAAATACAAAGGATGTTAATAATGAAGTATGTAACAATGGGACTTGATGTTCAATGTCAGAATTCTGAAGTATGGTTGAGATATATATATATTTCTCTAAACTTCTAATTGTGAACTTTTTTGCCTTGATTCCAGGTCATTGAAAATGTAAAAAGTTTTCATAGGAGAGTTAATTGAACAGGTATGATCACTTGTGAGTTGCATACTTTGAGGTACACAGGGAATTTTGAGCTGTGCAATGTTTACAGATAGACTTGTAGGCCCGAATTCACAAAGGTGGTACAATCTTTTTCCATCAAAGATTGTACCACCTTTGTGAATTTGGGCCATAGTATCAGCCGCTACAAAGGCATGTATGTACAGTCAGTATAAACTAACTCTATTTCCAAGCATTTCATGTGCGCTGGTTGTGACTGAGTACATGCAGGGGCGAGCAATATGATGATCTATGTTGTGCATGATTGCATCAAGTGATTTATCACTACTGAAAGTCAACTCAATAAAAGATTAGATAGATGTTGTCCTTGTTTGGAGGTTTGTTTTTTTGTAGGAGTTTTGAGATGAAAAAATATTCTCACATGTTTATGAGTGGTTTATCTGTCATACAGCAAAAACAAAGTCCTTGCTTGGCAGTACCCTTAAAATGCAGAAACTCTGGTTTGATACCGTTCTTATTTGATTAGTAAATCGAAGGGAGTAAGCAACTCTCACCTCTAACTCTTGACTCCCTTGTTTAAGAGAGTAAGCAACTCTCACTTCCAACTCTTGACTCCCATACCTTCCTGGCTGACAAGGCGATGTTACTGTCAAGTCCTGTACTTTGTTCTGCAGTGCATCAGTTTTCCAAGCTGGCATTGCATTGCATTGTTAAACTTTATAAAATGGGTTCAAGAATGTAGCCAATTGGAAGCGCTGAAATGAGTCACGTGTGCGTGCATTAATTTCTTCAGGTATGCACTAAGAAGAGTCTCTCTTCCACCTCCCTGGCCTGACGTACGTCACAATGTTTACACTAGCAGTGCGCACTCAATCAGTTGTTACAAGTGTGTCACGCGCTACTATACGCGCTGTCAATCCTGTAAACAACTTCTAGTTCGGGCCGCGGGCTGCCACAACAGCCGGCGGCCTTTCTTGTGCATAACAGTACGTGGCGTACGTATACTCTTATACGTACGTACAGTACTTATGTGCGGGATTTCCGAGTGCGACATGCGTAAATGTTATGGGACGAACATCTTCGGACATCTTGACTTTTGAGCGAGTGCTACATGTAGCTGACTGGTATTGACCCACAAAGGTACGTGAATAATGCTGTTAGTTTTCGACCCATTTTATAAAACAAATGATGCACAGGATTATTTCGTGGCGTTAGTGAAGGTGCGGCTCACTCTCGAGTATTGACAACGGTTGCAAACATGCACTCGGCTGCGCCTCGTGCATGTCGCACCATTGTCAATACTCTCGAGCGCGCCGCACCTTCACTAACACACTCTATCCTGTGCATCATTTGTATATTATGCAGTCGTAGTTATATACACTGTGAAATGTCTGCTCTCTCCCTTTGACTTGGAAGTAAATGCAAATCAAATTGAAACAAGTGTGCTCTTTTGAAGGATTGACGTTTGGGAGAAAACGACACAGTTCATACCCAAGTGAGATGGTAACTTTTCGTGCTTATTCTTGATATATTAACTGATCCATTTTCAGAGCAAAATCTGATGGTAAATGTCATATATTGATTGAGCAGTGTACATTTGAGAGGTAAGTGGAATAAATGACAAAGTAAGTTTAATGACAAGTATTTGTGAGGTATGAAACTGATGAAGTTCTTACACTTGTAAGTGAAGATATATCAAGCTGCTTTTAACCTAGACATATTTTCTTTTTAAAATTGTTTGTCTTTAACAGGATGTTGAGAGAGTAGCCAAAAAATTGCTGGGCTCAACGGTCTATGCGGAGTGGCCTCATCTCAAGGAGGTGAAAGTCATAGGTGTTGCTGATGGTCAACAAAGGTCTGTTTCTGTATTAATAGCATAGTGAGATTATAGTTTAATCATTACATGGCTTAGTATACTGTAAGCATATTCTATCACATATTTCTTTTTGGTGCCGATCACTAAAATGACATGTGACTGTACATTGATACCATACATTATGTATATGATTAGATTTACGCAAAATCATGATAAAGTCAGGGAATGTTGTCTTATTTTCAGAGTTCTACAGTTTTTCATATTTTTGAGTTTCCCCCATTTTTTAACATTGATTTAAAAACATGCTTCTGTGTATTTAGGTATGAACTGACAGAAGACCCAAGAGGACAAGGCATGATGCATGCCATCAAACTTGAGGGAGCTGAGGCAACAAAGTGGAAGAAAGATGCCCAGACAATTGGAGAAGAGTAAGTGCAGGAGTTCTTTTCTTGCACAGAGCAATACATATCAAATTCAAAGTGATTTAATTTGTGTAATTGATAACTCATTCATTAAAGAATATAAAGAAAATATGTGGCCTTCTTTATTCAAATTTTCACGAGCTAAAAAGGAAATATTACCAAACTCATATTCAGCTATATCCTACCAAACAAAGTTTAAAGGGGTAGATAGGAATTGGCATGTGGTGGCAGGTCTGTTGGAATTATTGTGGATTAAACTAAAATGTACTTCTCCTGTTTATAAGTTTTCAAGTAATACAAAAAGAATTTGGCACACATCTGGAGCTCAATATAAAATTGTGCACAATTTGAGTAGCAGAAAGTACATTGCCACAGTAACAACACATGATTGCCCCTCCCATCAGATGAAAGGCTTTCAGATGAAATACTTCTCAAGAAAATTTGCACATATGAAAAATTCTACATAATGTTATGCAAGACACATATTTCAAAAGTACTGGAGATTGCATTATTATAAGAGAGCATTACCAGTATGACCACAAATCAAGAAAAAGCCTTACAGATTAAAATTAGTGTCACCACTCCAAAGAGATTTAGAAGACATTTGGCAGACATGGTGTGATATAAATTTTTGCAATACAAACTTTTCAAGAGTTGTGGGATGTTGCCATGGTAATGGTACATAATGACCCCCTAAATCAGGAAAAGCAGGTACAAAAATGACCAGTTTTGAAGCAATTGAAGAGAAATTTGGCATGCATGTGACTTGATGCGATGATGTGTAAGATATATTTTCCAAGAGTAGCGGGGAATATGTGGCTGTGGTAACAGTGGATTGTGGCCCTGAAATTAATATAAAGTCTTGCAGCGTGAATTACTTTATGCATGGGTATTAATCACCTTCAGTGATTTTTTTAGTTCATTTTTCTTCTAATATTCCATTACAACTTGTCATGCTCTATTTCCAGATACTTTCGGAGGAAAGGTGTGAACATTGGAGAGACCAAAATCATCTTGTATGCCTGTCCCCTGCTTGGCAGAAGGTATAAAACACTGCATACAAATCTGTGATTTGAAACAAGTATTGAATTCACCAAGTAAGTCAGTGAGTTGAACTGCCCTGCGTTCTTTGCTGGTATTGTGATGATGCCTTATTAACTACCTATGGTAGGTTGCAAGGTGCAAGTAGAAGAACATCTTTTCTTTCTTTTTTAAAATCAGGTCTCTTCTTTTGATGGCATGGATGAAGTATCGTACATTTGTGTGACCATGCCAAACAATCCCATCTTTGAATGTTCAGGAGAAGTACACTTATCTAACTGTAATGCCAGTAAATCGTGTATTGTAATGCCTTCTGAAATGCTGTGTTCAACCCTGGCAGTTGATGTTATGACATTGACACAGCATTTGCTCTTCCATTCATTTCTTATGTTGTTGCTGTTGTGTGTGTGTCTGTGTGTGCTAATAAGAAGGGTGTGTGTGTGTGTGTGTGTGTGTGTATGTATTTGTGTGCAGTAACATCTACTTCATAGTATTTTCTCATTGATTAACAGTATATGGTATGATCATTTTCATCTTAATCTTCCAGATATGCATGCGGATTGAATGGCAGCATCACCATTGAAAAGCAATGGACAACGTCCCCTATTCCCTATGCATACCAAGCCACTGTACAGGTGACACAATTCAGTGAATTTCATCAGGCTGATTTAATCTCCTCATTTAATGACAAATGAATAGTCCATTTGTAATGACAAATGAACAGTATGAAATAAGCTTTTAACCTTATCGCGACCAATGGTGAGTTAACTCACCGGGCTCTGCGCCAGGTTACAGCCCAACGTCAAGTCAACTTAACGAAATACATGCCTGTCTATGATCGTAAATAAAGTGCTTGTATGCTGCCCTCGCACAGTGAAAGTGCACCATTTGCATGTTCGCTGCATCCGCTTCTTGTAGATACCAAATTCGATAGGGGGTACCATTTAAAATTCTTGAGAAAACTTTCTACAAAGATCTCCAAGAGCTCACCATACACTTTGATGCATCGCTGTGCTTCAAGAGTGTAGCATAGTGTAAGTAGCGAGTCTGAGTTCCCAACAATTTTGCAAATGTTTAAATTTGTGATTGTTAGTACAGCACGCGTAGAATGGAGAAATACATGCTTGCATGTCACATTCAAAAATTCAGTTGGGCCAGCACATCCCAAAACTATAGGCTTGTAGATTACATCATAATAAACCTCCATACCAAATTTGAACAAAATCAGTTAACAAATGTAGCCTGTAGAGCACACACAAACTATCCATCAACAATACGAACTTTGACCCTATAAAAGACGGAACACTGGGGGCGGCACATCCAAAATCTTTCGACTTGTAGCTCATATCATGGTAGACCTTCATGCCAAATTTGAACAAAATCCGTTAAGAAATGTAGCCTATAGAGCACACAAACCATCTACCAATAATATGACCTTTGACCCTATAAAAGACGGAACACTGGGGGAGCAGATTCAAAATCTATAGGCTTGTAGATTATATCATAGTAGACCTTCATATCAAATTTGCACAAAATCCGTCAAGAAAGGTGGCCTATAGAGCGCACACAAAGTATCCCAGAACAACATGACCTTTGATCCTGTAAAAGACGGAACACTGGGGGCAGCACATCCAAACTCTATAGGAATTTAGATTACATCATGATAAACCTCCATACCAAATTTGATCAAAATCTTTTAACAAATGTGAACTCTAGAGTGCACACAAACTAAACACAGAAATGTGACATTTTACCCTATAAGAGACGGAACACTGGGGGCAACATCACCCAAAGTTATAGGTGTGGAGAAATTACCAATATGAACCGCCATACAAAATTTCAAAGAAATCTGTCAAGGTTTGTGGCCGCTAGAGTACACACAAGAATGTGACGCGGTGGCGGTGGCGTAACGCTGCTGAATCCAAAGTATCTTCCGGCATACATGCCGGGGGGTACAATAAAGTTGATAGTAGTAGGGTGAAAATATTATTATCAGAGAACATCTTATATACAGGAAGCTTTCTCATTCGGTCAGCAAAGTTCTCCTTCCACTCGATTCATCGCAAGCCATGTCTTGTGCTTGGGGAGTGTAGCATAATTACGTGTGAGTCTATGGGAGCGCTGCAGTATCATAAGTCAAGCTACAAGTTGTAGTATCAATTCTGATGTTTTGGAGCAAATATTTTTATATTGTCTCCAAAGTATAACAAAGCTGATAGTGTGAAAATATGATCAGAGAATATTATGTTATACTGGAAGATTTCCCATTTGTGGCTTCTCCACTTGAAAAGCAGTTTGCATTGAGCATACTGCTGCACAAATTTATAGTGGTTCTGGCGGCCAAGTCTGCATAATAAGTGTTTTTACAGCTGTGAGCCCAATTATGTGCGGAAAACTAATTGTAGGAGATTACTGCAGTAGCATCTCCCTTCATGAGATATGGTGAAACTCTTTCTGTGTCATTCAATGGAAGTGGTATTTCAATGTGTACATATTTTTCAATACTCCAATGAACAAGAACATCAACCTGTTTTTGTCCTTACTGTGATACTTGACAGGACATCACTGTTCATGACCCAAGCTTCAAGCAGTATAAGACACTGGCAGAGGTCTTTCCAGCCAACTCCTCCTGCTTTATGCTGGGCGTGCCTCACTACGGTTGTCAAGGCACAGTGAGTATTAACGTGAAGAAACTTCTGTCTAAAGGTTACTAGATAGCTTGTCTAGAGAGAAAGTTGAAATGGATAAAAAGCATGAACTTAAAAAAACAGTCAGCATATTAAACTGTGAACAAATTATGGATGGAATTGTGATCTGGGGCAAGAAGCATGCTTTGTTGGATTTATAAGGAGCATGATGGTTAGACATATACACAGATGTGGGAACAAGACTATCCACGATTCTGGGAGAAAGAAAGATACTGATACTAAAGATATAGATGAACAGGAAGTAAAGGAAGGGAGTGACATGTGTTAGGCCAGGGATGAGTGTGTTATGAGCTAGGCAAACATTTTCTTGATGCATTCAATTAGTGAAACAAATGGTGTTAGGGAGTATGAAAGAGTCAATTGTACAGTAATGAATGTAACAACAGACAAAGGGATGGATAAGGTTTCCACTTCTCCTACCACCACTCCAATTTTCTCTAGCATCAGTTTTCACAAGTACAAGCCTCCTCTAAAAGGTGTTGTACATAGCACAAGTAGTCTTAGTTTCTTCATATGTATTGTTCATTATTTAAGAGAAACTTGTTTTGTGGGCTACCATATTACAATAACCAGGTGGACACATCAGTCATGTTTTCGCATAGTCGGGATTACGACCTCATGAGGCAGTCATAAGGCCTTCATTGACTTTGATGTTACTCTCAAAGAGCAATGTAGAGACTTTCTTTGTCACTAGTGCCATGACACATGTGTATTGCATGTGACTTGCCTCCTGTCTCCAGGTTGACAAAGTGGAAAATGATCGAGTACAGGTTATTTTCTCCATTCCCAACGAGCCAGACTTGGAAGCGATCAAGACCAGTCAAAGTGTAAGTTTGTATTTGTAGGTTTAGGATAGATTACACAATTTTTTTGACAATATTAATCTATTTATTATCTTCTTTTTCTTTTTTGCAATTCAAGTATGCTATGCATTTAAACCAGGACATGACAGTAATGATGGTCCAGGACCACAAAAATTTGATGTAAGGCCACCAAGCTTTCAAAAAGGGTATCTTTTGGTGGCCTAATGGGCAACTAAGATTCCAGTGAACCAAATCACAAAAGACAATCACTTTGGGGCCCTGTCAACTGCATTTATCTATCAGCAACTTCCCATTCTTCAAGTCTCAATATTGTAGAAAACTTTTGAACTCAGGAGTGCAGTATAGTGCTACTCCATAAATTGTAAAAGGAAATGTAAACTTGCCTCTCATTTCTGCTGAGAAGCTTTAACAGACTTTAACAGTTCAAAAGATTCTATTGCACAAATTTAAATAAAGAGATGTTAGAAATGTTGTATCAAGCACTCTTGTCCCAACATTTCATGGTGGAGTTTGCACTTTGCCAAAAAAAGAAGCAGCTGAAAGCTTGGTTGCAGAGGTCTGTGGAGCACTGAATTGCCCCTGGACTAGTGGTCTGGAATATTGGTGTCATTTTCTAGCTGCTTTACCATCAATTTTGTGATTTCTGAAGAAGTTCAGCCTTTTACCTTGATAGTGTTTAATAGAAATGACCTCAACAGATTTATCAACAAATGATTTGATTATTTTAAACAAATTTAGGGGGGATACAAATCTGAATGTGCACTCTAAATACAGACTTGTTCAACTGCAGGGATTTCCTTCCTCATTAAGAGATTTAGTGTTGCTAATGGATCAAATAAATTGGTCATGACTAGTAACAACAGGAGGGGAAAAAATGACCAGTAATTTGCAGAGTGTACAGGATTGTGATTTTTTGCAAGTCTTTAAAGTGTCTGGAGGCAGTCTCAACTCTAGATTTTTTTTAATGATGAATTAAAGGTAGGTGTTCTTCAAGACTTGAAAAACCCATGTAATACCACAAAGGAAGACTTTTATTGTTGTGAATGTGGAACTAAAGATTTTAACTGCTTTTGGGAGGTGCCTAAAGTTGTAGTCCCTGCACTCTGTGTTGAGATCTACAATTTCCCACAAAGACTTTTCAGTGTCTGCAGAACACGTTCTCTATCTGCATTCTCGAACCAATCATATTTGTGATAGGAACAGATCTATTTGATAAATCAAGCAACTTATTAGGCAACATGTTATGATCAGTTCTGTTCTGTTTGATGTACTATTTGATGTACTGTTTGATGTACTGTTTGATGTACTATTAGGCAACATGTTATGATCAGTTCTGTTCTGTTTGATGTACTATTCGGAGTTATGTAAATGTTATTTGTTGTGATTGTCACCTTGTATGTATGTGTTTACAGGGCCCCCTGGAAAACAGTACTTGATTACTGACGGGGCCACCCTGTATAAATAAAACGAAATAATAATAATAATAATAATAACAGCAATTGAAAATATAGATGTACTGAACAGTTTTAGTATAATGGACCATATTCTCTTTCTCTCTATCAATTTTGCTGTGGCAGACCTGCTCAGAGCAGTATGTTGAAGCTTACATCATGGCACAACATCTCGGCATAGCCTCTCAGCAGGTGTCGCAACTCACAGGATGTGTATATGTCACAAAAGGACCTAGACCATCGTAAGCATAAATGCCAACTTTCATAACCTCTTGCTCTATTGCTTCCTAGCATGTTTACTGTGCATATTACTTTTTTGTCTTTGAACATTCACTTAAGTTATGAGCGGGACTGGGGGATCAAAATTCCACCTGTCTGCTATTCATCACACTTGTCAACAGTTCCTCTGCAAGACTTTCTTATGCTATATTATTTAACACAATCGTTGCTGTAGTAATGACTGAACCGTGGTGACAGATGTTTTGCAGGGATCTTCATGATATAATGCTGTCTGTCACATGCTGCGATCAAAGGTCATTTAATGTCATATGTTATCTGTAAGTAACCTGCTAGATTCTCTGAGATAAGTACTCCAGTTGATTTTTCTTCTATTCATCTATTTCATGTTAAGACGTATATTTTGAATTGTCTCTTATGGCTGACACACAAAAAAATCTAGCAATTGCCCTGTTTTATTGGATTATACATTCAATATCTCCCAAAGTTTGGATGCAATATCAGTGCTGTGTTGGTAATTAACAGAACATATTTTGTACTCCTTGGAGGGCACATCTACCCAGGTTCACAGTCACCACCATAGATACATTTACAAATGATATTTTACATCCTTTCAGGTGTATTCTGGTGTAAATTGTATACTCTGTGATAGAGAAAACTTATGGAGATAAATTTAAATGCTTAAAAGATGAAACAACTAAATGAAAATGAATTCTGATTTACAACCTGAACATTGGGCCGAATGCATAAACGCTAGCAATTGCTTGTGCTAGCCTTTTACTCGAATCCGTATGCATAAAAACAAGCAATTGCTTGCAAGCAGAAGCTTTTACTAGCAAGCACAAGCTATTGCTTGCTGCCCGCAAGCAATTGCTTAGAGACCAAGCATTTGCTTAAAAACGTATGCATAAAACATACCATTTGCTAGTTCTTGCTAGCAATTGCTTACGATTTTCCAAGCTCTGTAAAATGAGCTTCAGCTTTTGCTTGAACCGGAACGTTCCTTTTTAAGTATCATTTTCATATTTATGAAAGAAAGACCACACTTGTGAAGGAGTGGTATAAATCTACAAGAAATTACTCATAAGTAGTGTAAGAAACTTTTTCATTTCAACAACGAGAATGTCCGGTGGTTATCACGCAAAATGTGATGAAAAACAGGTAGGATGTCTGACTTCGGTGGAGAGCGAGGAGACCTCTCTCCACGTGCGATCTGGCAGATCCGGGCTGCTGTAAGCTGCAGTGATGGGAATCAGCCAGTAATACGTGTGTGTGTATAGATGTGTGTGTATGTGTCTGTGTGTGCATTTCATAGCTCTTCTGCTATGTCAGGAAATGTTTCCACACACACATGCCCTTTCAAATACATGCTGCCACACTCGCCTTTGTTCTTGTCTTCGCACAGGCGTGACATCCCTTTTGTTGAAAACGCAAGCAATTGCTTGTGCGGGACAAGCAAAAGGTATTGGCATAAGCAAAAGATTATGCATATGGATTTGAGCAATTGCTTGAGCTAGACCTTTTGCTATACGAGCTTCTGCTTTTGCTTGAAGCAATTGCTTACAAGCAATTGCTTGTTTTATGCATTCGGCCCAATGTTTTTGTTCACTCACTGGATATTGTTCATCAAGAGCAGTGGGTTCTTAGAGGCAAAATATACAATGTTGTGACTCTCTGGTTATCATGAAGTTGAAGCCTTGACTTGTATGTGGCACTGGCCAGGACCAAAGTAAACTTTGCAGTTCGTGCTCGGGAACTGTATGGGTTTGTACATATTGATCTTCGCATAGGAACAAAGTTGACAAGTATTTTGTGAATGCAAGCCTAACTGAAATGTGAACCTGTGGAGGTAAGGACATAAAATTGACTGGTACATTGTACTAAAGCCAGAAATAAATGGTGGCAATAAAGGTGTAAAAATGTCTGAAAGCTTTCAAGAAAGAGCTAGGATAAGAAATGAAGAACAACTAGATTTTCTTTTTACCAGAGCAAGTGGCTACCGAAATTCCTTTCTTCATCGTGAAAATGGCCAGTGATTACAACAAACATGAAAATTCCACAATCAGTGCACCTACTCATGAGAGTTTTATAGGGCACTTAAAACTCACTAGCACATACCAAAGTCATTCAGGTTTTGGGTATACAGTATACTGCCTTGCTGACTTAGCTTTTAAAAGGTTCAGAGGGTAGAAACTCTGGAGAGTTCACGTCTGAGAAAGTCTTTATGACGATCAGTAAGCACTGTATCACTTCCTGTTTCTTTGATATAAGGAGGAGTGATGAAGGCTTTAAAGGAGCAGGGGTCAACATTGGACTCAACCTCAAGTTCAACAAGACAGAGCAAGAAGTACCCGGGTTCACAAGGAGAAATGACAGTGGGAAATGGACATACTCCCGTGAGCTTCTGGACACTCTCAGGGACTACTGTGCAAGGTGAGTTACTTGCAGTATGTTTACGCATTGATCCTTCCAAAACAGATTTTGTGAATTTGTGCTGTGACTGTATGTATGTGCACAGTAATGTGACTTTCACCATTGCATTGTTAAAAAAAGACATAGGGCAATATGAACATACTCCTGACAGATTGACTTCAGAAATACAAAAATGTACAGAGAGTGTAGCAAGTTGTTAAACCATTGCTGTTTAATTTAGTTAAGTATTTCAATAACTACGATAAGAGACGTTTATAGAAAGTTTATGTTAAAGGGATAGTACAGTATTGGTGGAGATGAGAATTGGGCTTTTAACTTTTTGCGAGATACCAAGAAAACACTTATGATATAGTACAGAACATACCATTTTAGGAGGAAATCAAAGTTTATTTGATGAAAATCGGGTTTGAAATGACTGAAACATCCAAAAACAAAGTAAAACAAAGCGATCGTAATAAAGTGTGGGTCCCACACTTTATTAGAATCGCTCTTTTTAGATATCTCAGCCATTTCAAAACCAATTTACATCAAATAAACGTTGAATTCCTCATAGAATTGCATGCTCTTTCATATTTCAAAAGATGTTTCTCATTATCTCACCAAAAAAACCTGAAACCCGAAACCTGAAATCAGGTCTCAACCAAAACTATACGATCCCTTTAACTGTGAAAAGATCCTTGGTTTTGCATGAAATGTTGCAGGTTTGGCATTCTTTGATGACACATTTGCAGCGCTCACTTTGATTTGCAGCCAATAATTCTTGTGTATCTTAAATACAAGATATATATTTCATATAGTAGATATTAAATGAGAGATTCAGACAATTTTCAGCAGTAATTGAAAGTTTCAGTTTTGGGGCCTTATCTCATTAAAAACAAGACCATATGAATCCTTTACTATCATTTTTTATGCCTCCGCCAGGAAGTGGTGCCGGAGGCATTATGTTTTCGGGTTGTCCGTCCGTCCGTACGTCCGTCCGTCCGTCCGTCCGTCCGTACGTCCGTCCGTACATCCGTCCGTACGTCCGTCCGTACGTCCGTCTGCTTTCGTTTACGCGATAACTTGAGTAATGTTTACTGGAATTTAACCAAACTTGGTCCAAGTATGAAGTATGATGGGGCAATGATTTGATTAGATTTTGGGTGAAATTGGCTGAGGTCAAAGGTCAAAGGTCAAGGTCAAATCATGAAATTGTATCCGTTTACGCGATAACTCAAGACTAGATGGAGCAAATTTCACCAAACTTTGTTGGAGGATGATGTATGATAAGACAATTACTTGATTAGTTTTTCAGTGAAATCGGACAGAGGTCAAAGGTCAAAGATCAAGGTCAAATCCTAAAATTTATTTGTTTACGTGATAACTCAAAACTGGATGAAGCAGCTTTCACCAAACTTGGTCCAAGGATGATGTATGATGGGACAATTAGTTGAGTAGATTTTAGTGACATTGGGAAGAGGTCAAAGGTCAAAAGGTCAAGGTCAAATGCTGCAAATGTTGCAATTTCTCCCATATCTATGCAATACCCAAAGGTATTTTCTTGAAACTTGGTGTGGACATGTACTACTGCGTAAAGATTCTCCAGAGAGAGTTTCATGTCATAAGGTCAAAGGTCAAAAGGTCAAAGGTTAGGTGAAAATGTTGCAATATCACTTTTCTCGCAAATGGTTCAATGTATCTTCGTGGAACTTGTACATACGCATGTACTGACTGGCAGGGATTATCTAGGGAATTTACGGGTCATGAGTCAATAGTCAGGGGTCAAAGGTCAGGGTCAACTCCTCAAAATTTTACTATTTCCCTCATATACTAGTATATGCAACGCTTGCATTATTAGTTTCAAAACATAATACATGCATTACCTAATGGAGATTCTCCAGGAAATTTCCAGCCAGAAGGTCAAAGGTCAGAGGTTAAGGGTCAAAGGCCAGGTTTCAATGCCCCCCCCCCAAAAAAAAAAAAAAAAAAAAAAAAAAAAATCTATTTTGTACCGTCATTACACTCTTCATACCTTGGAAATTACTCAATGCATAAACTTATAAAAAGGTCTGTCAGAATTCAAGTAAAAATTCTCAATTCCCCAAATATGTGTACCTGAACTCTTAGAAAATTATAGCAAACCCAGTTCAAGACATTTCTGACAAACCTGTCATTTCAATATTTTGCCAGTTATGTGAAACTGTCATGGATCACACATTGTGAAGACATTGTACTATACGCCTATTGGGAGAATCATGCATTATGGCGGAGGCATCAGTCGCCATAGCGACATTTCTAGTTTAGAATAAAGTAACAGACAGTTTTATTCTATCTCCAACAAACAGGATCCCTTTCAGAATGCACTGCAAGTCAATTTTTGTGATGCAGCAGTGTCACTTTACTGTGATTGCTCATGAATACTAGCATTATGATAATATGCAAGTTTGTAGAAATTTGTGAGTTGGCCAGTTAAGTTGATAACACTTGGCTCTGTAAGTAGAGCTATCTTGATGTTATTTTTTTTTCATAAAGCTGCAATTTTTTATCTTTCTCAGGCAAATGTAAATGAAAAATTGTATCATTATAGTGAGTTTACAATCTTGTCATAATTGCAGCACAGAATCGCTTTGCCTCAATTCTGCACAAGGAATATGTATCAAGCTGTGTGAAGATTTTTATCAGCTTGGCGTGTATTTCACCCTTGAAGGATTGCCCCTCAAAATGGTCTTCACAGACAAGGTTCCCTTGATATTCATACATTTTTATGTCCCAGTGTATGTGACCTGTCTTACAAACCCTTCTCTTTCCCTCTTTGGGTTAGGAGTGGTGATGGGTTTTTTTTCTTACTGACATAGAAACTTGATCACAAATCATTCTCACAGGACTAAGCTCATACCAAAAGCAAATCATTTTAATAATAACTAGAAAAGCACTCTGAGAGCGCAGACCTCCGCCAAGCATGCAGCTCATCTCCACCCATACGTACTTATATAGCATTGTGTGCTGAAAGTCGCCTGATTTCCCAATATACGTAATGTAGAAGCCTTTGTTACGTCATAAACCCTCAGCTGCACGGCGTGCCTCGCCCTAGCAGAAACTAGAGCACGCACTTTAGTGCGCGCATGCACACCTCAAATACGTGCAACCTGAACTCCCAAGTTGATTGACCCTACCTGCCAAAATATCAAAAATCCTTCATAGATTCCCCCAAAATTATCGGATCACTGCCAAAAGTTAATCGTTTGTTACTTGTGTCATTCTCAGCCTTTCCTGCAAGTTTCATCCCAATCCATTTACTACTTTTTGAGTTATTTTGCACACGGACAAACAAACGAACGAACACACAAACCAACGGTACCAAAAACATAACCTCCTCCCTTGGCAGAGGTAACAAATAATAATATGAAATATTCATACAGCGCTTAATACAACATGTTTCAAAGCGCTTTGCAGTTGTCAAAACAAACAAACACACATATAAATCAGCTTCGAATACAAATAATCAAGTCTGAGTCTGGTGTACAAACATGGCACACAAAGAATGAATGAGTTTATGGCGAGTATATTCGGAACAATTTTAGGTTTGAGGACATAGGCTCAGAGCCTTTGAGATTTCCTAAAGTATTTCATGATAGATAGATGAATACTGATATAAACAAACTTACAACTTTATTGGAACTGATTGATTTTGATTTATTTCTGTGAATTTATTCTGTTCACTTCTCTATTTTAGTTGAACAAGGCTCCACTGCATTGGATAATTCTCTCATAACATGATGAAATCTTTCATCTAAGTAATTGTGTTACAAATATAAATGCTGATGATGAACAGCATGCTGTAATATGCTGTAAGTGTGTTCATGATCAAGTCTATCCTATCTGTCTGTTACAGATTTCCAGAGGTTATTATATATCTGAACAGGAAAGGTTTCAATGATACCTTTTATGAGGAGGAGATGTTTGATAACTCTGGTCACACCCTGAAGGATGTGAAAGCATGGATTGATCAACAGCCTTGCTCCAAGGCACCCAAGGCCAAAATTGGAGCCAAGAGTCTGGACTTAAATGTCGTCAAGTCTATTGAGGAGGAACTTGTCAAGGTTTGTGTGCATGTACCCATTGAGGACTACTGACAGATGTATACCAAGTATGTAATGTGCTTAAAGCAAACAATTCATTTGTCCTAAGTGTACTACCCTTCCCTCCCATGGTACTTGTCAAGATTTATGTAACAGCCTATCATCTTATCCCCCTTTGAATTTATATACGCAGTAGTTCAAAGTATGAATTTTTTGCACAGTAAAATTTTTTGCAAACTCCCCTAAGAGTAGCCAGTGCTATCCCAATGTTCATATCACTTGCCTACAGCCATACCACGCTTAATATACCGGTTCTCGTCCAATCACTTGAGCAGCTACTCTCCATGCAATAAAAGCTGACGGTGACACAAAAACCCAAAGGGTTTTGAAAAAAAAAGGGAGATGTCTATCAGTGCAATCCGTGATCAAGCCCAGGCATTCAATAATTCTGTAAACTGCTTCTTAACTAGCATGAAGTACAAAATCTGGTGCATTACCTGAATAATACATATTTGTACCTGTGTTGTCACAATTTTAGAATATATGTGACCCGCTACAACAAAAGGGTCCTAAAGTCGCGCACGGTTGAAGCCGTGAAAATCGAGTTTGAAGTCAGAGCATCAAAATTGGTCAAAACTTACGATTTTCTGATTTTGACATAATATTTTAGTCTGACATATCTTCTATCATCTGTCAAAATTTTGAAGCAAAATGGTGAAAGGAAACACCAAAATATAGCGTTTTTCTGGGCCATGTTTTTGGGCGTTTCAACGAAGCAGAAACGGGTTCCAAAATTTGGATTGAGCGCCACAGATAGGCTCCGCCCCTAACAACGACCAGAGTGATCTCATTGGTCAGTTTGCTGCTTGCCGCTAACCGAAGCGTGAAGCTCACACACTGCCCAGTCGACTGGTGCGTGCAGGCGGGGTGCGCTATGCCCAGCTGCTTCTCCTGGCATCCTGGTCACTGATTGGTCGGTGAGGAGACCGCCGACGCTGTGCTTGAATGAGCATTTCGGGAGTTGCTAGGGCTTGCCTTCTATTGTCCGGAGGTGAAAACTGACTTGCGTGTCCCTTGATCGCGATTGCGTCACAAGGAAAGCTTTTAGGGTGCTTTTCTCGAAACAGTGATTTCCCAGACGTCTCGACATGCTCTCTTTTTAACATCGATATCTCCGCAGCCGATTATTTTTATAAGATGTGTTATATATCAATTTAAAGCAGAAAGATTAGGAAATTATGCCATGCAATTTTCAAATAATTGACCTAATTAATTTAGGATCATTTTGTTGTAGCGGGTCACATATACAGTTGAACCTCTCGTATCCGGACAAGTCGGGACCGGGGCTCATCCGGATAAGGGATTTGGCCTGATACGGGAGACTCAATGCTTTATACATGTACATATACATACACATGTACTGATGTAGCCCATTGTAGTACCACGTGTAGTAATGTGTGTACTGCAACCTTTTCATTGTTACACTCAGTAACAGACCCCAAAATAGAGGTTCATGTTTGCAAGAATGAAATCATTTTCTTTTATAAATTCTTGGGATGATTTACCTAAATAATTATTAAGAAATGTATCAAGTATATGTAATTCATTGTGTTTGTGTAGGAGATCTCAAGGAGTTGGGAATCCCCCTTTCCTCCCGTAATTATTAAAAAAGAAATCACGGCGAGATTGCGTCCGTATAATAGAGAGATCCGGATAAAGGGAGGCCGGATAAGAGAGGTTCAACTGTACATAGTTATAGACAAATTTTTGATGACTTGACTAAACAGAGATTCCACAAAACCTTATTGCCCAGTGATAATTCTAAGTTGTTTCATGTACTAAAATTTGCTACTGAGCCTTTTCTTGACTCAAACAATCATTCCTCTGAAGGGTCATTTTGAAGTTGTTTGCCACCTTTACCTTTGGTTGTCTAATGTGAAACCAATGTTGGACTTTGCCCAAAATATCTTTCTTTGATACACAATAACAAGATTGTCATTGGACATTTGTCTAAGCATTTTTTTTTTAATTATTATTATCGCTGCTGCATCCTGTAAAGTAATAATCTGTTTTATTAAATAGGTCAAGTGTAATATGTGTTGTGATTAGTTAGGTTCCATCACATGATCATGTAAACATTTTGGTATAGTGCATGGCCGTGCCCCATACTGAAACACTCGCTGTGCACCTACGCTTTAGTTATCTCTACAGTGGGGGGGGGGGGGGGGGGGGCCTGGAATGTAGAGCAAGGCCTCCTTTACAATGTAGTTCTTTCAGCTCATGCATAGAGCACAAATAGCAGAAATCATGCAGTTTATACACAAGTCTGCTCAGCACAATATGCGGCTGAACATAAACAAGATTATGGTTATACTCTGCCGGCACAAAATCACTTGTAGATCTAGTGGGACCTAGACCTACAGAAAATGTATGTAGATCAAGGGGTCTATTTACTGTAGCAATAAGTGCATGTTCTATTAATGCACCAGTACTGGACTGTATCTAGAACTCCAAATACAAAATTATCCCTCGTGCAGTTCTATTTCACTCCGGCCTGCAGCCTCGATGAAACAGAATGGCACTCAGGATAATTTAGTATTTGTCACTCTATAATCCAGTATAGTGCATGATAGAACATGCACTAATTGTATAACAGAGTACTGATACAATACAAAGAATAAAAGAATCCTAGTGGAGCCATTGGATAAAAAAAACAAAAAAACAACAGGAAAAGCTTTACAGTTCTGTACATTTTCTTCGTGATTGGTTTTGATATTCTGTTCATGAAAATGTCACAAGTATTATAGTCAGGTACAATAGTTTCAACTTTAGCGGTGAAAAAGAAAATGTACAAACACAATACAACAAACAACCAAGTTCAAACCTTCTCATCAAACTTGATCTTCAGATAACAACTGAGGGAAGAATTTTACTTGCTCCATATTTGCAGAAGCGAACAACTGTTTCTGCTGTGAGAAACTGAAATAAAGATATTCCGTAGATTTCATTTTTTTGTGTGTGTGCTTTCAGTGTTCTTCTTCAAGGTCTCAACTCAAAACAGTAAAGACCATGCGTTTTTGCATTTTGTTAACCAATACAATTTCCCTTACACATTTGATAATCTTCCAATTGACAACTCGGCAATATCAATCACTGCTGACGTAGAAAGAGTAAGAGAAAAAGAAAAGTGTAGGGCAGGCAAATCAATTTTGAAACTTTTACACAGATTTGTTGTGACTGGGGCCCCTGAAAAGACAATCAGAAGATTGATTGAATCGCTTATGGTCATTAGTTGCAATTGACCAGTGTGCCCCCCATCACTTGGCCGTTAGTTCTGAATGGCATCGTTTATGTGTTTTTCAAATGAACACAGCCTCGGTTGTACCCCATGTTATTCTGCTACCCTAAAGCTGGAGTCTCATACTCACCAGCAAACAGAGTATGAAGTCGTGTGATGATGCAGTGTGCAAAGTGACATTAGTAATGGATGAAGGAAATATATTGCTAGTAGTAGTAGGTAGTTTATATGTTACATTTCCATCCCAGAAGATGAGCAATCTCAAAATAAAAAGAGGAACTGAGAGCAAACTTTAGAAGCAATTATCTTTGTATTTTGTTGCCAAGTTTCCAAGTTTGCAACATATTTCTGGATGTACAGTGCTTCTTGTAGTGGAGTACACTTCCAATTCATGCGTATACCATGGACCAAATAAATGTTGTGTTTATAGAAACTTTGAAAATTCTGACTTGTAGCTCCTTTTGATTTGATGTATGGCATATTTGCTTTGCTGTTTGTTAATTCATTCTTTTGTCTAACTTGTATTATTTTTCAATTAAACAGGTGACCCAGTCAACAAGTAAAAGGAAGGTGAACTTTGCAGTACGGCCACATCTTCTTTACAGGGTGAGAAAAAGACTGTATCATAATCCTGTAGAGAACTTTTAATCTAGTCTGTTGCTTACACAACAGAAGAGTTTAATGTTATAATTTGTATTTCAGTGTAGGTATTTATTGTTATGACATTCATTTTTATATGTGAGAAAAATGTTGTACCATTTAAGTTGATAAGAGGTGTAGAGGGAGGACATAGGGTACTAAGACAAAGCAATTGTTCCCCTGTAGTGAATTGCTAATCATCATGTTTTTATATGTAGTTAAATACGTTCTGTATATCAAGCAAAATAAGTCCATGGGCACAGTTACAACTATTGGCTTAAAAAATCAATCTATCAAACAAACAAACATAAAACAGACAAACAAACAAACATATACACTGTATATTTAGGTCATAATACCAGTGAATCACCTGCGTTACTTTAACCTCTTCTCAGCCCCTTGATGGACAAGGAAACCTCATCCCAGATCCAGATGCTACCTATCAGCTGTTTGACAGAGTTGTCAATGCTAGAGAGGGCTTCACTGTTCCACTAGGTCTCAGAGGAGTAGTGACTGGTATCCAAACAGGTCAGTGCTCAACTTTCCTATTCTCTCTTCTGCATTGTGTTTCACATACTTCTGCCATAGAGTGTAAATAAGATTACATAGACATTGTAGGTAAATCTTGACAACTGTGTTACTAGGATAGGATGTGCATTAATATTGTGTATCATGCACTCATGCATCAGTTGCATACTACATTTCTCAATACATTGTCCTTGTCATGTAGACATATGTAATGGTTAAGCTTTGATGTTGTGTTAGCCAGCTGTAAATTCGTCAAATACTGTGCTCACTGCAGTCTGTCAACATTGAGCTCAATCAGTCAGGCATGACTAGAGCATAGTGATCATAATTATCTAATGTTTCTAGCATTACTACTTACATTTCATGCTCCATGTGCAATTGCATGCTAGTATGGTGATTGTAATGATTGTGTAAACTAAAAAGGGACACAAATTGTGCCAGCTATTCTTTAAAAGATACATTGCGTGAAAACATGATGGCTTTATTATAGTTTTCTCTCAAAGTTAGGGATACTGGAGTTATCTCCTTCATTACTCATTGCCTTCATATATGCATGCACTTGTGTGTACACAATTGTATGTGATGCATGCAGGCAATATTATGTTTTGATGATGCCAGTTTCAATGTAATTATATGTCATTTTATGACATGATAAGACATGACTTTCCAGTGAAATTAAGTGTGGATGAAAGTGTCAGTGTGCAGTAAGATAGAACATATTTTGATAAATCTTTTCAGTCTGATGTCATTTTTTAAATATTCTCATCTTGCTGGTTTGCTATGTATATGAAATCCCTGTGTATGCATTTATTGCATAGTTGTTTCTTGCTATATCTTATGATCGAAACATAACAGGCTTTACTGAGAAAGGGAAGAAACAAAAACTGCATTCCTTTCAGTGCAATAATCTGGAATGTGTGCAGGCAAAGTGTCACATTGAGGATTTTCAGCATGCCCATCATCCAAATTTGGTTGTTACAAAGCTAGGAAATGCATTCTGATTTTTTTTTTCCCCTTAAGGGTGATAATGGACACAGAAATCAAGTGGCTCGTGGCTAAGACAAGGAGCTGAAGGCTAAATTATTGGGGGGGGAGGGGGGGGAGCTTAACCCTAACTAGGCCGGGCTTTTTTGGGTGTTCTAGGGCCGGGGAGGGGTTGATTCGGCAATCGATCTCGGCAATCGATCACGCAATCGCCATGAAATTTGGCACGTGCATTACCTGTGGCATATTCTACCAAGCTATACAAAAAGAAATGAGAATTTTTGTCATAATAATTAATTATGCTAATATATGCATAAAATCATACATTTTGCTCTAAATCAGAAATTAAAGCTCCTAGAATCCTAATTTTTGGTGAAAACATTCTTTGTAGCATTTCTGACAATGTACTTGAAAAAAAAATTTGGTATCAAAATAAATTTCTTATGTATTTTATTGTTTTATGTATTTTGTTTTTTCGACCTTTTGTTTTATCATTTTTTTTCCGCAAAATTTATGACAGAACCTATTTCAAGCATAATTATGTTAAAATTAATTAGTTTCAGCCTATGAAAGTGAAAATAATCAAATCTTTATGAATAAGAAGAGAAAACTCCATTTGCCTTGACTTCATACACAAAATCACGTTTTTGAGCCATTTTCGGTCTGACAGGCATGTATAAAACGTCATGCAGCGTCGTAATGGTATGCGCGATTTTCGCGAAAATGGTGTCAAAAGATGCGCGAGACTTGAAAGTAAAAAGTCAGCGAACAGCGCGGTCAAAAAATTTCGCGCGGCAGAGTAGTCATGAATAATGTCGAGGGGGGGTTGATTCACCCCCCCCCCCCCCCCCCCCCCCCGGCCTTCTTTTTAGGGTTAATAGAGTGATTCAAGAAATATTGTGGCACTTTGTCAGATTTTCGGGCAGTGCAATGGTATTGCAGGACAGTGATTAGATTAAAGATGAATCCAGGGAATGTCAAATGTTACAAATTCTGATCACCGACTAAATATTAGAGTGACAGGGCAGTATATCTTGGGTTTCCTTGAAAATAGTCAGCCAGTACTATTGACTAATAAATGAATTATTACTGAAAATCTAGTAATCATTCAATGATGGAAACCTTTACACTGCGAGAGGCAACTATAGTCATGGAAGGATGGGATGTTGAGTGTAATGACCTGTTCTTTTTGCAGATTGTATGACTGAAAAACAAACTGGACTTCAAGTGTTATATGTGACTGGCATCACGAAACAAACAAAAAGTCACGCCCCTTGATTTTACGTGAGGACTCAAAAAAGAGTAGTAGGTCAACCATGTCAATCTTGAGTTTTTCATATTTTCTGAAAGAGCTATCCTTCTTCTACATTATTCTTTAATTTAGGATCATAACATGAATGGGAAGGTGTGTTTTAAATAGTTTTTCTACGACCCCTTTTTGGGGGAGAATAGAATGATCAGGTATGCCATAGAGTCCCCTTTTCATTTCTTGAAATCCTTTACACACTCTTCGCTTTCAAGTCTGATAACTTTTGAAAGGATAACTCTACTGCTTTGAAACTTGGCATTAATCATGGACAAAATATGTTAATAAAGATGCTTAATTTGCAGCATAATCTGATCATTCCTTCATTGTTGTTGCTTCGATGGTTTACATCCTGTGTTTTGTCCCTTTCATTGCACAGCTAGCACGGCTTTGTAAGGATTAAGCGCTTGAATAGACCCTGTACTTCAGAGCCTCTTTTCTCATTTCACACTTGGGGAGTCCATTTGATTTGAACTATACATCACTTTAAAGCTTTTAAGAATCTACCTGTAACTAAAAATCCATGTCTGGCGACTCTTTGTTGGTTTTGTGATGCAGGGTCACATATGATGCTGCAGAGCTGTCACTTTATTTGCCCAAATTGGGCAGTTGTGTTTTATTGTATAATACATTGTAGCTATCAAGAAATAATTATATTGGATGGCAATGAATGAGAAACCAGGGAATATTGCATGAATCGAAGATGAGTGCAGTATTGGTCCAAACAAGTGCATTATTCCCTGGTATTCCATGAAATAAAGCCATCCAATATAAAACGTTATTACCTCTAATTATTATCTAGAAAAAGCATAAACTGTACAAAAGTACAATACTTCAACTAGTCTCTGAAGTTGACTGTGCACTGAAAAAGGATCAACTTGCTAGTTGCTACATCATGCAACTGCATATAAAGCAACTAACAAGTAAACTGTATAAGAGTTCTTACACTTAAATGTAGTACAGTGGCAAGTGTTTGCGCACTCAGCAAGCACTCACGGAACAGATGAGATCAAAGTTCAGTGTATTATTACACAGCCACTAACAACGGCAGCCTATGGGAATCAGTACATTAGCCTATGTGTTTTGTTCAGTATGCTCTTGTATTGCATAGTGAAAATCGAACAGACAAGAATACTTATTACTAATGTGCTGCTAAAACGTCTGATACAGATTATATTTGTTATTCCATTGAATTTGGTTTATTATATAAAATAAAACAAGTTTGACTAGAACTGTGATACAGCAAAATGTGATATGTAAAGTGTGCTGAAACCTGAATCATGAAGATATTGTAGAAGGGTAATAGACTTGTAGATTATCAGTCATATGAGGTTCATGTGTTAAATTCTAATATTAACATTCTTAATTTTGTTGATAAGCTAATAAGCATGTAATCATTTCAAGACTTTTTTTAAATGAAAGCCTTGCTATACATTTAACTGAAAAATGTTTTTTAATTAGTGGAAGAAATGTCTTGAAAGATATTTACAGATGCCAAAGATGTGCCATTTACAGTGCCACATGTACAGTCCCACCAAAGAGAGGGGGGGGAGAAGGAAAGTTTTCAAGCTATGTTTTATCATATTTGTATTGATATTTTTCTTTTGATATAGGAGCCACCGTTTTGGACACCAGCTATGTTGTTGTGTTTGATGAGGAGTTCCAAGGTGGGCTGGTATTGGGATGCACAGGGAAACGAGGATACAGAATGCCTCCAACAGCACTTATCAACATGTCCTTTGGCCTCAGGAAGGTTAAAGGTCAACAGAAGTTTGAGAAGACAATGGCTGTTGTGAAACCACAGGTAAACTGAGCCTATATTTTGCATCAAGAGGCCAAATTTAAACTCTTGCTCATTTTCATTATAAGGCAGAAATCCTTTCATGCCATAGTAAGAAATATTCATGGCAATGTAAGATGTACGTTATATGACTTCCTGATACTTATTACGTATTTCATATCTTTGAAATTCTCAATTGCATCTAGTCCCATCTTTTCTGATATCCGGCATCATATTCTACATGGTAAAGCCATTTTAATTTTGTTGACTCGTATATCTGTGCCCATTTTTTGTTGTTGATATAAAAATGTCAGACAAATACTTTCTGTTATGGAAGTGTGAGATGCAATAATCATAAAGATTGCATACTTTTCCACTGTTTTGTGGCCTTGATAAATTTGTTGGCTATGCATATACAAATTTTGAGTCCAAATGTAGCCCAAGTTTCAAAGCATGCCTCAGTAGCAAACTTATGCACCAATCTCTAGCCAAATGGGTAAATCTCCACCAATGCAAAGCGTTTTCAGGAAGGCAATTAGCCTGGCAGTATTGGCAAATATCTGACAAGACTTTGCAAAGTTGTTCTGTGTTATTTGCAAATGGTAATCAAATACTTGGATGACTAGTCTAGTAGTTGCTGCTACTCTTTCTTTTCAAGTATGAGAAGGGCATGAAATCTTGACTGTGTATGCATAGGCTGTATTGTTGAGTAGATATACCAAATATAGCATCTTTGCATCATCTTCACATTCATGGCTTATTTTTGTCTTCTGATCAAAAGGCTGATGTTCGCTATTTCCTATCTTTGTGCTTTTTGTATTTTGTCTATTCATCTTTCATCTTGCACAGGCTGCTGGTCATCTTTCATAATTACCATATTATCCTATTGCAGTTTCATTATTTTGTAAAAAACCAAGTTGGATTTTGACTGAACTTGCAAGCAATAGTTTTCAGAGACAGGGGATGCAAAATTGGTAAAATTTTAAGTGTGACCCCCTCATTTGGGCCCGTGGGCATAGCTTGGACCTGCCAAAACTATAAAATTCAAACTTTGTTTTCCACATTTGGAAGTAGCATAGTCAAGTTTATCGAGTGTAGTCATTGTTTCTCTCAGTGGCAATGGTGGCCTTACCTTGGTCTCTAAAAGAGAGTACCAATATGGGAAACAATCCATATATTAAATTAAAGGGGAAATAAACCCAAAACATGAATTCTGCTCATTAGATTGGGTGTTGATAACTTCCCACATTTGCCCAAGGCACAATCTTAGAAGATTTTTCCAAAAAGAGAAAAATCAGTGAATTTGAGAGCTCCGAATGGGCATGTTTCTGTCTCTGCACGCAGCCATTGTTTTGAAGGTGTCGCCGCTCGTCGCGGGGGGTGTGACGTTTTTGTGGAGTAGACAGTATCAGTCTCTCATTGGTCAAGCTTCACCGTAAATACAGTTCATATATACTCAATTTGTTGAATTATTTTTGCCGTATATTTGATAATAATTCCAATCAAATATATATATGCTATTAATGTCACTGATTTGTAAATTCAAGATTTGTGAAGAATGAGCGCATCAATTTTTGAGCTTCAAATTGATTACGAACAGTTTCGCACAAGGAGAATTGCACGTAGTCTCGAATTATAAACTCTAGTTCGCTTGGCGTTTATACTTGTATAGTACTGTACACGTACATACGCAGTATAGGTATTGTGTTGTAATACACACAGTACAGTATATTGCATTTTTGGATCGCCGAATGCTTGGCAGTAGACCATCATGTCGGTTGTCTGCTCCCGCTCTCTATTTACTTTACGTGTGTATATTGCATTGCATTCAGTCGCGCACATCTTGGAACTTCGTTTTGCAGTACTCCGCAAAAACGTCACACCTTCGCAGGGGTGCGTGAATTCGGCTGTCAAAATGGCGACCTCCAGTGTGAGTAGTGTGATGCACCAGCAGATGACATGTTACACTTTTGATACTGAATATCGCCACTTCTGAGGGCCTGAAATAACTGGTTTTTGTACTGAAATGCGTTTTACCCCACCCTCAACATAATCAGTGGGCTAAAAGTCTTGATTTTCATTCTTCTTTAAATATCCTATCTTCTCTCTCTCTTTTATGTGAGTAATAAATAGTCTGCACCCCACCTAACTATTTGGAAAGGCAACTGTGTTGCCACTATAACTTAATAGTTGATCTGTTCTGTTTGCTGCATGGGTTATAAATCACAGGTGAAACAGACCTCTGGACACACAAAGTCGCAGGACTACTATCAGACCCGCATGGCACGCCTAGGGTCTCCTGGAGCTGCTGATGGGCGGTCTATGCAGTCCAATGCTTCCATTGGGAAGATCAGGTCAGAGTCAGTCCAGAGCCAGGTATGTTCAGTATATTTTTACGTTTTCAAAAGTGTGTACACTGTATTCAATGTTGTATGATGTTCATGAAGTTGAAAGTCACACTAACATTATGTCTATCACCTAAATGGTAAATGGAGTTGTTGAGTTAGATTTTTAAAGGTTCAGTCATCTTGAAAATAAGGGTGAAATTTCTCCAAAAGGAAAGGTCACTTTTATGAATGATTGATAATATTACCAATGCCAAACCATTGAAAGTGAAAGTAAAATTACACAAATATTACTATTACACATATTATAAGAGACTGCAGTGCTGAGGAAGATGTTTGTATTTTGCTTTAAAAAATGCATGCCAGTAAGATATCTGTAGCATGGCTGAGATGACTGAAGGAAAACCATTTGTAGATTTATCAGAATAGATCAACTCAATGTACAAGTTTTGGCTGTCTTTACGTTTTAATGATATGCTGATTTTCATATGATGTGTAAATAGACTGTCCCAAATATGATGAAGAAATTGATCTGCATGCAGAACTCTTCTGCAGACACATTGTGTCCTCTTTATCTGCAATAGGGTCATAGAGTATTATGCTTTTAAGAAAATTCAAAGCTAGCAATATTATGCAAACACCTACCCAGTCATATGACTAAATTGAGTCTTTCAAACTACCAGTGATATCCTGTGCTATAATTATATGTACATGACCCACAGTATCAAGACAATGTTCTAAAACTCTCTTTTTTTAACTCTGAGCTTGTGCAAGTTTTGACCAGTTTGTTCTGGCTTTGACTGCATACATTCACTTCAAACATTTATTCTATGGTTGCATTGATCCATGATCTACCATTTCATTTTCTTCCAAAGATATCAAATGACACAAGAGAGAAATTATATTGTATACATGTATTTTGTATGGCACTATGTTTGTTGGTAATAATGTGGCATTTTACACGTTTCTAAAGATTGACACCAGAAACAAAGTGCCCGAAGGAGCTGGAGGATCTCCACTCTCCTATGCAGCAGCCACAAATACATCTCGTCACAAGGTACTAGATGCACAGGTGAAACAAGCAGTCACTTCCCAGCCTCCTGTGGTTGGAATGAAGGGTCTTGGGAAGATACCAGGTAGTAAAAAGGAGAAGAAGGGTGAGCAGAACCAACAGCACAGCAGGCAGAAGGACTTTCCTGTCCAAGAGAAAAAGGTCACAATACTGAAACGTAATCAGAGAATTGGTGAAGCTCAGACTAAACACATGTCACAGACCAATGTGCTAGAGCCACAGGGATCTAGAAAAGTAGATGATGCTTCTCCAAACAAACAGACAGTCAGCAGAGATATGGGGAAGAGGAATGATATTGTAGACTTCTCTAATCCTATCCAGGATGAAGAAACTCTTCCATCACAGAAGAAATCAGAGAGAAAGGATGATAGCCAAATAAAACATGTGGATTCTCCTTCAGCGCAATTGCCACGTCTCTCAAAGGAAAGCTGTAGTGAGGCAGATATGCAGAATGATAGAGCTGTTGACAATCTGGATGAGCTCTCTGCTATCTGGAACAAGCTGATGTTGGCACAGGAAATTCCTTCTATGGTTGTTGAACAGGATGACAAAGGGACAACAGTGATGACTATTACGCAAGCCACAACAGAGGCTAAGGAGGAAACAGTCAAGAGAGAGAAGCTTGATGACACAGAAGAGTATGTTACCAGTTGTAGTTCTGGAGATGACCAAGACAGCGCTGATGTTGATGATCATGATGAAATAGAGAGAATGACTCCCAACACCTACAGAAAGGTGAGTCAGCACAGGATGTGGCTATTGCTGTTCGATCATTCAGATCAGTAGGGTGCTAGCAATATATGTAAGTATGTATAATGCATGTAGTCTGTAATGTCACCCATCACCTTGTTTTAAAGTAGAAATTCATAGGAATTTGATAGCAGTAGAACTTGGAATATGGGAATTCCAATGTATGATGAAGGTATCAAGTCATATATTAAGAGAGGAAAATGTATTGCTACTTCACAGTCGCTATTAAAAATTCAGCCCTAGGAGTGTTCGGAAGACCCTGCTGAATCGTCCGCCAGAAGGTTCTTTTCTGATGACGTCATGCACTGGATATGTAGTCTCCGAGTGTCTACGTGTTCCATATAGGTATCATAGGGAGAAGACCGGGAAATTGTTTGAAGTATGTTTTCACAGCCTGATCAATTCAATATTTCAGTCTCTGAGTACATTTCTTCCACATCTACATGTAGATCATAGCATTCGCTTCCAGTCGAACCTCTCAAATCATAACATTTATGACTGCTAATGTTGCATAAAGGGGATTTATTTCACCATTGAGTGTTGCGTTTGGTGCTCATTTCGGCTCCGTTCCTTCAAGAAGTAGGTCCGGCAGTCGCACGCCACCGCTCTCATCCGCTCTCAGCAGCATGCAGTGCGCTTACTGGTGTGTGTGTGTATGCATGTGTGTGTGTGTGTGCATGCGTGTGTAGAGTTGAGAGCGTTTGTTCACTTCGTGTATATCTGCAGGATTTGTGATTGTGTGTGTGTATGTGTGTGTGTGTGTGTGTGTGTGACGATTGCGTAAGCGTGAACTCGCTACATTGATATGCAGCAAATGAATGAAGCTTCCCACCGTACCATCATGCTGGGATTCCAAGTAGTTCTGCTGCTGAACTGTCGATCAGCTCTTATCGCAGCTTATATTTCTTATACTGGACTGATCACTACTGTCGACTCATGCATTTGAAAGTTGAAAATTTCACTTTAGTAGAAAAACGAAGTCACATGTCTTTAAAAAAAATGCGAGAGGTCTTTAATACTCGTACGCCAAGGCAAGTTCATTAAAAAGGAGCTGTCACATTTGCATGCTGTATCAATCCGGTACATTTTGTGGAGCATTTTCCGGTTAGGGGGATTGCGACCCACTCCCAGCTACACAATGTTCCAGCACTATCGTGTGATCAGAACCTCCCTTGTGTGATCTGCACATCAATGCTAAAATATTGAATTCTTTTTTTACTGAAATCAAACCTAATCTGATCAACGAGTCTATCGTGTGTTTTTTTCTTCCTCGTAAAGCATCAAGACAAAGTAACGTAACTGAGGAATGAGACTAACCCACCACACGATTCAGTCAAGTCACCAAGCACATGCCAAACAGAAACACGTGGTGCCTTACGTTTGCCGACTCACACCTCCTTGATACGCCGCAGCATGTGTTATGCACATCATGCTTAGCGAGCGCTGTCAGCTGGTTTTCGCCCGAACAGTGCAGAGCCACATCACCGCGCGGATTAATATTGCCTACATGAGATCGTGAGCTGCCTGATCTGCAGCAAATATCACAGTTGAATATGTCTAAAATCTCCCCTTATTTGACATTTTGTTGCTTTTCGGAAGTCTGCTCATCATTACACACATCATTACATGATCAGTTACCAATCTTTTTCCTTCCATCTCCATGATTTTGCGTTAGAGGGTTTATATGACTCGTATAAACTACGACGTACTAAACATCAAAGACGTAAGAAAATGACTGTGCAGTAGTCATCTAAATCTCTTGATTTTGAGAAATATGAGTAAAAGTAGAATAAAAGGTGGGAAAAGAAAGATTCCTCCATGGTTGCTTATGTTTTACAAGTTAAAATTGACCCCCATTCAAGCTAGCAATAAGAAAACATAAAGCTAGAGAGACATGTAGTACTTCCATTGACATGCACACAAATTCACAGAGCAGAGTTCGCAAATCCAGTGCGTGACGTCAGGCGAAATGTGCGGCTTTCTTGACGAATTGGGGGTTTCAGGTTCTACCAGAACACTGCATTTCTGTGACCATTTTGTATCTTCTAGAATAGCTCAAGTGAGGGAACGTCACCTCATTACATTCTATGACTTCTGAGCTTCCCATTGATGTCTAATTGAAAAAATTGAGCCTTCGCTTTGAATTTCTACTTTAATAGACACCTCACATCAAAGAGAATGTCAAATCGTGTATCCACAATGAAAGTATGAATATTGAGGTTTGTTTAGCGTAACTATAACCATTCCTGTGAAGCACATTGTTATGGTGTGTTGAATTGACGTGTTTTGTTTGAATGCCTGATCTTCCAGTGGCTTGACAGTATCTGAAGATGCAAAGCTGATTTAGTCAGAATTGTGTTTATGTCCTGGCGGACTTTCATGCTGTTCTGTTGTTTGTGTTTGGAAATGAAGTGTAACAAATAACATATTGTAGTAATGCTATAGCTTCTGACCATTCGTGCATTGAGAATTAAAGGACAAAGAACGCGAGATTTAAATTAAGAAAATCATATATAAAAAGGTGTCAAAGCAGAGGAAAATGTCACCTGAAACAGATTTTTAATGTGACTTATTAAAAGATATTCGCACCACTGAGAAATCGTGAGTTAAAACTGATTGAATCACTTCACTGATTTTTGCTCCGGAACAGCTGTCTTTTTTGAGCCCTAAATTATTACATGTACGTCATGCAAGGCTCAAAACCCTTTACGAGTGCAGCGGTACATTGAGGCCGTCATTCATAAAGCACGTATTCCAGGGCAAGCGGATGTGATATCTGGCCTGTCTTTCTTCACATTGGCTTTCTCGACTGAGCTATTAAAACATCCAATTTTTACCTTATATTGTATGATAAGACTTTGAGTTTGATATTGAGAGTGAATTGAATGATGACAGTGACATTGACACTGATAGTGACAACGGCAAAGTCGAGGTGGTAGAAGAAGCGAGGGTGAGGCAATAAAGCCCACTGTCTGTCTGTAGTGTGTCCATGTTAATGTGTTTTGCTATGGTGCCCCAAATGGAACCATGTCTGGTTCTGTTACAATATCACTTCCCCTCTAATAATCCTAGCAAGATTCATTTCATTTCATTTCTGTATTTATCCAAATTATGTATAAAAACATGGCTTGAAAAATTGGTTTTGTCGCACATTCATAAACACATATCATGCATATTGACAGGACTAAAAAATGTGTGACTTGGTCGCCACTGAGCAGCCCCCTCTTGGTGAGGGACTTCACCTCCTGCGCAGATCATGCGGAATTCACGCTTTGAACCACGGCGCTGCGTAGCAACAGCACATTAGTGCAGGACTGATTCGTTCCTTGCGTGACGTCATAATTTTAGTCCCCAAAATTTCGCCGTCAGATCGGGTTCTGGCGGTCAGAAAAGGGTCTCAGAACAACATCCCTCCATCGTTGTAGAGACGTTTTCATGTTCTGAAACTTAATTATTCATATTCCTAGGGACTTAAGCTCTCCAGAAATGTATAATTCACTTTAATTTTGAATATCAAGCTATTTCTCGCGTGATGACTACTTTCTGGGACGAACACTGTACTAGGGCTTTCTATAGCTTAGCTTAGCTGGAAGAGCACTGGGCTAGTGTCCAGAGGTCTCGGGTTCGAATCTCGATGGAATCCCATTTTCTTTGCTCATTTTTCCACTAATAAATAACATACACCTGTATCACTGGAATTGATTATTCTGGTGAATTTGCTAACACCCAAATCAAAACAGTTTATTTTGTTGTCATCACATGTATAGAATCAAGTACATCGTACCTTTTCAGTCCTTTTTGTAAGTATGACAATTTCTGGCCAGTTGAAGTTACAAATTTTTTGTGGGGAGTGTACAATGCTTACACTGCACAATCCCAGAAGGATCCAGAATTTCACAGGCGCCTATAGATAAATCTCTATTCAACATCTGGTATCAAAGATTTAACCCTTATTTTAAAGAAATTTATACAATATATATGGGGAAAAAGAACTCACAGTTTCTGTTTCCTGTTCCTCCTATCATTGATCGTTTCAAAGCATCCAACAATTCAGTATGTTCCAAAGGTGCACCATTACAAGATACTTAAACATGTAACATACGTTATTGATTATTCAATTATGCATATATTTTATTTCACACTCTCTTTTGTGTAAGCAATGCAAAATTTACCTCATAGATCTTTATTGCTTCTTGATTTCTCGCAGACTCAGACAGAGCAGTTGTGTCGTATCCTGAACATCACTAAATCTGACAATGTAAACAGTGTGCCAGAAATAACAGCAGGAGAGAACAATGCTGCTTCCCGTCCTGTGTATACAAAGCAAGTCTCAGTGGCAGAGTTATTTGGTAAGAATTAAGGCTTTATGAAATGCTACCAAGTAGAACTTTTGCTAATGGCAATGACTGATGTTTGCTGCTGTGAGAGTATAGGGAGATATCTGAAAAGCTGTGATCTATGAGTTCATAATGAAATGAAATTTGTCTGCATATTTTAGGGTGAAAGTTGTTGTGAAGCTTTATATCAAGATAAGAAAATAAAATATCACAAGAGAAGTGCTGGACAGAAGTGCTCTCCCGATTCTCCAGTTACCCAGAGCAAGGAGGTTTTATACATGGAGTTCCAACTGGCTGTAATTATTCAAACAGTTGTCAGATTTCTATAGATGGTCAAAAGAATTCCGCAGGTGCACTTGTGCCTTTGATAATCGATGTTCGACGCCGCCGTCTTGCTGAGCAATCTGAAGATTTATTTTGAACGTTATCATAATGTTGGCCATATTTTGCGTATTTAGTCATTGAATTAAATGGAATTTCACTTAATGATAAAGCATATAAAACAAAAGTCAATTCCGTCCCGAAATTTGCACAAAAGTGTAAATCAGAGCTGTTTCATGTGAAAATGTTTAAAACTGTACCATCCTGGAAAGCTGGTTTTATCACTTTTCGGCTTAATTTCCCCAATTAAAAGTAATGTGGAATAATCTTCAAATATAATTCTTCATTGATAGATATATCAGATTAGTGCCCACATATGCCCAGTCGAGTAATTTTCAGCTTTATTTCAGCATTTTTTCCTCAATTTCTGTTCGCGCATCCTCGTGTCTGTACCACCTACCTTTTATTAAGAAGGGGGTAGCGAAAAGTAATTACCATCACAAAGACATATCTTCCTTTGAAAGTAGCTGGTGATTATGCAATGAGACACTAGTCAATTGTCTTCCTATCTGTGAGGCAGCTCCAGTTTAGCACATACTTAAAATATTTCTTAGTGGCGGCATCAAACATGAGATGAAAGGGAATAAAACTGTTGTTACTCCATGTATATAACCTCCTTGCCCAGAGCAAGCAAGATTATGGACAGCAGTTAAAGGGGATGGCTAGTAACTGATCAGTGGGAATCAGTGGGAATGCTGGGGATGATTGTTCCAATCCTTGTGGGATTCATGTAAGAGTACATTATGTATCTATTGTTGCATGAAAATTATTTGCTTGAGAATGGTCTTGTATTCAAGTAATGTGCAGTTTAATGTTTCCAGGTTACCATGCCTGTGCAGTGACGGGACGATTAGACTGCTTGTTACTTGAATATGAGACCGTTCTCAAGCAAGTAATTTTCACACAACAATAGATATATAATGTATTCTTAAATGAATCCCACAAGGATTGGAACAATCATCCCCCAGCATTCCCACTGATCCCCACTGATCAGTTACTAGCCAACAAGACAGTATAACTGCCTTACTGTTGTGTAGTCCTTTTCTGTTAGGGCTGCCCATGTGAGGAAATTATGTATAGCCTGTGTATTGAAAATTATTGTGATTTGGTTTTATGTTTGTGACTTAAAAATATTCATATCTATTCCAAACATCCATAACTGCTCATGATTATATGTAATCAACCCACAAAATATGGACAGGTATAAACCCTTGTCTCTATAGCACAGGCTCCTGGTTCAACATACCAGTTATTGAGACATGTCTGATAGTGAAGATGTTTGATACAAGATTTCATGTGTAGCAAACCACTTCTGCTAATGAATATGCAACAAAATTCTGACCATGTGGAAGCAATAAACATGTTAACTATTGGACATACAGTTAGATGAATTCAAAGTATCCTGATGCAGTACTGAACAGTATCTGTGCAGTTTAATGTTTCCAGGTAAGCGTCCCTGGTCAGTGACGGGGCATTAATCTGCACATTACTTGAATATGAGACCATTCTGAAGCAAATAATTTTCACACAACAGTAGATATACAATGTACTCTTAAATGAATCCCACAAGGATTGGAACAATCATCCCTCAGCATTCCCACTGATTCCCACTGATCGGTTACTAGCCATCCCCTTTAATCTCTTGCAGGAAGCAAAATTTGCATATTCTGTTTCTAACAGAACTTTATAGATTGGGTGGGTAAATGCAGCTCAAATTTGAATATATAAAACAAGAATTACCATACTGCTGAATGAAACACTCAGTGCAAGCTGTTCTTATGAATATTACAATATGAGCCAGCTCTCATCCATAATGCAGTACATGCATAGGTTTGCTTGTAATGAAAGTTTTTTACATTTCAATAATGCAGAATCAGCCAAGGTGTCTGGAGGTGGCCCAAGGAGCCCCATCAACCTTCCACAAGGAGGCCTTGTCATGCACTCCAAGCCCCTTGGTCAAGTTGCTCCAAACCCTCAAACCGGTCCCATGTCTGGAGGGCCGCAAGAGACATCCGATATGTTACCCTTGCAAAAGCACCAGCAGCCGACTTTCCATGCACCAACAGAGCATTCTCATGCCAGGCACCCTTTTCTCATGGACCCATTCCAGAGGCACCAACAAACCAGTCCTCATATGCCTAGTCAACACTCAGGAATGCCCATCAGGGACCCATTACTACCTCCTCCTTCACAGCAACAGATTAAGATGTCACCACAGAAACCATTTCCATCACCTCCGATGAGACAGCCACCATTTAGAGCTGGCTACCCACACCCCCAATTCCCAGGTCCACCAGGGATGTCAGGCCCTTCAGGTATCCCAGGTCCGTCAGGAATGCCAGGTCCGTCAGGAATGCCAGGCCCTCCAGGGATTCTAGGCCCTTCAGGAATGCCAGGTGCTGGTGGTAGTGGTGGAGTAGCAACTCCAATGGTACCCCCAGCACGGCAGTATCCCATGGGACAGGGCTTTATAACTGGGCAGTCTGTGGCACAATCTTCACTGATTGTCCCTTCGGCTGCACAAACTTTGGAGGGATGGTGCAATTTGCAGAAGCTCTCCAGGCCCAAGTATACTTTCAAGCCATGTCCTCAGGTATTAACCACATACTGCAGAAGCGTTTATTACTTCCAGTACAATACATTTTTCTTCCCCCCTAATGAAAATGTCTAGATGTCAAAAACTCTCGTTAACATTTGCTTTGTACTGAGTGTAGTCATTGCACATGTACACATGGTGGCATGGTGTTGATGATATACAAACATTGATTTCTAGAAGTTAACAGTGGTAGTCATTGTATAAGCAAAGTAGCAGAACTCAATTCATCAGTGCTAGGTAGGTTGCATATTACTATTATTATTATTATTGAATTTATTAATTTTTTTTTAAAGAAGACCCTGAAACTTGTTTGCAAATTTGTCACGTCTCTGGTGATCCCACTATTTTTCTCAATTAGGCCTACGGCTAGAGCCAACCATAGATTGTAAAACCATATTGGAAGAAAAAAACAACAACAAATATGTATAATTGCAGAATGAATTTTAGTTTCACAGTGAAACATTCATATAAATTTTGAGGTTTTTTGTACCAGAATGTGTAGCCTAGACAGTTTTTTTTTTCTTTTTTTGAATGCTTGGTTTGTAGGTAATCAATATTGGGCTTGTTCACCTTGTAATAAATTTTAGAGACTTTTATTTGTGTGGATAATTGTGTATTATTCATTCCATATCAATTAGTTCTCTTGAAATTTATGTAATGAAATACTTCCAGAGTGTATAGATTTTGACGTAAAGGTAAGCTCAATACACAAAGTATGCTTTCCTCAATTGTGTTGCAGACACACACATGCAAAGAGTAGACACATGAGTTGGTAGTCCAAGCTTCCTTGTCCATTATAGTTGTGAATGAACTCATCTAAATTTTAAATATTGAAAATAAGAAGTTTGGATGAAAAGATATTTACAAAATGCATATTACTAGAAAGAAACTTTCATTAAAAACAAGGTTATTGCACACTATTTGTGCCTCTGTACATCAGTTGTATTTGGTAGCTACAAAATATATCTATCAACCTTCTGTTTCCTTGCACAGCAAGCATTACATTAGGTGAGGAAATGCAAAGAAATTAAAATATTGTAGGAGTAGCATGTGTAATTCTACTGGAAAGCAAGAAGGCAGGGTGGGCAGAAAGTGTGTGAATTCTGTTGTGATTCAAGTTTCACTGGATACAACTGGCACCTTTCAAAGAGCCAGCAACATGCTGCTCTGAGATCAAAGGAGTGAAAACATGAGTTAACTAGAGAGGGGCCGTCAAAGGCGGCAGACCCACGCCTTGTACAAAGTCGGGGTAAACATAATGTGCATTCGGTCATCTACCAGAATTTGGTCACTTAATTGCCAGTGTGCTTTATCACCAGCCAGTGAGTTCTACCAAAGATCGTACACTGAAGTGTGCGATCTTTGGCTCTACAGTCACATCACACGCAAATCACATCATTTCACATACGGTAGCACTCATTCACAACAGGAAAGTCCTTTAGTCTCCTCCAAAAATCCATCGAAAATCCCAAATACCACCGTCAAAAGTGCAGAATCAGAACTTTTCCAAGCGCGCGCGAATTAAGTCCAGTTTTAAGAGTATTGTCTACGCGACGGGTCGCCGAAAAAGCGCTAAAAATCGAGAAATACGCCGTTTTCTTGCGGGATATTTTGCTCATAGCAAGCCGAGAGTGTGATGATATCAAAGGTCGTATGAGTGTACGATCTTTGATGGTATCCACAAAAGCGCAAAAGAAAAACAAAATTTACGTACTCCCTAGGCAATTACCCCTATGATTAGTGTCTACGGAAATTATTCAATGCAAGGGTTGAATGCAAATGTCTACTGCACCAGTATTCGGTCACCAACGAGCGCCGCAACGTCCCCGATGCAATTTTGCACCAACAGTGTAGAGCGCGATGCATTTTCAGCGGCCTTGCACACGCATTGACATTGAGCGCGCATATCGTGCAGTGTGACTGACTGAGCAAATGCTCCTCCAACGAAAAAAACAATCAATGTTAATTTGAAAAATCATCAAAATACGGGCCAGTTCGTGACGACGGAGAACGAACTTTCATAAATCTAGAAGGACATAGTCCCTCAAATAGGCCTAAACGTAAATTTCGGAATTCTTACGATCATTTCAGCAACGAAGTCGGATCGTTTGGGAGTTTATGTGTTCGTATGGTAGCGGAAAATCGCAAAGTGAGAAACGGGAAATATTCGGAGTGGTCACTATACCATGGGGTCAAAACTTCAAGGTCACACAGAATTTGCAAGGGTCAACCGATTATCACCAAAATCTAATCGATTCTTTCCTGCCATTATCCAAACATCCCCTGAACATTTTGTGCAAATCCGTTTACCCGTTCTCTTGTTATCTTGTACACACACACACAAACAAACAAACAAACAAACAAACAAACAAACAAACAAACAAACATACGGAACCCTTTACATAACCCCCTGGCGATTTTCATCGGCGTGGGTAAAAATCATTACCAATAGTTTGCAACATTTTTAAAACAAAGTGTTTTTTAAAATCTGGAAAAAAAAACTATCGAGTGGATCATATAAGCCTTGTTGCTTTTCTCTAATTGTTTATTCTGCTTGTAAATATTGGAAGTTAAAGCAAATACAGTTGCTGAGAGCTACATGTATGTACAATCTTCGAAACTGTGGTAACGAGATGTGCAGGAAACTTCAAAGTCATGAAATATTGATGCAAAAGCTGTACTTGAAATGATTTTCCAGAAGACATTTTTTTTTTGGGGGGGGGGGGTGAGTTGGGGGAAGGGGGTGGGTTCCTAGCTTTTAAAGAGGAAAATAAATCAAACTGACATTTAACATGAAGGGAAATGTATGGGAATAATAACTATGATAAAAAATTAAATTGTAAGAGTTGGTGAACAATATTGGTTTATCTGTTTTAGGACTACATGGTAAAATCTAGCTTTAAAAGAATGCTGAATAGAAAATGAAAATGACATGCCAATGCAAAACACTAGCTATGCATAATAACATTGTTGATTGTCCCATTAGGCTATCATCTAATCAAGGATTTATGGGAATTTTTTTTTTAATAAAGACAATATGACTAAGAGCCAACAAAACAGCTTGGCATATACACTACGTGATGTGAGATTTGCCAGGAAATAATGCTTGTGAACATAAAGACTTCCTATCACATTGGTTGTCTACATTCCTGTGCTTATGCAGAAAAGAAATGAAGAATTTGTCATTGCTGTAACTTTTCTTTGTTGCAGGGTATGGTGACTGCCATATGCACACTAGGTACTGGTATCAGGTATGAAGGACCACCTTGCCCATCAGAGTCCATTGCCCTTGAGAGAGCAGCTGGAGTAGCTCTCAATAGATTGGTAAGTTTATGTATGACAAGCATTTGTTGACACTTTACTGATTGGTCGATTGCTCATATGTGACATGCAGTTAAAAGTACCATTGAATGCTGACATTGTCAGCTGTGCAATTGTGTTTGAGCAAAAATGGATATCCTGCATCGCTGACATCACCAGTTTTCATTGACTCCTCTTGTTGTAGGGTGTTATATCAAACAAGTACGTGTAGAGTATAGTTTTTACTCATGCGTTGGAATCTTGTACCATTGCACTCGTGACCATTCACTATTTGTGTATTAAACTTTGGCAAATACAATTTTGTAATCAATAAAAATGCTTTGACTGGGTTTGATTTGCAAATGTTTTTATTACCATGTAGGATGACATTACATGAAAAGCTGCAAGAGTAAAAAAAGAGTTAGACCTGCATACAAATCACTGTTTCATGTAAACAAGGCACTTTGCATTTAATGTATATCAACACATTTTCTATCTCTCTCCAGCGCATTGCTCCGATTCATCAGTTTGTGGGCACTCCCATATCAGTTGGACCTGTGTTGCCCCAGGGACCCATGAACTCCAATTTCCATTTACATGGAATGCCACTTTCACAAAGCTGTCAACAAAAAGGTAAAATTCTGTAATATTCCTTTCAGAAGGAGTACTTGGTTTCCATAGAACAAAAGGAGTACTTGGTTTCCATAGAACAGAAGTAGTTTGCTTGGAATATAAAAAGTAAAAGAGTAGCCTTCTGTAGATATATTTTGTTGTGTGTAAGTATTCCGCTCCCTCTAGTGGAGAGACAAAACACTCTGTCCTTCGGATAGGACATTAAATGGGAGGTCCCATATGTGAGTTAGGCACGACGCATGCACGTAAAAGATTCCACTTCATTCATTCATCGCAAAGAGCAGGGTGTGAACCTGGTGAAATGGTCCCCCTACCCTCCCACTAGCAGTAGTCAGCAAACAGTATCAACTAGGCACATTATGCCATACGCTTCAATGAATGAATATATTTTGATAATGATCTTTGTTCTATGGCCAAAACGTTTTTATGCCTCCGCAACGAAGTGGCCGGAGGCATTATGTTTTCGGGTCGTCCGTCCGTCCGTCCGTCTGTCCGTCCGTCCGTCCGTCCGTCCCGTTTTGTTTTTGTCAATATCTCAAGAACCGTGTGGTGGTTTTACATCAAACTTGGTATGAGGGTATATCCTTGGGGGATAATACTTTGTGTGGATTTTAGGGTCACAGGGTCAAAGGTCAAAGGTCACAGGTTATTTTGTGAAAAAAAATTGAAATTTCATGTTTTTCTCCATATCTCGCAAATGGTTCAAGGTATCTTCATGGAACTTAGTATATATGCTTGTACCGATGGGCAGTGATTATCTAGGGAAGTTGGGGGTCATGGGTCAAAGGTCAGGGGGTCAAAGGTCAAGGTCAACTCCTCAAAATATCACTACTTTCCTTAAAATGCAATATGCCTGAAGGTTTTTTTTTTTAAAAACTTGATGTATGGCATGTATTACCCAATGTATATTTTTGGGGAAGTTTCTTGCCAAAAGGTCAAAGGTCAAAAGGTCAAAGGTCAAGTGAAAGTGCTAAATTGCACTTTTTCCTCCATATCTCGAAAGTAACTCGAGGTATCATCATGAAACTTACATATTCATGCATGTTCAACCTAACAGTGATTCTCTTTGGAACTGTGAGGTCAAAGGTGAAAGGCCAGGTTTAGATAATGCTATTTTCCCATTTGATACTGAAATTATACTTTTTCTCAATACCTTGAAAATTACTCAATGCATAAACTTATAAAAGGGTCAAAAGTCAAGTAAAAATCATCAGTTCCCCAAATACCTGCACTCTGACATTTTAATCATTCATCCAATTGAACCTAGTTCTAGGAAAGTGAACATTCAGCACATTTGTGTCAAACCTGTCATTTTAATATTTTGCCAATTGTGTGAAACTGTCATCACACATTGTCAAGACATTGTACTATAGGCCAGAACCATGCATTATGGCGGAGGCATATCAGTAGCCGTAGCGATATATCTAGTTTATATCGAGACTGTGTCAGGTACAATATTCTAATCACACCACTAACACGCACACTGCCTTGTTCTTTTTTTCAAATCCTAATATCCATGGTAACATTTACAGTGCATGTTAGTATTTGCCCCTTATTCATTTCAGAGTTGAATCTTTTACATGCCATTGAGTTGTAAGTTACAGAAGATATAGCTACTTTCACTGTCACACTGATTACAATTGATCCAAATGGCCTCTGTCATCTTTATATCCATAACTCTTTTCTCAAATAGATTTCAAATAATCGCCCCACTTCTGACCAAATCTGGGTCAAAGAAGCACTTAGAAATATTTGTTGTGGTGCTGTCCAAGGTCACATGCTGCAGTCAACTGTCATTATTTGTCACAGTTAACTTACAAGACTGCATTTTGAAAATAACTTTGAGCCAATTATGAATGAACTTAAGGTCAAAGGTCATTTAAGGTCACATGTTAAAGTATGAATGCAAGAAAAAATTTCTTATCAAGAATTCTTCTTTGCAGTGAGGATTCAAAGATAAGGGACACTCAGGCATGCTGTGCAGGAGTAACAATGAAACTGTTTTATTTCACAGTAAAAACAGCATCCATATGAAAACAAAAATACGGTTCCGATAAACTGCTGATATTCATTTCTGGTTTGTTTTAAGCCAATATTGACAGTAGGTAGAGAAAAGATCATTCTCCAAGGTAGGACAACCTTAAAAAATTAGAGGCGGTAGACCCAGATGACATATCATGGTACATTTATACAGGGAATCTTAATCTGCAACTTTTTGTTTGTTTTGAGTTAGGTGGTCACAAACATTATTGAGTTCATGATTACAGCACTTGATTCTTTTTGTTTTCTTTCTTGGTTTGCAGGTTACACACCTCCAATGATGATGTCACCACAGCAACAACCTCTCCATCACCAGCAAAAGATACCACACCTACATCCAGGAGGACTTCATCCACAGCAGAGTGGTAGCATTTTTGTGCCGCTTCAGGTAACAGTCTACACTCTCTGCACAGTGCAAGAATGTTTTAGTTGTCACAGATTTTGTGAGTAAACATGCTTACCCCCCCAAAAAATAAATAAATAAAAAAATTGATTAGCAGCCAAGCCATGTAATCAGTAATGATATGCACTTTGTTTGGTTCTTGTCGGTCAGAGATGTTGTTCAGTTGCTTACTTTACAATTCCTCAGCTCATTGTGCCACTTCTAACAAGCATTTGAGTTGTTAAGCTACCTGTGACTATCTTGTTTTAAATTATGGCAACCACTTCTTGCACAGCAAAATTATACATCATCTGTCATCCTTAGAGACTGAACACAACATATCCTTTGTTATTCAGTATGTATCAAGTGAGCCGCTATTGCTGACACATAGAAATTAGGTGATAGCATATATGATCAATACAACAAGTCAGTGGCTATGAACCATTAACAAGGACATGGATACATGACAGACAACTGGTTACAATTCACCTTTATGCATAAAACTGATCAATTAAAGCAGTTTTCTTGTTGAAACTGTACCTGTGTTCCTCTTTAATGATGCCCTTGTCAAAGTGCAGTAAATGCCATTTACTGGATGCAGGCTTGGATGCAGCAGCAAATCAATGATAACATAACATGGTTACATGGTACCCTCCCTTATATAGTAGAAATCAATGAAACTATTTGATTTTATAATGATAGTATTATGTTTCTGTCAAAACATTAATACCATCTCCAACTACTTGAGTATTCTGAAAACTTTGTAATAATAAATCTTTGGAGTGAAAGTGAATTTAAAAATTTGCTCCTTTAGAAATCCCTCAAATCTTGCAGAGGACTGACATACTGATAGGCAAAAAGACTTGCTTTGTGACTCATCGAATGTACACAAACACCTGAGATTCTATGTTTGGGTAGTATCAATGGTGTTCAAAGTTCCTGTTGTGATATTATGGGAGAATCCAGTTGTCAGATAATAAACCATTTCTCAATTTCTTTTGTACTTTGTATATTATCTACAGGTGACGAAACAGCTTGCTACAGCACCATTCAAGCCAGGAAATGTGAGTGATATTCAGGCAAATTACAGTATGCAGTCTTTACCTGAGAAGCAGCAAGACAAAGAGGCACAACATGAGAGTGTGTCATTTCCCATGTCCTTCACACAATCAAGCAGTTTCACAAGTGACCAACCCGAGATGGAGCCAACCAAGTCTGAAGTGAGCTTGCCTAAAGACATAACTCTGCCTGGTAACATCACTCCAACCAAGATTACAGAACCAAATATTGAGACAAAAGTGACTGCTTCTTCTAGTGTAGTTTGTGACCGTGTTTCTGAAGAAGCTAATCAAACAACTGATCAAGTTGGTCATGAAAACAAACGTTCTGGAAAAATGGCTGTAGCTAAGGCCAACAAGAAAGGAAGTGTCAAATTAGCAATCAGCTTTTCAGGGGCAAAGTGATGTGATGTGTCAGTGAATGAAGATTATTGACATAGATTCTATTTTAAACAATGAAACTGCTTACAAATTTGTACAAATAACAAAGCCTTGCCAGTTTGTTATTTTGCATGTGTCATTTGTTGTTCTGTCTTTATAGTGATATGCTAAAAATGAATGCTGATTTGTGTGTTATTGTATGTGACCCATATCCATGAAGAAAGCCAAAATTTGAAAAAGATTCAGCTGAAAACTGACAGTTTCATTGAAAGATTAACTCCGCTCTGAATTGTTCAGACCAAATTCAAAGTGCGAGGCTACAGTGATGAACAAACTAAGATGGCTAATTGACACAGTAGTCATGTGCTGTCTGCACTAACTTGAAAATGCACTTGAACTATGTTAAAACTAATTGTATCAAGATGGGGTCACTTGGAGATATGTGACATCACATGTGATTTCTGTTTTTCTTTCTGTATCTTTGTATAGTATTACTCTGTGACTATTGGCATGTAAGACAGAAGTGTAGATTATGGGTCTATAAATCACATCTTGCAGGTCAACCTTCACGCTTTCAGTTTCGTTAGTAGTAAAGTAAAAAATGCTTCATCAGATTGGTATCCATCATGAATAGATGAGTAAGACAGAAGCTCCAACACGTTGTTTGGGTAAGAAGTCAAGGCAGCTGGAATAGCTTGTTTGGGTTGATATGTTCTGTAAACAAGGAAAATGATTCCAAGATCAATACCAAATAATGAAACGTCATTAAAGACAAATTGCAACAGAAATGGTTGTCGTATTCATAATCTCTTCTTCTTACTGTATTGCCTTATTCACGATGTCTTTAGTAAAATTTTGTAATACAGAAAAAGAAATTAAAACATTTGACCTTGTGCCTGTCCAATTTTGCATTTTAAAGCATTTCTACATGGAATACCACATTATTCTAGAAGTATATTCTGGCTCTACAATTTTAGCTTGTTAAGGCTGAGGAATATTGCTAGCTTTGTTTGTTTTTATGCCTCCGCCACGAAGTGTCGCCGAAGGCATTATGTTTTCGGGTTGTCCGTCCGTCTGTCCGTAATCAATTTTGTGGACAGCATATTTAAAATACCGCCAGAGGTATCCTAATGAAACTTGGCATGTATGTGTATGAGAGGGCGAAGTTGTGCCTATTAACTTTTGGGCACACATGCTCAAGGTCAAAGGTCAAGGTAAAATGCTCAAAATTTCACTATTTCCCCTGTATCTATGCAATGCCTGGAGGTATTTTTTTGAAACTTGGTGTGTACATGAACTACCAAATTAAGATTCCCCAGAGAAAGTTTTGGGTCATGAGGTCAAAGGTCAAAGGTCAAGTGAATATGTTGAAATTGTACTTTTTTCTCCATATATCACAAATATTTAAAGGGATCTTCATGGAACTTAGTATATATGCATGTACTGACTGGCAGTGATCATGTAGAAAATTTAGGGGTCGTGGGTCAAAGGTCAGGGGTCAAAGGTCAAGGTCAACTCATCAAAATGTCATTATTTCCCTCTTATCTTATGCAATGCCTGCAGGATTTTTTCTTTAAACTTAGTGTATGCATGTATTACTCAACACAGATTCTCTTGGAAGTTTCTTTCCAAAAGGTCAAAGGTCAAGTGAAAGTGCTAAATTTCACTTCTTCTTTAAATTTATAAAACGATCAAAGGTTGAGTTCAAATTCCCAAATATCTACACTCGTAAACAATATAGCCATTCATCCAAATAAACCTAGTTCAAGGAAAATGAACATTCAATGCATTTGTGATAAAGCTGTCATTTTGATATTTTGCCAGTTATGGGAAACTGTCATCACACATTGTCAAGACATTGTGCTATAGACCTGTTCGGAGAGCCATGCGTTATTGCGGAGGCATACCATTCGCCAGAGTGACATTTCTAGTTGTTTTTGCTTTTAAAGAGAGAGGTGGTTGTTATCAGAAAGGATTAATTTCAAATTTTCAGGTAAACACACACTGAATTCTGTTTGAAACATACAGTGTTTACACTCATTATTTGCTACATAATTTGAGAGTGGTTTCTTCTTTACAAGCATACAAAGAAACACAGAGTGAATACTTAGTGATGCAGACAACTTGTGTACTGAATTGGCACCAGTTGAGGTTCAAGAGAGAATCACGAGAAAATCCAAAACAACTTTCTGAAACTGGTAGGGATCCCATGGACTTGGATGACTTCATCAGAATGATAACATAATCATAGACACTCACCCCAATCTATACATATAGTTTGGTTGAACAGCTGTGTCCACTGTTGTAATTTGATTAAAACATCAATAGGAGCTGTGAATGAAATTATCAACAGTGCTTCAAGCATATTGAGTGATATCCATATATAGTGTTTATCTCAGTGTAATTCTGTGTCAGTGAGAGAACCAGAGACAGGCTGTTGTAGTTAGTTGAATTAAATGAAAAAGAACAGTACAGTTAGCGCTGCTCCTTGAGGTTTCTATGGAGACATTGCTTTTTTTTTAATTTGTTTGTTTGGTTGGTCTTTTTTGCACATGTGCTGTGGTCATATGAAGACTTTATTTTCTTACAAGAGTTACACTGCATGTGCTCCCAGTCTCTCATGAAATCTTGACATCTTTGAAATCACTTTTATCATAATCACTTTTATCTTGTATCAAAGAATGTAAAAAGAATCATACCCCCTCAATATTGACCGCTAGATTGCCTGCTTTTGAGTGCAGTGGGTCACTTGTGATTTATGGTTACATGTGAGCTGTAACAAATTGATAAGAATGCTTGGTAATTTTTCTTACATATATTGTACAAAATATTCCAATAATGGAGAGGGGAAACCATAAGCATTTAAGCCTGTTTGGTTCATGATGGATGTTACTCATATCACGAGATGATATGTAGCAAAGAGTTAGCATGACTGAGTGCATTCAGTAATTCTTTTCTCAAAGAATGTATTTATTTAAATTGTACTACTTTTTCAGTTTGCCTTGTCATATGTCATACAGCACTTTTTTCCATGTGCCAGTCATTCTGATGCAATTAATACTGTAGAAGCACATGCCTTTATGAGTAAATGCTACCTCCAGTGGACATGAGAATGACAATTTTTTGCTTTTCCACAACAATGATATGCGGTAGTGTTGTGGGAAAATGAAAAGTTTTTAAATGTTTTCTATTTGTAGACTTTGCAAATTTGAGACATGGATGTGGAGTGATGAATGGCAATGGATTAACATAACTGTTGACCACATAAATAGCTTCAGGTCCTGCAAACTATTTACACTGAATGCAGTATTAGTGATATTATATTGTGTCAAAAGTCCAGGAAATGCCTTCCCTTCAAGTGAACTGTTACTTATCATTTTTGTATAAATATCTAGTTTGATAGTGACTTAAATGCAGATGTAAGTGTTTGTATATGAATGTACGCTAATCTGGTGCATCATAGAATGTGGCGCTTCCAGTTTTATTTTGCTTGATACTTTGCTTGCTACAGTAGTAGTGATGTGTGTAGTTTGTAATGAAATATTTCCAAAATACAGTACATTGTGGAAGTGTCCCTGGTACACTTCATGGAAATATGTAATAATGTACAATTGGAAATTATTGAGTAGATTCACCGAGGATACTCTTCCAAAAATCAATTTACAGGATGATGATGAATATGCAAATTAACACTATTTTTATTGTGTGTTTTCATTGTGTTTTCAAAGTAAGATCATCAATGATACTATTTTTCCTGAAATCTTTTCACAGTCGCAAAAATGGCAATGATTGCATTGATATGGTACATGTTTTGTTTTTTGTTATTTTAATTGTCAAGCTATGCTGAATTATTTGTCATTATCATGTACATATATGCATTACATTGTATGTAGTATGGACTGAAGTGGAACATCTGTATCTATCAATCAATATATGGCTGTGTCAGAAGTGACAGTGTAGAAGTTAATTTTCACAAAAATGACTAATGACATATACAGTATTCAGATCTGAGAACTTTCAGCTCTCAGGATCTGATGGATAATCCCCATGTGGATATTCACATAAGATTTACTGACCTACTTCAAACAGTTATATTGGATGAATTTACCCTGCATTTACTAGCCACTGATGTGTGGGTTAGAGGTGATATTTGAAAGGCATGTTTCTTATCATTGTATAACCTATCTAGCAAATCTTTTTAGAAGTATTTTTCATAGGTGTAAAAGCTTACTTATTGTCATAACTCATTTGTATACTGGTGATCTGTTCATGTAAGGTGTTTTTGAAGAATGCTGACTTCTGTTGTGCTCCTATCATACTGATTGTAATGTTACAGCAGTGCATCTGATTAAATCTTAAGCTTGTGCAGGTGCTGTTAATGATACATCTAAACTGTGCAATGTCTTCTCATTGTGTATTTACACAGGAATTTAAAGAAAATATCCTCATGTCACACTAAGACCCTTGGCCTTGAAGCTTTTAGTCTTGTAGAAAAAAAAAGCTATTGAATTATTGACAGATACTGACCATGTTAGTTGTAAACATGAGATAGGTATGTGCATGTTTGCAATTTCTGTTGATACTCTTTAGACTTACCTGAAAATGAATATTGAAACTAATAACAATGACAGATTCAATCCATTAGGATTGGATATTTTATGATGTTTCCCATGTTTGCATAAAAAAGTAGGACAGTTATAACCAGGAATACAAATCAGATGAACCAGTGATTCAGTTCCTAGCAGCTTGATCATTGGTTGTAAAAAGAAAAAAAGAATACCAACTTTTTTGATAGTCTAATCACAACCCTCAAAAATCAGCATTGCCTAGCAATTAACCATCTTTTATTTCAGACATATGTGTGCAGGTCAATGTAAAAATTTGTGAGGTGATATCACTGTATTCAATATGCCTATTATGTGGTTGTGACCTATATTGCGAAGAACATGTGAACTTTCTATGTTTGGATCATATTTTTTTGTACATCATATTATACTGAAATGCACATGGTCTGCATGACTTCACTCTATTTGTTACAATCAATATGAGTTGAGAGTGGAAACTCACACAAGACATTCGATAACCATAATAAGATAGCTGTTAGTTTGTAGCTCACTACTGTCCAAATAACTGTCTACTTTATTGCCACCAAAGGCATAGGACAGTTGGATAAAAACCAGTTGCTCATTTTATTGTGTTGATTTTATTTTTGTTAACTGTAGTAGCAAAAAAAAAAAAGTAAAAAAATAATAATTCAAAATTGCTTCAAAGACAAATAAGAATAGAATGTTACATCTTGTTAAAAAGAGGAAAGCTGCATGAAACATTGCATCTGAGTGTTGAAAACCAATGAAAATGGTATTCACAGTATGAATGAGACACTTAGATTCCAGCTTTTTGAAGAGGTTCTATCCTATTTACTTTTTGTAGGAGACACACATGTACTCACATTAAGATTTTGGTATTATGGTCATGAAAGATTACTTACATGATAAGACATAAATCAAATCTATAGCCCCCAACAAAACTGAATTTGCATGGGGTTTGCTGGTGATAGTTTAACTTTTCTAACATATCACAAAATATAACCAATTGGATATGTGTTTGCTGTGAATGTTGAATGTATAAAAACTATTAGAGTAAGATGCATTGTTGTAATATATGTGACAAACACAACTAACAAATAAATCACATTGTTACTAAAGCAAAATTTTGCATCAGATTGTATTTTATGATGTGGCTTTGTCTGTGTATCAATTTACACCAAGCCATTGGTAAATGATATGTAAGTATATAAATACAGAGGAATATGCAGTGTCCATATATGTATATATACACACATTCATATATATATATAAATATATTTGTATATTTTGAAAATATCAAATAAAAAGAAATAATGTGGAGGAAGAATTATTATCAGTATTGATACTATAAGGTAGGCGATGCCACATTCACCTGAACACTAAATCTCTGCTGTTCTGCTTGTAAGTTCTCAGGCCACTGTTAATTCCTAGTGCCCAAAACTAGATCATACACCTGTTCTGGCTGGTTAAGACACTTGTTTCAGCTAGCCGAAAATGGGCTTAATTTGAATAGTTTTATACATGTATCTGATTATTGCACACAAAGTTCCCTTTATTTTTGTGCCGTCCCATGGTGGTCAGCATGATCAGCGTGATATATACAGCTAGGTATAGGCCTACATACTTAGCAAGATTACTGTAAAAGTGGATATTTTCGCGTGACTAATTTTTCGCGCTCGGCGGGGTAAGAGTTTCGCATGTTTTTAATTCCGCGGAATCAAGTCATTACCTGCTGGAACATATGGCAAACAAAAATTTTCGCGTGCTTTTATTTTCGCGCTAGTTTCGGGTTGCGCGACATGCGCGCGCGAAAATTTCCACTTTTACAGTAGCGGTTTATTGTGTTGACTGGTTTGGAGAAGTTATATAGGGGATGTAAGCGTACACACTGGTTATTGTGAAATATTCATAGTGTAGAGAGAGAAGGTGATATCCTTTCATAAACAGGGACTTTCTGCATGCAAACTTGCTTCCAGGCTGGACCTGGTACTCACAACTGTCAAGTACATAGTCCAGGGCACCATTTCGTAAAAGATGTTAGGGGAGCAACTCTTGCTGGAATTGCAATTTCCCATAGCAACAGCCAATCAGGAAGCTGGATTCTTGTCATTACCATGACAATTGCCATTCCAGCAAGAGTTGCTATCATATCAACTTTTTATGAAATGGGGCCCAGAAGTACCAACATACTGGCACTATACCATCATCCCGGACTGGAAGGAATAGGAAGACATCAGTTAGGACAGACAGATGCATCAAACAGTAAAGATGAGAGATCGCAAATTTCCAGCCAAGAAGCATGCATCCAAGTTCCATACAAGGTGACAAGAACAAACCTGTGCCCTCATAAGTTTGTGTCCATAACATCTGTAATGCTACTAGACTGAGTGGAAGAATCACAGGAAGAAGCCATTATTATACAGGGATCACAAGAGTATCCCCCTCCCCCTGGTTCTGCAGCCTTGATATAAAAAGAAAAACAACAAGAATCATACCATATGTCGATCCCCCCCCCCAAAAAAAAAAAAAAAAATACAACGGGAACCTTTGCAATGGTAACTTTAAAGATAGTGAATCAATCCAAGTACAATTTCAGGGTATGAAACTATAACTTACTACCCACATCTTGTAGAAAACCCCATCCAATTTGCTTCAGTGGTTGAAGAGAAATGAGGTATTTTGTAGAGTATGTCAGGAATCCCTTCCCTCCAAGTTCTGTCCATTGTGTTCACACATAACACGTAATGCAGTTCCAAGAGCATCCAAGCGCTAAACTTGGAAGAATCAGACTCATGACATGCTTTACAACAATCCTCATTTCTCTGTAATGGGGTTTTCTGCAAAATATAGCTAAGATGTTGCATTTAGACAGTTTAATCATATTGATAGTTATCAATGCAAAAATCCGATTGTAATTATGCCTCCGCCACGAAGTGGTGCCGGAGGCATTATGTTTTCGGGTTGTCGTCCGTCCGTCCGTCCGTCCGTCCGTCCGTCCGCTTTCGTTTACGCGATAACTTGAGTAATATTGACTGGAATTTTACCAAACTAGGTCCAAGTATGAAGTATGATGGGGCAATTATTTGATTAGATTTTGGGTGAAATCGGCTAAAGGTCAAAGGTCAAGGTCAAATCATGAAATTGTATCCGTTTACGCGATAACCCAAGACTGGATGGAGCAAATTTCACCAAACTTTGTTGGAGGATGATGTATGATGGGACAATTACTTAATTAGTTTTTCAGTGAAATCGGACTGATGTCAAAGGTCAAAGATCAAGGTCAAATCCTAAAATGTATCTGTTTACGTGATAACTCAAAACTGGATGAAGCAGCTTTCACCAAACTTGGTCCAAGGATGATGTATGATGGGACAATTAGTTGAGTAGATTTTAGTGACATTGGCCAGAGGTCAAAGGTCAAAAGGTCAAGGTAAAATGCTACAAATTTTGCAATTTCCCCCATATTCAATTCAATTCAATGTTTTATTTCATTTTTCGACAAAAAAAGATATGAACATCACTTTTTAATAACAGAAATTAAGGTGCGTAAAGTATAGCATGAAAGAATGTATATACAATGATTGTACCACCTTATAATAATTATACACTATCATATAACTCAAGTGATTAGAAGTAATTATACAATATGCAAAATTCGAAAAATGGAGGGACCCACTAAGAAGACAAAGCTTGTAGATTGTGGGCCCCTCAGAGGAAAAACATCAGTTGAGAAAAAAAGTAATAGTCTGGAAGCCCACTAGAAAGATAGATCAACAAAAGCAGACAGATATACAAACAAATAAACATGAAATGAGACTGGAGTAGGAGTAACAATACAATGGAGAGTTGACTATGAGACGAGACAAAATGAGGCAAAGCTAACATAATAGAAAAGAACAGAACAGACAAAAACGTTCTACAGAGACAGCGATCTCGTAAGAAGTATGTCGAGAAAGTGAGAAAAAGTGACGCGAGAAAGAACAGGGCAATAGACATATAATATGATCGGAGAAACATCGTAGCATTATATGAATATAGTATACAAGAGCTAAAGTATACTTGGCAATCAATATGTGAAAACGTCAGTTCTTAGAAAAGAAGTTATAACAGCTGGTTGATTCTATTCAGTAGAATAAGGTTGCAATAAAGAAACTTTCAATTTCCTCTTAAATGAGTATATTGAGGGGGCATTTTTGATATCAGGATGCATGGAATTCCAATAGCTCGGGCCAGTATAAACAAATGTGTTCTTTGCTAAAATCGTACGGAAAAGAGGTAAATGATATTCGTTAGAGCGTGGTATGGTATGGTAATTTATTTCCGTAAATATAAAAATCAACATTACAAATCATGTGATACAAAAACTCATAAATAATACGGCTGGATAGCCTCGCTCAGCGAAGAGGACCATTATGGTCCGCTGTTTTACAGGAGGGTCCAGAATAGATTAAAGTAATACAGTTTCTTCAATTAAACAGCAAATCAAATTATATGCATCGAGTTGGATATTCATGAAATGACTGATTTTTTAGGAACATGGAATGGAAAACATCAGGAAGAAGGTTATTGTTGTACATATACATAAATTGACCTAAATTGAATAAAAACAAATCTCTAAATTTTAACAACTTATTAGAGGCAAACAGTGCATCTGTATGAGAACGTGTGGGAGAATAACAAATAACACGAAGAGCTTTCTTTTGCAAAAGGAACACTCTATCCAAAAGATTTTGGTGCGTGTTGCCCCAGACTAAAAGTCCATAATTAAGGTAAGGCAATATCAATGAGGAGTATAACATAAGTAATGATTTTTTAGGTAAACACAATTTTAGTCTATTAATAACGCCTATATTACGTGAAATTATATTACAAATATAATCGATATGCAATTTCCAATAAAGTTTCTCATCTAAAATAACCCCAAGGAATTTAAAATGAGAAATTCTTTCCAAAGGAGTGTCATCCAAAACTATGTCAGTATCATCTATGCAATGCCCGAAGGTATTTTCTTGAAACTTGGTGTGGACATGTACTACTGCGTAAAGATTCTCCAGAGAGAGTTTCATGTCATAAGGTCAAAGGTCAAAAGGTCAAAGGTTAGGTGAAAATGTTGCAATATCACTTTTCTCGCAAATGGTTCAATGTATTTTCATGGAACTTGGTACATACGCACGTACTGTCTGGCAGGGATTCTCTAGGGAATTTAGGGGTCATGAGTCAATAGTCAGGGGTCAAAGGTCAAGGTCAACTCCTCAAAATTTTACTATTTCCCTCATATACTAGTATATGCAATGCTTGCATTAGTTTCAAAACTATGTACATGCATTACCTGATGGAGATTCTCCAGGAAATTTCCAGCCAGAAGGTCAAAGGTCAAAGGTTAAGAGTCAAAGGCCAGGTTTCAATGTCCCCCCCCCCAAAAAAAAAAAAAAATATATATATATATTGTACCGTTATCACACTCTTTTTTCATACCTTTGAAATTACTCAATGCATAAACTTCCCCAAATATGTATACCTGCACTCTTAGAAAATTATAGCAAACCCAGTTCAAGACATTTCTGACAAACCTGTCATTTCAATATTTTGCCAGTTATGTGAAAATGTCATGGAGCACACATTGTAAAGACATTGTACTATACGCCTATTGGGAGAATCATGCATTATGGCGGAGGCATCAGTCGCCATAGCGACATTTCTAGTTTTTTGTTTGTTTGTTTGTTTGTTTTTGTTTGTTTTTTTTTTTTTTGGGGGGGGGGGGGGGGCATAATGTATAGCCAATTGAGCACATGTGGGATGACAGCGCCCTCAGGAACCGGCCTCGATCCAATCGGCAGCACTTCAACGATAGGCTTCAGCTCACTTGGAATTAATGCTATCGGGCAGGAACATGGAGATCTATAGTATAGTATCTATCTCTAAAGACAGGAAGTTTGTGGTAGATTAGACGACTGTATGCCCAGGGAGTTATAGGCGGTCATCAACGGACAAATATGGTCCATCAAAATACCAGCCTCTCCTAAGACTCCACTTTCTGGTGTGTACAAATATGTGTTTATAAAATATAACAGTTAAAAGTGGTATAGAGGCCCCCGGACGTAAAGACTAACAAAACTGCAGAGGTTTGGTATTCAGATGACAGCAACATCACCTACTATATTATATAAACGATAATTCATATTCTATTCCCATATCATTTTGTTTTATTTCATTTTTATGCGTCCGCCACAAAGTGTCGCAGGAGGCATTATGTCTTCGGGTTGTCCGTCCGTCCGTCCGTCCGTCCTTCTGTCCGTCCTTTCGTCCGTAATCAATTTTGTGGGCAGCATAACTAAAAAACCGTTTGAGGTATCCTAATGAAACTTGGCATGTATCAATGTATGATTGGGCGAAGTTGTGCCTATCACCTTTTGGGTGCACATGTTCCAGGGATGCCAAGTTAAAAAAAAAAATTATGAGTGAGATTTTCATGACTCGGCACCTCGGCATGCTAATGTGCGCGCGAGCGAGGGTGTGGGAGGGTTTTTTTTTTCCCCTGTGGCCTCCCACGGTAGGGAGCTTTTTCAATTTTTAGCTCTTTGGTGCGATCAGGTGCATACTTCAGTGACTATTTTTTACTTATTTTGAAAGACAAAAGGGAAATATACCTTCATTTGTAACTATCACTTTGATCTTTTGAGCTCTATGCTCATTATTATAGGCCCAAGTTGCAGACTTCGCCCGATGCGTGAGAAAAATGGGTGCCATGCGTGAGATCGTGAGATGGCCCCTAAATGCTTGAGTCTCACGCAGAATGCGTGAGACTTGGTAGCTCTGCATGTTCAAGGTCAAAGGTCAAGGTCAAATGCTCGAAATTTCATTATTTCCCCCATATATATTTGTATGCAATGCCTGAAGGTATTTTCTTAAAACTTAGTGTATACATGTACTACCAAATAAAGATTCCCCAGAGAGAGTTTCGGGTCACGAAGTGAAAAGTCAAAGGTCAAGTGAAGATGTTAAAATTTTATTTTTTCCTCCATATCTCGCTAATGGTTCAATGTATCTTCATGGAACTTGGTACATATGCATGTAATAACTGGCAGTAATTATGTAGGGAATTTGGGGGTCATGGGTCAAAGGTCAGGGTCAAAGGTCAAGGTCAACTCCTCACAATTTCACTATTTTCCTATTTATGCAATGCCTGCAGGATTTTTCTTGAAACTCAATATATACATGTATTACCCAATAGAGATTCTTATGGAAGTTTCTTGCCAAAATAAGGTCAAAGGTCAAAAGGTCAAAGCTCTAGTGGAAGAGCTAAATTTCACTTTTCCTCCATATCTCGAAAGTGACTCAAGGTATCATCATGAAACCAGAGCTACCAAGTCTCACGCATTGTGAGTGAGACTCAAGCATTTAGGGTCTGTCTCACGATCTCACGCATGACACCCATTTTTCTCACGCATTGGGAGCATAGCTTAAAGGATTAAAGTGAGAGTTGCAATTGAAGGCATATTTCCCTTTTGTCTTTCAAAATAAGTAAAAATAGTCGCTTAAGTATGCACCAGCTTGCACCATTAAGAGCTAAAAATTGAGAAAGCTCCCTACCGTGGCAGGGCGGACCTTCTCCGGGTAGCTATTTCTTTTCCTGACCAAACGAGAGACTAACTCGTGAATATTCATTCGGCTATAGGCAGCAAAAGCCTAGATTTTTTTGAAGTACGCATATATAGTTCTTCGCCGCATTGTATTGTTTGTGTGTGTGTGTTTGTGTGTGTGTGTGTGTGGGCGTACGGGTGTACAAATCGTCTGTGTACTGTATAGCTGTCTGCACGCAGGTGGTTGCGTGCACCAACCACGATCTGAACTTGAAGAAATAGAAAGTTGTGTAAGTCCCAGGCAACTGTTATTCAAATAAATTATGTGACCCAAGACCCAAGACCCAAGACCCAACCCCCAACCAATTACTCAACACTTACTCGTGTGTGCACCTTTGCTCATTTCGGGACATTTTGACTCTTGCATTAGGTTTTGGAGATTTGTCAGATACTGTACAAGGTCGGCACATGCAGCCTGAAGAGCAAAGGTTGAGGTCTCCTTAGAGGCCTTAAAAGTAATTACAATGTATAAATTGTTATTGTTCACTTATCGAGTGTCAACACAAAATGCAATATACAGCTGTACCTGTTATGCTGGCTAGAGATGTATTGAGCACTCTGGCTCTTAGTAGCCCCCCCCCCCCCCCCCCCCCCACCCCGACCTTGACAAATATAATCTTTTGGTCAACTATCTGTATTCCCCAGAGATGATTCCCGCCAAATCTGCTGAAACTGTTTCTGAAAGAAAATGATAACTGTTACTTTCATCAATATTGGCCCACACTTGTATGAAAACAAGATGAATTATATAATTATATGAAGAGTTGGTCGCAAAAACAGATCAGTTCATTTTTCATGAAAATTAATCGATATAATCCTTATAGGGACTACTGTGATCTACGGAATTGTGGGACCAATCTGAGGATAAAATCGATCAATTTGTAACGAAAAGCTTTTTAACTCGGATCATTTCAGTATAAAATCTATTCCAGTTTTTTGTTGCAAAAACTGATATACGTCATCCTCCTTTGTTTGCAAAAGCAGTTAAGTCCACATTAACTAATCAGCACGTCGTATGTGTGAGGTGATCACATGCGATTTCAAGATGTCTGCCTCCATGTTACGGTGTGTTATGTATGCTGTACAGTATGTACATGTACACATGATACAGACTTCGCGACAAGCATGGCTGCAGCGCCTACGTCTCGGCTACTGCATGCTGATCTAAATATAAATCGTATGGAGGAATATGACAGAAGCTTCTAGAGGCTGCCCAGCTTTCGTCCAACCTGTGACTAAAACGGGAGCGCAAGAAAAAGAAAATGTCGTTACTGTAGCAACGCATCTTCCCACATATTCGAAACGTCTCCTGCTCCCCTTGTTCCAAAGAGCGGTATATGTGCCGAATAGCATGAGCATTGCTCTGAAAATGAAGGTACAGTCAACCTCGCCTAAGAGCGTGTTTCTACTGAGCGATGAAAATTCGAGGTGATGCCAGACGATGCGAGGTGATTCGTGGTGATACGTGGTGATGCGAGGTGATTCGTGGTGATACGTGGTGATGCGCGGTGATGCGTGGTGACACCTCGAATTTTTCCTCAGTAGAAACAGATCGGGTAGTGGCCGATGCACGGTGATGCGAGGTGCTCCGTCGTCCACCTTTTGAGGTGGTCGATGCGCGGTGATGTGAGGGACAATTCTCAGTAGAAACACACCGGGTAGCAAAATTTGTGGTGTACCGGAAGTCTCGAATTATTGGGAGCTTTCGCCCGCGCTTTTCAAATCGGTTCATCGCACACTCCGACACTTGTGTACATGCACAGCGACCGTAGTTTCGCACACATCATGCCTTGTACGAACTCCTACTAAATACTTGTACATGAGGTGGTGGTACATGTGAATTGCGTGCATTCATCATTTATTGTTTGCCTCATGCCCAGCAGCCTACTTATTATTACTCTGATTTTTACACTACACGGTACGTTCATTTTCCCAAAATATCGTATCGTCTCGAAGTTGTAGATTCCCTAATTCGTTTTCGCTGGAATACTAACCGTTAGTATGCCGGAGCCTCTAGACAGCATTAACTGGACCCTAGGACCTGCGACGATTCCTAATAACCAAGTGGCAGGAAATGTTGGTGAGAGGCATTTTGAATGGAAAAACTAAACGAAATTTAGTGGTCTACCACAAAATGGCAGTCGAGGCAGCGTGACCCGATCTGTGACCTGAAAATACGTGACTTCCGGATTCACCGCATTTTGCACATCACCTTCCGTCACCGCGTATTTTACCGCTCAGTAGAAACAGCTCGAGTGGTCGTAAAATACGACGTGATGCGGGAGACAAAATTCGCGGTGATGCGAGGTGCTCTCAGTAGAAACACGCTCTAAGTCGAATCTATTAGGACCGGCGAAAACACTTCGACTTACGCGAAATTCGACTTCCGCGGAAGTCAAATTTTTCTTCGACATGTACTTCCAGACGAATTTTCATAATGCAGTGTCTTATTATGTTTTTAGTGGCCGTGAAATTACAGTAGACGGTAGTATTATGTTGTAATTAGTATTTTTGTTTTGTTTACGTTTTAAAAAAGAATCCTGGAGCTCAGTTATTGGACTGTGATAATCGAAATGCGTTGCACGTAATTTCTGCAAAAGATCGCGAAACGAACGCGGGAGTTCGTGGCGCCGTTATTTGTTTGGGGATGTTTTTACTTCGGTAAGAATTTGAATTAGATATATATATATTTTTTTTCAATGAACTTTTCCGCACAATGCGTCATGATCTGGTCGTGATTTGTTTTTGAAAATGTCTTTACTAGCTGTCTCGACATAGCGCTTGACCTTCGCCAGACGTGCGCGATGTTCGCAAAATCTTCGTGAAACCTCGAACAGACTCCGAAGCTTCTTCGGAGAATGTCTCGCGCATGTTTCGCAATATTCTCCGATAAATTTTTAAAATGCAGTGTCCTTTTATGTCTTTATTGGCAGTTGAAATACAATAGACGGTAGCAATACGTATAGTACTTAGTGGTTTTTTTTTTTTTTGGTGTTTTTTTTTTTTATTTTAAAAAATCGAGAAACTTAGTTATTGGACTGTAATAATCGAAATGCGTTTCATGTACGTCAAAGGGATCATTCGACATTTATTTTAGCATCTTCCGGAGCTGAATGTTATTGCTATTTATTTTCGAACGTATAAAAGCAAACATCCGGCATTTGTTTTATCATCGTACAGAGTTGAATACTATTGTTATTCATTTCCGAACGTCAAAGCAAAAATCAAACGTTAATTTCCGCTGCACCATCGAACGCATCATTTCGAAATTTAAAAGCAAACTTCCGAAAGTTATTTTAGCATCGTATGGAGCAGAATGTAATTGCTATTTACTTTCGAAAGTAAAAACAAGCATCCGACATCTATTCTATTTAATCATGGTACAAATACGGTGTTGAATATTAGTGTTATTCATCTCCGGACGTGTAAATGACCATTCGACATTTACTTTAGCATCTTCCGGAGCTGAATGTTATTGCCATTTATTTTCGAACGTAAAAGCAAACATCCGGCATTTATTTTATCATCGTACGGAGTTGAATACTATTGTTATTCATTTCTGAACGTCAAAGCAAACATCAAACGTTAATTTTACCATCGAACGCATCTAAATGTTATTGTTATTCATATCAAAATTTGAAAGCGAACATCCTAAGTTATTTTAGCATCGTATGGAGCAGAATATTACTGCTATTCATTTCCGAACGTAAAAGCAATCATCTGACATTATTCAGCGTCTTTCGGAGCCGAATGTTATTGCTATATTTACTTTCGAAATTAAAAACAAGCATCCGACATTTACTAAATCATGGTACAAATACGGAGTTGAATATTATTATTATTCATCTCCGAACGTCAAAGTGACCATTCGACATTTACTTTAGCATCTTCTTGAGCTGAATGTTATTGTTATTTACTTTCGAACGTAAAAGCAAACAACCGGCATTAATTTTATCATCGTACGGACTTGAACATTATTATTATTCATTTCCGAACGTCAAAGCAAACATTCGATATTCATTTCAGCATCATCCGGAGCCGAATGTTATCCTTATTCATTTCCAAACGCAAAAATCAAATATCTGACATTAATTTCAGCACCGTACGGAGCTTAATCTTACCGTTATTCATTTCCAAAAGTATGAGCAAAGATCCGACATTCATTTTAGTATCACATGGAGTCGAATATTACCGTTAATCATTTCCAAAATTAAAAGCAAACATCTGACATTTATTTCAGCATCTTACGGAGCCGATTGTTACCGCTGTTCATTTAAAAAAGTAATGGCAAACATCCAACTTTTTTCGCAGGCCACCAAAATCTTCATTTCTGAAATTTTGGTAGTCCCGGGCCACCGTTAGTGTCGAGCCCGGTATATACACTGTAGGCCTGTTTGAAAATGCATTATTCTTTTAATAAAAAAAGTCCCAAAATACACTTTAGATATCTCCCAATGCACGCGGAAATTATGTTTGAAACTTAAGATAATGTGTGGGGGAACCTAGGAAAAAAAAAAAGATGCTTGTGAATTGTGGGGTAGCACTCATGGTCTGCACACACATACGCAACGGAGAAATGAAAGGGAAAGAAAGGTAAAATACAGGAAAGAGAAAATCCTAAACTCAAGACAGTTATCAATCTCCTTGAAAATTTTTTTTCCATGATTAATCAAAAATTTGCGTGGTTGCATTTCCGTTGCGTGTTTTTCGTTTACGTAACTGGCTGTATTTTAGCAAAAGTATACACGCGACATTTACACATAGGCCTACATCATGGGAACTTGGCATAAACTGCGCAAGAATGCGTGTTTTTGTTTTGTATTGTTTTTTGCTTCTTGCTTCATTTTCGGAACACATTCGGATGAAAACTTCCGAATGTTTGATTTTGCCATTCACGTCCTTCGCAAATCGTTCGCATGCTCCGCAAAGTCTCACTGAGTTGCAGATGTTTGCGAGCGTGGCGAATAGGCACCTACTAGGGAATTTCAAAATTCTTCAACAGTTGCAATCAAATTCGTAAACATTATTGCAGTCAAACTCGCACACTGTTTTTATTGTCGCGGAAGCGGTTTTTGTTGTCCCAAAGACGCTCGCAAACAGAGATTGGTGGCTTGTACCGGATTGTGAGGACCTTTTCTTCTTCCTTTTTCTCACCATGGACCTAGGTCCATGTTCTCCCCAAACCCTGCTGCGCAGCCCGCACATGGCTCGCCTCTACCCTGGTACATGTGATTTATGTTCTAAGCTGGACATCAAGGATACAAGGGATATTAGGGTTAACTTGTATTCGACCCGTGGGAGTATTTCATTACAAAAGTAGTGTTTTTTTCCTTCGTTTATTCATCGAAGAATGAAAGAATGCTTCACTTCCATGTTTGAATGACGTACTGGGAAAAAAAAAAAACTTCGACTTGTGCGATGAAAATTACATGTATTTACATAAAATCTGGACTCGAAATTATCTTCGACATAGGCGAAATTCGACTTGTAAAACTTCGACTTGTGCAAGATTATTTTAAAGAAATAAGTAAAGAGAAAATCGGGACTTTTCTGGAGCTTCGACTTGGCCGAGTTTTCGACTTATGCGAGGTCGACTAAGGCGAGGTTGACTGTAGTTGATCCAAATATTTTGTACCGATATATTTTCATGACATGTGATTACCATAGCAATGCAGTTTCCAATACATTCAAAGATTTCCTCACCCAGACACGAATATGTGTGTACATGTACCACGGTTCGTGAGCATTTTGCTTGAAAAAATGAGAGGAAATTCTATGATCGGCATTATTTTCCCCAATTTACAGCCGTGATATGCCATTTACGTAATTATCATAATGTGTTGCTAACATGGAAATGCAGTTTCCAACACATTCAAAAATATTCTTGCACATCTTCATCCCGACACTAATGTGTGTGCCACGCTTCGTGAACATTTTGCTTGAAAATGAGAAACTTTTTCGATCCCTAACGTTTCCTGATCAATCGCCGTAATATGTTGTTACCATGGCTATGCAATTTTTTAGTCATTACTGAGTAATGAATGTGACATGCACATCTTCATCCAAGGCCAATGTGTGCGCCAGATTTCATGATCATTACTCGAAAAATGCGAAAGTACCTCGATCACGAAAAAATGTATGCCCTGATATATGGCCATAATATGCCATCACCATGGCAACGCAGTTTCCAATACATTCGAAAAAAAAATGTCTTGAACATCTTCATCCCAAAGCCAATGTGTGTGTGCTAAATTTCATGAGCATTGCTAAAACCTGGAGTAATAATTCGATTCGCAAGATTTGCAATGCACCGATTTTATATCACACGCGGTGGACTTATCAGCTTTTGCAACAAAACGAGACGTGGACTCTTCGATTTTTGCTGCAAAACACATTGAAAAGTTCAAAATTCCACATTTTTTCCTCTTTGTGTAGATTTTTGAAAATTAAACCTTCTATATGTTGCAATCTATAATGTTCGGAACAATTTGTTTTATATCTGGTATGTGTTTGTTTGTTGTTTGCCATTTTCTTATCTGTTGTCATATTTGAAAATATCCATCTTTTCATTTCTTTTTTGAAGCACGGTGAGTACCGAAAGGTGGACATGTGCGCTATACAAGTAGCCACTATTATCATTACTGTTATTACATAGGTAAAGGACATTCATATAATGATCTCTACATCATTCGCATTCCATGCCAACAGAGTACATGTATAAAAAAAACAAACAAACAGTAATTAAAAAATAAACAAAATGGACTTATCGGTTTTTGAAAAACTCTTCATAAATATCATCAATACTACTGATATCATTAGACCAACATGTGAACTACGAATTAGTTTATAATAATGTGTGTGTGTAAAATATATATATATATACATATATATATATATATATATATATATATATATATATATATATTATACATACATATATGTCTTATCATATACAGAGTATATGTACATATTTGCAGAAGAGTTCAAGAAAATTGTATATGCCTTGAGGAGATATGAAACCAGTTACGCCATAGATTCTAGTGTATGTGTGTGTGTCTTCATGACGGATGTTCACATACTATTGTATGATTTATATAATACATGATTATACTCAGAAAAAAAGTAAACACTTTATAGTTTGTATTTTTCATTGAATATTTGGCTAAAAGTTAACGTATTATATACCATATGAAAAATTATTTAATTAGCTATCAACCTGTTAAGTCAATAAAAAAAGGACACTTTACGCATGAGTGAACACCTTCATTTTTGTCTTCGAAGGCACAATAGTAAAAATTGCAAAAATGAACAAGTTGTTATTCATGCGTGCCCTTCATTATTGCTTTTCCATGCAACAATAAGAACAAGACAAATTTAGCTCAATAAAAACATGAACAAAGTTGCAAAAATAAACCAATGATCTATCTTTTAAGCCCAAAAGATCAATAAAGACTAAAAAGTTGGAGGAAAATGAAGAATCTGTCAAATCCAAATTCGAATGAAATGAGAGAAGCAGCAATATAAACAAAAATGGTAGGAATTTGAATTGATTTCTCCAATAAGGAAAATTGTAAATGATATTTGGTTCTTGAATTTGTCTCATGAATTCTTAAATTACTAAATCAAAAGAATGAAATAAAACATTATGTTCATTCAATAATCTTTTTGCCCTTACTCCCTATATCAGTTGACGTTTGAGTTAACAGAAAATTTATATTTCCCCCCTTTAGTTTACCGCTTTGATTTTGTTTGAGGTTATAAAGAGATTAAGAGAACGAAAACTTATTTTTGCTATTTAATTCATGTCTCTCATTATCTTAAACTGGTTTTATGTTATCGTTATCTTGAAGGACAACTTTGCAATTTTTGTAATTTTTACTTTTGTACCTTGGAGGACAAAAAACGAATGTTTTCACTCATGCGCAAAGCTTCCCTTTATACTGGCCTACTAATTTGATAGCCAATTAAACTACCTTTAATATGGTATATGATACAATGATTTTCATCAAAATCTACAAAAAAATATTAACTCAAAAAAGTGTTTACTTTCTTTTTTTATTGCTGTATATATATATATATATATATACATGTATATATAATCTTATATATATGTGTGTATATATATATATATATATGTATACATGTATATATATATGTATATATATATACATATGTACATATGCCGCGGAGTTTATGAAGACTGTAGGTGCCTTGATAAAACATTAAATAAGTGACGTAGCACACATGAATAAAATTTTTATTTTGAAGATGCCTTACATTTCAGTTATGGTGTCTTATTACATTATGGTCTGATTGCTGAAATCATCAAAGCTCTTTTGTATCTGCTTTGCAATGTTCATGGAAATTCCATTGTCTCACTAGGTGCATTCCCTTAACATTCAATTCAATTATACTTTTGTTTTGATGATTTTGATTACTGTAAAACGAGGAATGTTCGCATGCATTTTATTTTCGCAAATTTCGCGAGCACCAAGATTCGCGAAACTAAAATGCACGTGAAAGTTCTTGTCTACACTGTATGCACTGCACGCCAGTGGCAATTCACGAAAATTTCATGCCACAAAAGAGGCCGTCGGCTCTAATTCGCAAGAATTTCATGCCGCGAATATCATGTTTTACAGTATTCATGCCCAATCATATCCAAATAACTGGAAAATCATGCACTTATGTAACTGAAGATCTGAAAAATCAAATTCCATTTGATGCAAGACACCCATAATACACACATCATCCTGAGACCTTTTTTCCATGTTATCTTAATAAGGACGCACAGTAGCTTATAATAGTCAAAATGAGGCCTATAAACATGTTACCCTGCATCACAAAACCAACAAAAAGTCGGCAGTCATGGATTTTTAGTTCAGGGCAGATTCTAAAAGAGCAGACTCTAAGCTTTAAAATGATGTAAAACTCGGCTCAAATGGACACTCCCAACCTATCTAAATATTAGAAAGAAAGCAAACACTCTGGAAAAGTCTGAACTGAGAAAAGAGGCTCTGAATTACAGTGTCTATTCAAGCGCTTAATCTTTACCAAGCCGTGCTAGCTGTGCGATGAGTGTGACAAAAACAGGATGTAAACCATCGAAGCAATAAAAATGAAGGGATTATCAGATTAAGCTGAAATTGGGCATGCTTTAAAAATACCTTTTGTCCATGATTACTGCCAAATTTCACAGCAGTAGCATAATTTTTTCTTAAGTTACCAGTATTTGAGTTGAAAGTTAAGAGTGTGCAAAGGGCTTTTAAGAAATGAAAAGTGGACTGTTATACTCTACAAAAAAGTGCTCAAGAAAAATGCTAAAAACACAATTTCCTGTCTGTTTTATGATCCCAAACTTTAGCACAATTAAGAAAACTTGCTCTTTCAGAAAATGTGAAAAACTAAATATTTTCTAGGTTGACCCATTTCACCTATTTTCAGTCCTCACTCAAAATCAACGCGTGCGACTTTTTGTTCGTTTTGTGATGCATGGTCACATTATTATGCTAGCCTATTTCTTTTGCCTTTTTTTTTTTAAAATCCTGTAAATGCAAAGCCTAACGTTCATCTGTTGCCACATCATTCAAAGCATACGGCACTGACCCTACCACTGCATGTTTCAGCATCTGTCTTTATTGTACATAAGAACACTTTATTGTGACATTGAGGCACGAACTATGCATTGGAATAAGGATCAAGGGGTGGGCCGCAATAATATTCCTTTGACTTTATTTTGATCATGAAAAAAAGTCTGTCCTATTCTGTCACAAGGCATGTATGTACAAAAGAAGTATTCAATTCCTTGATATTTTTTTTGACACAAACTTTCCTCAATTAGAAACTTCTGCAATGACATACTGACTTCACAAAATGTTGTTTACAATCAATATACAGAATCTCTAGCATCATCAGTGTTACTTGATACATTCCTAATTAGGGTATATATTACTCACAAATACAGAGTTGTCATTATTGTAAAGTACAAACATACCAATAAAATATCTTATCGACCGCAGTGATAATCCCATACATCGATATGATATATTGTATCAAGAGCTGTAGGGGTGATTATAGAACACTTGTGGTGAAGATGTCGAAAATGAAAAAAGAAATCTTATTTTTCACTTCCTGCAACAACTCGTATATCTCATAGTTGCCAACCTGTGAAATACAACATGTAGGGTGACATTTTAGTCTCTTTCCACACTTGTATTTTCCCAATGTGATATAGATTCTGCTTCATGAAGTGTTAGATAAACCAGGGAGGTGGCAGAGATCTTTTCTACCTCCCTGTGATAAACTGTATGATAATAACGCTATACATATGAAGCTCTAAAGAACTTTGCAGTTTTCCCTAGTGTTACAGTTATTTTTTTTTTACATACCTACTACACAGATGTTGATTCATAAACGTCATAATACAGTAGAACAGCAATGTTTTCAGTAAAAGATGTAAATGAGTTGCATACTGTAAATGTGGAAATTTTCGCACATTTCATGCGACCAGAAACTAGCGTGAAAATAAAAGCATGTGAATATTTTTGCATGTTCCAATATGTAATGTCATGATTCCACAGAATTAAAAACATGCAAAGTCCACTTACTCAGCCAAGTGCAAAAATTACTCAATGCAAAATATCCACCTTTACAGCACATAGATTTTTCATGGAGGCATTCCTTGTTAAGCCCATTCATTTTAAAACATAACACTTGGCTGTCTGTTTACATATTTTGAGAAGGGGCAGCACCAAGATTACAACAGTTTCCTTTCACAAGTTGAGATATTTATAATGAAAAAGTACAGTAGTAACATAGACAAACTGCTATCTCTACTGGAATGATTTCTAATCAAGATCATCCATGCTTGTTTTGATAATGGGTATATCCTACTTCTTAATCTTCTACACAACCTGCTTGCAAAGCTACAAAAATTACAGAACAAGGCCACTCCAATAGACAATCTCCTTAAACAAATTCTAAAATCACTCCATTGCTTGCCTGAAAGAATAATTTGTTCCCAAATTATATTGCTATTATTTCACTGTGCACATGATTTTATTCCTCAGTGCAATGGTTTGATAATTCATCACATTCTATCCAGGTTGTGAGCTCCCAAATGTTAGATTACTTGTCTTTCTGAAGCTTACTACAAAGGAGAGCGAGAAAGCCCGGGCTCATGCTGGGCCTTCTTTGTGGGATACTCTTATCTCAAGAAACTAAAAGTGGCAGCTCAGTTGAAATGTTATTGCCATAAAACGTGGCAAATAATTACCTATCTGTTATATCTCATGTCCTATCTTGTTGCACATTTGAATATCTTATGTATGTGATATCATCTTATATCTACTTCAATCTCATCTTTAGTTGTGCCTTGAGCCTTTCTGTCAAGCAACTTTTGGCACCTAAAAAATCTTATATCATATTGTATATACCACATAGTTTTGGGAATTTTCACTTTGAAGGATTTGGCAACTTGGGTGTTATTTGCAAATAAGCGAAAATATCAACTCTGATCCTGGCATAAATGTGACATGTATGCATACAAGTACTGCTACACAGTGCACAGGACATGAATAAGGTGTGTGATAATACAGTTTAGTAGGTCTAAGTCCTGGGGCAGCGACTGCTTGAATACCCATTTACTGACTTCTCCATCCCTTGCTGTACTAACTAGAAATATCACTGAAGGTGATTAATACCCCCGCCCCGTGACGACAGTCTTACCCAAGGAATGATCTTTCCTTGATCTTCTGCCATTTAAATGCCGTTACCATGGCAACGCAGCTTCCGACACGTCCGAAAAATATGTCTTGCACATCTTCCCACCAAGACTATTGTGTGTGCCACATTTCATAATCTTTTGTCAAAAACTGAGGAAGTAGTTCAATCCACAAGATCTTTCCTTGATCTTCCGCCATTAATATGCCGTTACCATGGCAACGCAGCTTCCGACACGTCCAAAAAATATGTCTTGCACATCTTCCCACCAAGACCAATGTGTGTGCCACATTTCATGAGCTTCAGTCGAATACAGAGGAAGTAGTTCAATCCGCAAGATCTTTCCTTGATCTTCTGCCATTTATATGCCGTTACCATGGCAACGCAGCTTCCGACACGTCCGAAAAATATGTCTTCCACATCTTCCCACCAAGATCAAGGTGTGTGCCACATTTCATAAGCTTTGGTCAAAAAACTGAGGAAGTGGTTAAATCCGCAAGATCTTTCCTTGATCTTCTGCCATTAATATGCCGTTACCATGGCAACGTACTTTCGGGTACTGTCAAAAAATGCGTCTTGCACATCTACAACCAAAGGAACACATCTGTACCAAGTTTCATGGAAATTGGGCAAAAACTGAGGAAGTAGTTTGCAACACAAAATTTTCCATCATTTTGGCTCATAATATGTGAGCTGTTACCATGGCAACATACTTTTTGTCACTGTCAAGAAATGTGTCATGCTGACCTATATCCTAAGACAAACATTCAATATGAATTCCATGAGAATTGGAAGAACACTGATGAAGCAGTTTTGCCATGAAGCATTTTGCCCTATATTTTACCAATAACATGCCGTTACCATGGCAACGCACTTTTTGCCACTGCAGAAATATGTGTCTTGCACATTAACATATTCAGATGAACATCTGTACCTAATTTCATAAAAATTGATCAAAAACTGTGGGAGGAGTTCGCGACGCAAGATTTGTACCCATTTTTGCCCATAATATGCCGTTACCATGGCAACGTACTTTTGGGTACTGTCAAAAAATACGTCTTGCACATCTACAACCCAAGGCACACATCTGTGCCAAGTTTTATGGGAATCGGTTGAAAACTGAGTAAGTAGTTCGCGACGCAAGATTTGCAACGGACCGACCGCCCGACTGACCGTCCGCTGATTCCTATATACCCCCTTCAAACTTCGTTTGGCGGGGGTATAATGATTGCAAATTTATCCACTCACGAAATAGTTGGGAAGTTCCGATGCATAAAAAATTAGGCTTGCTAAATATACGGAATATACAGTCATGTTTTGCCTAATTTGAGTTCCTATTTTAAACAAGAAATAAAACCGTCTGCTGAATAGCACTAACTTTCCTATAATAGGCTTTACCATCCTCCAGCTTTGTATGATTGTACTCTGTACAATGACATAATGCAATGCAGGTTTAATGAAACGTATCATAATTCTATACTACAAGTACAGAAAAGAAGATAACTACTTCTCATTCCCTGATCTTATTCATCCATCTCATTATACACACTTACTGTCAATTTTAGTGTTTGGAGATAGATTACTTGTTTACCCCCCCCCCCCCAAAAAAAAAAAAAAAAAAAGGATGAAAGCAAAGCACATGTCTGACAAATGCTAATAAAAACTCCCTCTTGCACTATGTACACACTTTACAGGTATCATACTCCACTTATCAGTCCACTGTCAGTCAAAGGCAACAGACCTCAGGGAAATTCCATCCTGATATTATGTTGCTTTGTATGAAAACAGTCAAATCACAGCACCAGATCAGTGAAAATTCAGGAAAAGATCGGATACACGAAAAAAGTTATTAAATTCTGTAAAAGTTTAGAGGGTAAGACAAATGGCAACTCTGTGTGATGTAGGTGTTGAGCAGCTCACCATTCAGTTCGTGCAAAGGTTTCACCAATTTTAAATTTTCTCCTGAAAAAATTTGTTCGGACCTGTTCTTGGTATATGATAGGAGTACATTTTATTTGTTTTCTCAGGGCCAAAATATTTGAGAAAATAAGAATTAGTGAAATTTTGTGTGAAAATAACTGAAGAGCTGCTCAAAACCTAGATCAAAGAGTTGACAATTTTAAAATTCATAGTTTTGACATGTGTCTGATTTCCCACCCCAAAAACCCTGAGTATTGCAAGTTCACCTTCCTGCATTCTTGCAGACTCAGTATACAGTATCAACTTACACACTCAGTATATAGTATCAACTTAGCTCTATCACTTCCAGTTCTAGAGGAGAATAATGTAAGGATTCCTTAATTTCGAGGGGTTTGAGCTCACCTAGGGGCCCCAGGGGGAGGATGGTGCCCATTTGAACAAACTGAGATCCTATCTCCATAGGGATGCTACCTGCCAAGTTTGGTAAAAATCCATCACAGGTTTTTTTCAAGAAGATGAAAATGTAAAATTTAGGCCCCAATTTGGACCCCCGAAGCTGCCATGAACAAACTTAAAACTTCAGTCATCAATGTACTTACTCATAGTATTAACTTAACTCTATCACTTTTGGTTCTTCAGAATATTTTTAAGGATTCCTCAGGGACTTTCCAGGGGCCCTCAGGGGGAGCATGCTGCCCATTTGAACAAATTGAGATCCTATCCCCCAAGGGATGCTACCTGCCAAGTTTGGTGAAAATTTAACATGGGGTTTTCAAGAAGATGGAAATGTACAATTTAGGCCCCCATTCCCCCCCCCCCCCCCCCCCCCCTGGATCTGCCATGAACAATCTTGAAACTACAGTAATCAATGTACTTACCCACAGTATCAACTTAGCTCTATCACTTCTGATTCTAGAAAAGAAGATTTTTAAAGATTCCCTAATTTGGGGGGGTTTAGGACTTCTGGGGGTCCCCAGGTGGGGCCTGGTGCCCATTTCAACAAATTAAAATCCTATTCCCATAGGGATGAAAGCTGCCAAGTCTTGTGAAAGTTCATCATTCCGGACCAATAGTAATCGCAATAGCTCACTTGAGCCTTCAGCTCAAGTGAGCTAAAAATCATTGATGTACTTTTGATTTTTTGTTTTGTTTTGTTGTCATACAAAGCAACATAATGTCTGGATGATATTTTACTTGAAGACAATTTAAAATGGCATTTCATGATCTGGGAAATAAATCTACACAGGATTACGACCAATGGTTCATAATGTGGCAAACAAGAATACACTTTTCAAATTACCAGTAATAGTGTGAGAAAGTCCTTTAAAGACGTTATATTACAACAACAACAATGCCGATAAAAAAATCAGCAGTAACAACAATGTTTATGCTAGATTATCAGGATCACTCATTTGGCACATTTTTCATCTTTTTGTGAAAAGCTTGAAAGCACAAGACAACATAGCACAGAAAATCTCTGGATATTTTTTTTCCCCAAGATCTCATCCTGATTTGACAGTTAAGTCCCAGCAGCTGAATTACATAAACATGCTACAGCTCATTACTTCTCTTCTTAAAAAAAAAAATAGATATATATCTTTACTTGCTCATGAGAGTATATGGTCTGTACAACAATGAATGTTAGGACAAGACTTGCTCAGACATTTCAGTTTTAAACTAAGGTGTCCAGCCATGTATAACATGGAATATATTTACATTACTTAGTTTTCTAATTGAAGTATGAATGTCAACAACAATCTACACCCATTAGATACCAGTGATTGCTGCAATGTACACAAATGATGCCATTTTTTTTCCCCCTCAATATCCATGCACAATTTCATATAAAACATAAAGACAGAGAGCACAATGAAATCCTTGTATGCTGACCAGTTATCGGGCAATATTACACAAATACAGAATGAAGGACAATGGTTGGAAATTTCTGATATGTATCAATGTCTCTTACAATGTTACACAATGTGTAACAATCATGAAGTCATGTCAGCACTGCAATCCCAAAACAGATTAATCACTGTTCTTTGAATTAAACATATATGAACTTCAATCCATGAGCAGTCAAGCAGTCAAATAAATATACAGTTTGGGAGTCTATGTATATCAGTCTTCTGAGGCTTCAACAGACATCGTTTTGATCTGCGCATCTTTCAGAAAACTATCTTGTAAGCTCTTAAGAATGAAACTTACAGGTGTGGGGGTGGTCTATCACCCATCAGTTGTCGTTGTATTTGTTCATGATGTAGCTGCTCAGCCACTGGATCTCTCATGATACCATGGGGTGGGGCAAACATGCGTGGATGGGGCACTGCTCCTGGGGGTGGGGGTCCAGGTACTGAGGCTGGGCTAACAAGAGGGTGCTGGGTTAAGGGGACTGGAGTTGGGCCAAAAGGAATGTGAGATGGAACTATAGCAGCAGCATCAGTTGGAGGAATGAGGGCAGGCGGGATGTAGGTATGGTGGATGTGCTCTTGAGGATGGAAGTGGACATGGGTGTGTGAATGTGAATGTGAGTGGTGGTGGGGGGTAGGAATTCGGCTAACAGGTGTTGGGATACCTGGATTGACCCTTGGGTCAAACCTTGGGTCAACAATGTGCTCTACACACGGGTCAATTCTAGGGTCAACGCATGGGTCTACCCTGGGGTCTGCCATCATAGCCATTCGTTCAGAGTGTAGGCGTTCTGTATTCAGTCGTTCTGCACTTGACGATGGTGGAGCCATGAGATGGCGTTCATGTTCAACCCCATGAAGAAATGCTGAAGGATGAAGAGAGGGATGCATTGGAGATTGCCTTGTCAACTCTGCAGAGTGGACAGAGCGCGACTCCCGCTCCCGGGCTTCTCTAGCCTCTCTGGCTTCTCTCTCTCGAGCTTCACGTGCAGCCTGGGCTTCTCTTGCGGCTTGAGCTTCTCTTGCTGCTTGGGCTTCCCTTGCTGCTTGAGCTTCTCTTGCTGCTTGAGCTTCCCTTGCTGCCTGCGCTTCCCTTGCTGCTTGAGCTTCTCTTGCTGCTTGAGCTTCCCTTGCTGCTTGAGCTTCTCTTGCTGCTTGAGCTTCCCTTGCTGCCTGTGCTTCCCTTGCTGCTTGAGCTTCTCTTGCTGCTTGAGCTTCTCTTGCTGCCTGTGCTTCCCTTGCTGCTTGTGCCTCACGTGCAGCCTGAGCTTCCCTTGCGGCTTGGGCCTCACGAGCTGCCTGTATTTCCCTTGCCACTACAGCCTCTCTGACAGCTTGAGCCTCTCTTGCTGCATGAACCTCTCTAGTGGCTTGTGCAAGTGCTGCCTGTGCATGTGCTGCCTGTACCTGGGCTTCTCTGGCTGCCTGAACATGGGCAGCCTGGACGTGGGCTGACTGTGCCTCCCGCGCTGCTTGTACGTGGGCAGCTTGTGCGTGGGTTGCTTGGGCATGTGCCACCTGTGCAGCATGGGCTGCTTGAGCTGCTTGGGCCTGTTGGACAGCGGACACCTGGGCTGCCTGAGCCTCTGCAGCCATCAGTGCATTCACGACAGTGCCATCAGGGCGTGATGCATACTGCTGCTCATATCCCATCTTCTGCCTAAGCTCCAGGTCACGCATCTCCATCTCTCTCATTCCCAGATATTCTCGTTCCCGCAATTCCCTAAGCTCCCTCTCGCGGAGATCACGCTCCCTCATTTCACGTTCCACTAGGTCAATCTGGGCATCCCGATTGCCCATAACGTATGCTGACTCCAGCTGGTAGCGCAGAATAGGATCAGGACCAATGAGGTTAGGCAGCATCCCTGGAGCTACATGAGAGTGAGGTCGTGCATACTCACTCAATGTTCGTAAGGCAGGGGTTTCAGGACCAGGATAGGCAACCCGAACACCTCCAGGATAGTTAGGTGTGCCAGGGACTGGAGTTGTGGTAAGAGAGCTCATCACTTGTGCATCAGCACTGGTGTTTTCAGGTGGTGTGTCTGGCCGTCTCTGTTAATGTGAACAGCAGTATGGTGATGTCAATGCTTATCTCGCAGTGAGACCAGAGTTCATGTTTATATTTCAAAAAAATAACATGATCAACAAAGTATACGTATTTGTTTTTCTATCATTATAAAAAAATGCTATATGGTCAGTTTTACGGTAAAGGGTGTAACTTTCAATTTTTAGCCTTTTGGCCCACCCTGAACACATAGATTTACAGATCTCAAAGATTTTTTCCCATGTGAGTCACCTTATGAGTAGCCACCTTGGGTAGCATAATCAGGTCCAGGTATTGATGCGTTTTGTTTTGACAGTCACATATGTACCCTAAAAATGACTATTTTGTTGCATTGAAATTCATATAACATTTTTGAAATGTTAATAATTTTCTACAGCAACTGCAGAGATCTAATTTTTTATGTTAAAAGCATAGTTGTATGGTCAATTGAAATGACCAAATTAGTTTGGTTTGTATCTGGCCCTTTATTTTAGAATACTATGACTTCAAATTTGAGGTTTCGGAGGCTTCATTTTCCGTTAACAATTGTTTACAAACTTTGATGGACAGTAATGATCAGTGGATGTGTTTTGGTTACTTTCTTTTATGCTGAAAATAGTAAGGTACAGCTAAACTTTCGACTTACATCAAAGTTTACTTGATTCTAGGGCTATTTGAAATTTTGTGATAATTTTATTCCATCAAGTGAAATTTCCGTTAGCAGTTTTGAAGCCTCCGAAACAAAGTGTTTAGTCAAATAATATGAATATAGATAAGAGAAGCGACCTAATCTATATGTCAAAATGTAGGATATGGGGCCCTAACCTAATAGACCAAAAATAGTTAAGATCCGCCAAACTCTCTGAAAATAGGAGACAATACAAATTTTCCGTTAACACGTGAAGCCTCCGAGACGCATTGAAGCCTCCGAAACAGCAAAAACATCTAATTTGACATTTCTGATAAATTCTTTGAGTGTCTGCCCCAAATTATGCCATGAAATCATCAACAGACATAGACAGACAACAAAAATAAAAGAAACATTATGATACTGCAATGATTTTTTGAGCTAATACACTTTATAGAGAAAAAGTGGTTTCGGAGGCTTCAAAAGGATGTTAACGCTGCATTTTTGTGATTTTCTCTGGACAAAATCAAATTAGATTTATTGTTCACCCACCCAATGATCGCTTATGACATATCTAAAGATATTTAATCACATTCAGTTTTCTGGCTGCTTTGTTTACTCACCAATATAGATTTACTATATGATTTACCTATTTTTCTTAAACAGTGCAGACGTGTCCCACATAACTCACCTTTTCATTCAGCAATAAAATATTAGCAGATGAGGATGTTGCCCCACAAATATGTTTAAACAGTGTATATCAACCAAAAAAGACACAATTTACCCATCACTTTCTACATAACATACATGATTTTCATAAAAACATAAGGCATATCAAATTAATTTTCCAGATGTTTCGGAGGCTTCATTTTATGTTAACAGCATGTAAATGGAATGTTCTGATTACAATTTTGTAATTCTAAGTCTATCAAATAACTGTTTGGACTGAATGAGACTTAATGATTCCTCAAGCAAGGTGTAGATAGTTGTTTAAATGTATGAAAAGCATTTATTTTGTAGGTTTCCTTTTGAAACAATGAAACAGGCTAGATATTGTGAGTAATGAAAGTGACTTCCAGCTTGCGTGCATGCCCACATCATGCAACAGTAGTGCTACAAAGCAAGTAGTTGTGGATACATCAATGTTCTTAAGTTGGATAACTCATTTTTACTCTTGAGAGAAGTTGAAGTGTTGTGACCATATTTGTATCACTCTTTTGACTGGTTAGACTTTGATAATGAAGACCAAACAATTACTTGATTATTTAGTGTTAAATACACTTTTTTTTAAAAAAAGAACTGAACACTATTCCTGAAGATTCAAGGACTTTAATAGATGGTTATTCAAGAGGGAAGCATACACTGAACTAAGAAATATATTACTTTTGAATTTAAGGTTGTATCTTTTATTCATGATCCAGAGCAAATGGTGGAAAATGCTTTTTGGATTTTTACACTTTCGACTCACTATCATCTGAGTGTAATAGTTTCGAAACACTTCGAAACATCTTTTACATGTCCATTTATAACCCATTGACAAATCCATTCCATTGTTACTCACATGGCATTTGTTTTTGCCATACTAAAATCTTGACTTTTTCAGCTTTCCATTTCTTAACAAGTTCTTTGGCTTTCATTTCCAATACTTATTTGGAGGAAAATAATTAATCAATAAATTTGTGATTGGATTTGAAAATAGCTAACATCTTGCAGATTATCATTTCTGTGGTGTGACTTGGATCACAAGGTACTGTTTTGGAATTTTGACATTTGATTACTTCATTCAGACAGGTTTTCATATCAATCTGTATGTCAGATCTGATGCATGTAAGGTGCAACACAATCTTGATACTATACCCTGATTGATTTCCCATACTTTATCATGCTAGCAGTGACCACTTGATTATTTTTGATTAAACAAAATGTAACTTGTGTTACGAAACATCTCTTCGCATACATGTGTGAGACTCTATGACATGTTTGCGGATGTAGTTCTCAGTGCAGTAAATGGACAGTAATGGTTGGGATAGGATTGTTTATAAATGACATATAGACCTCTACTTATAAATAGCCTCTTGCCATGGGATACATGTAGTTTACATGGGTGGGTGACTGGAGAAGTTATGTTCATGAAGAACAATATTGACATGATTGAAATCTTTATAATCTGTTTAGTCCTGGCTTTTCTGGAAAAAGTTACAAGCCCCTTAACTATTTTGAAATTCAAAGGGTTAAAACTGTAGTCTGTGGGTTTATATACTATTTAAAACAAACTTGTGGGTTTCTAAAAAACTTAGATATTTTTTTAACACATTTGCTGCTTTTTAATTTTTTGCTAAAAAGGTTGTCATTTTTAGAAACAGTAAAAGTTCTGTTAGCAATTTCTCAATGCGTACCTTCAAAAACAGGCCTCCAAGCTGTCACAGGAGTCACACTAACTGGAATTTTATAAAATAACTATAAAAAAGAAGCCTTTGAAGAATTAAAAAAAAAAGAAAAATAAAATGATATGAAACAGGGGTGACTTGTATACCACAGAAAAAAAAGTAAAGTTCTAACTATCATATATTATAGGGAACTATACATTTGGTCAACATTTTTTTTTTTAATTCAAATTCGTACACAGTCATGGGTAGGGTATGTACATTTATCTTTTCAACAGGCGATTCAAAAAGATGAATGGGATCTTGACCATTTCAATTTCTATTGAGCTCCATGATAATATCACCAATATATTGATTATTCCAACTCCATTTTGATGATGACAGTTTGATGATGACCCTTACATGGAATGGCTGATCGGTGTTTAAGAGTGCTGTTCTATGACCATGATCACTGCATTTGATAGCTATAGTAGGGGGTATCAGGCATGGTCATTACGTTATGCAAAAGAATGTTTATAAGCCTTTTTTCCCCTTTCTATATTTTACAATGCTATGTTGTAATCTAACCGTCATGCCATCACATAGTCTATTTTCTATCCCTTTCTCATCAACAGTTGAAATTGATTTCACATGTATATAAAACAATTATGATGGATGGTTTATGTCAATATACATCCCACAAACTGCACTTATAAAGCAAGCAAACATAATCTTTGCATTTTAAGTCTATAGCTACAGTTCTAACTCATTGTAAAGTAATTCTTACTGCATTATGATGAAAAGTTTGACAAATGCATACAGCTGTACATGTGTGTAGCCTAATCATGTTCTGCATTGCCAAAGTCATGGATATGCAAATACAGTGTATGTATACAACTGAGCATAAAGATTTAAAATATTTTTCTTTGTCTCTTAACATATATGTTGGAAAGTCTTTTTTCTGCATACAAATAAATACTATTTTACATGTTACAACATTGTTAGTTATTTGGAAACAATCAGCTGCATTAAAGTACTTCATATCACCTTAAAATGGACCATTTTTGCATGTTAACAGTCATGATGAAGCCTCCAAAACATGCGTTGCTGCTAACTTTAAGCCGCAAAAAAAAAAAAAAGATGTTCCTAATCAGTGTACTTTTATTGCTACTGTTGCAGTTTCCTTTAGAATCATATTGCCTCATGTAATGTCATAAATTCGAACTGAGCATTGCTCAAAGTGTACACAGTTTGTTATTCACTTTTGTGGAAGCCAATTTCCTTATAATAATGAGTACAATTTGTATGAAGGGTAAACATTATGCACTGCCATAAAATGTACATCTGTATACTGTTATTCACATTTTATTGATGCCTTGTTCTTATTCTAGCATGTAGTGATAGTTGCTTACTGTAGTTTTATTATTTTAAGTGAATACAGGACTAGAACTTTGTGTTACCCGTTTTGAAGCCTCCGAAACACACTAGTTTGTTAACTGAAGCCTCCGAAACTCACAAGTCTGAAAATTTCAACTTTGTCAAAAATAATCAAATTTCTTTGGGATTTGGGTTGATAAATGTTTGTTACCAAGAGATAATTTAGGGCTATGTTTAGAGTGGCTCTTGCTTCTAGAACATTCTTTTAACTTAAAAATAGTTTGTCAGGTACCATTTTTACCTTGGAATTTGAAGTTCACATCCAAATAATTGCAAGAGCGAATATCTGTTGGGGGAAAAGTGTTTTGATATTTCAAATATATGTTCACAGCAAATGAAAAGTTGCATTACCTCCACCATTTATCTTCATTTTGGTTGCTGTGGGTGACCAAAACATTCTTGTTGTTTTTACCTAAATTTATCTAAAATTCCATAATAGTCACTTCATTTTTCATATTTAGCCTAAGAATTAAGCTCTGGAATGACAAAATATTGAAAATATAGACATTCCTATATAAAATAAAGGCAAAGATAAAAATGGAAACACAACTTTAATTTTTGACCCTTGCCACATCAAAGTTACACCCTTTACTGTAAAACTGACCATATGTAATTTGCACCATTTTCCACATCACGAAATACTGAAAGTTAGAAATGTGTCTTACAAACTAGCAAAGCAGGATTACTTAATCTTGTGCAATTGCTCACTTACATATGAAAAATGATCTTTACTTCATAAAGCATTTAAACTAGGATGTGTAATAATAAGTGACAGTGGCTAAACCCTAAAAAGACGTGGGGGGGGGGGGGGATTATGGCCCCCCTCCGGAAATTTTGCAATAACTTCCAAAATTGATAAGATCTCATCGTGAGACTTCATGACTCTTTTTTTTTTAGGCATCTTTTTACACCTAATTTGCGTATATACCTGCAGCGGTTGTGGTGCTACATAACATTTTACGGTTACATGTCAGTCAAACATGGCATATTTGTATGTGTTAATGTGTAAAATGAATGAGGTTTTGCAAGATTCTAATGTGTTACTTTTGTTTTTCTTGCACAATATGTTTTTAAGCTATTAAAATCTGATCTGAATTTGAGATCAATTGTTCTGGATATAAAAAACAAAACAACAGAAAACATAAGAATTAAAAACAATAATCAACATAACGAGAAATAAAAAACATAAAAAATCTGGAAATGGAAATATAATTTTGATACATATTCTTGTACATGAGGTTAATATATGCATGTAATTTGCACAAATTAAAATTGGAATTTATGCAAAATGTATTTCTTGTTCAGTAAGCCTAAAATATAATGTCACAGATGAATGATATATCGTCGCTGGGGTGACAAGACCTTGTATCTGCAATTTTGGTGAAAATGACTTTTTTGGATTAATGGTCAAATTATGGGTTAAGTGATGTCCTGTCCAAATCCCAACTGTCTTACTACGAAAATGAAGCCACCACGGCATGTCAAAGGAAAGGCTATCCCATTCGCCACAGTGCTTTGGCCGCCATGTTTTTTTGCTCTCCTGAACATTTGACATTTTGTAGATACGAGGTCTTGTCGACCCAGCGACGATATGTCATCATTGTTACAGTTCAGTATGGAATAAATGGACATGGAAAATGCTAAGGCACCCGAATTTGATATGTATAACAAATATAATTGTTTACATCACTGTAATTAATTACATAATTCTTTGGTCTCAGACAACAAGTTTTCTTAAAACATATAAACAACTTCCTTTCACATATTTCACAATGAAGGGATCACTTAACATCCATATTGGCACAAAATAAACAAACAGATAAAAATATCCAAGAAAATTAGCATATTTGCATAATTAATTAGCCTCAATGAGAAAATTATAATGATTATTGTAAAATTAGCTATGCATTCTTGTTGGGTATGTCATAAACTAGGTGCATGCCGAATTTGGCGACAATTGGATATTCCATGGCCAAGATCTTGGGGGGGGGGGGGCATCATACCCCTCGTCCTCAAAACCTCCAAAATAGCCAAGTCTTTTTAGGGTTAAACTAACATTAAGCCAATCAGGCTATAGTTAAAACTTACTGCAAGTCTTTCTTTTGTGTCACTGCATTTCCTCTCTTCTTCTTGGCGATGAGAAGTTTTCTCTTTGTCGCGATCATGGCTACTGCCCGCACGTCGTTTGCGTTCTGCACATCGTCGCATCCATTTGGAATCCTCTTTGGGTGAGAAAAGTAAGTCTGTACGACTGCATGAATTGTTACGTCTAGACCAGTGACGGATAAACCTGTTGACAAAATAATATATAACACATAAAAATTTAATAAACAATGCCACAGATACTATGTCAGTGAAGATTGCAGCAAACTGAGACAGGCAAAAGATATTTCTCAGCATTTTAGTGATATGAGTCATATTACCTTGTGTTCCAAAGTGTCTGCATCAAGGTGCCTATAATGAGTGACTTGAATTCCTCATAGAATAAACTTTGAAGCATTCTTGTACGTAAAGCAAGGCCTTACATCATAAATTTCTTCACAACTTATGAAGAGCCATAAAGTGTATATCACAAATATATTGCATTCAAACATTTTCTTGTAAGAGATGGTTCCTGACATGACAGTAAAAAGTATATTCCATTTGAATTTAAAACATTATCAAGTTTCATAACATGAAAGACTAGAAATGTCGCTATGGCGACTGGTATGCCTCCGCCATAATGCATGATTCTCCTAATAGGTCTATAGTACATGTGGACAATGTGTGATTACATTTTCACAAAATTGGCAAAATATTAAAATGACATGTTTGTCACAAATGTATTGAATGTTTACCTTCCTTGACCTATGTTTAATTGGATGAATTGGAGAGCATGTACTTGGGGATTTAAGAACTTTAACTTGACTTTGACCATTTCATAAGTTTATGCACTGAGTAATTTTCAAGGTATGGAGAAAAAGTGCAATTTCTGTATTGAACAGTAATTTGTTATCATTTTCATCTGGCCTTTGATTTATAAGAGAAGCACTGTCAGGCAGAACATACATAAATTCAGCATGTACTAAGTTTCAAGATAACTTGAGCCACTTCCGAGATATGGAGAAAAAAGTAAGTTCAGCACTTTCACTTGATCTTTGACCTTTTGACCTTTGACCTTCTTGGCAAAAAAAAAAATTCCAGAGAATCTCTATTGGGTTAGACATGCATACATCAAGTTTAAAAAAAAAAAAAAAATCCTGCTGGCATTGCATAAATATAAGGAAAATAGTAAGATTTTGAAGTATTGCCCTTGACCTTTGACCCCTGACCTTTGACCCCATGAACCCTAAATTCCCTAGATAACCACTGCCAATCAGTAGATGCATATACACTATGTTCCATGAAGATACCTTGAACAATTTCCAAGATACAGAGAAAAAAGTGAAATTTTAACATTTTACTTGACCTTTTGACCTTTGACCTTTTGACCTCATGACCCCAAACTTTCACCAGAGAATCTTAATTGGGTAGTACATGTATACACTAAGTTTCAAGAAAATATCTTCAGGCATTGCATAGATATGGGGGAAATTATAAAATTTTAAGCATTTGACCTTGACCTTTTGACCTTTGACCTTGAGCATGTGCACCCAAAAGTTGATAGGCACAACTTCACCCCCTAATACACATACATGCCAAGTTTCATTAGGATACCTCAAAAGGTTTTGGTAGTTACCCTGTCCACAAAATTCATTACGGACGGACGGAAGGACGGACGGAAGGACGGACGGAAGGACGGACGGACGGACGGACGGAAGGACGGACGGACGGACGGACAACCCGAAAACATAATGCCTCCGGCACCACTTCGTGGCGGAGGCATAACAAAAGAACGTTTAACAAGGTTTCTAGAATTATTGCACACAGAAGGAAGGATAACTTTACACTATTTTCTGTGCTTTTGTATGGGTCGGTGATGCATGTGCATACAATTTCTTCATGTTGTTGCAATGTACATTTGTTTTGTTTTGAGGAGGAAATTAACCTCTACTGCCAAAGGAGGAAACATTGGCATCTATGAGATCTATCATCTATGACATAAAGTGAACACAAGGAACACTGCACTAATTTGTTAATATGAAAGTCAACACATACTTGGCAGAAAAGCTGGTGTGAAGAAGGCGGTCAACAAGAACAGGTTCAGGTGATGGTGACCTGTTGCCAACATCCTGATAGTCATCTTCCTCTTCTTCATCCTCTTCTCCAACCTCAGCTTTCTCCTCTTGACCTCCTGGCATTCCGCCTTCATGCCCTCTCCTCTCTTGTTTGACAGATATCAACTTCACTTCTACCGACTCTTCCTGCATTGGCTCCTTTTTGATGGTACCCTCTGTGTACCGCAGTTTAGGTTGGGGCAGTGATGGCAAGGAGGAAGAATTTGTGGCCGCTGTCATGTGCTGAATCTCTGTGATGACAGAAGTCTGCTGGGTAGGTTTCTGATCCCCCATTATTGAACGGTGAGCAGCTTCAAATTCAGCCTTGACTTTGGAAATGTCAAAAGTGCCTTTGTCATTTGCCTGGGATGAGGACTGGTTTGCTTGTACAGGTTTGTGGGGCAGAGGATATGGATGGCTATCCTGTGGAATCTCTGTCTGCTCCTGTCTCCTCTCATAAGACATGTAGGGATGATAGCTATAAGCAGGAATTTCCTGCTTGATACGTACATTGCCCACAATAATTGGTTCCTGGTGAGGCACTGAAGATGGAGGATAAAGGAGTGCCCCTTCTCCTGATCTGTGCTTTGTTTCCCTTACATCACCCTTTTTCTTTGGCGAGGTTGGTCGCTGGCTTTCTTGGCTGATGACTGGTGTCCTTGATTGAGTGAGTTTTTCCAAATTCTTAATGTTTTCTATAGGTTCATGAGTAGTCTTTGCAAGTGCCTTCTCTCCTAACCTGAGATGACTCTCTTTATCATAAGGGATGTGTGAAGACACTCCTTTTGAATACATCTGAGGCATTCCAAGGGTTGGTGCAGGAAAGCGAGGAACTCCACTAGGGTAAACATGACGAGAACTGTCTGTTTCTTTACGGCACTCACTGGCATGACTCCATTCATGGTCTTTGTCAACCATCTCACCTATCTGATTCTTTTTCTTCTCTTTGTCATTAATGGGTTGCCCTTGGTTGATATCCTTAGCTTCTTCTGGTGTACGATTTCTGATGCTCTCAAATCTTTCCTTGTCTTCCTCAGCTTTAGGTAAGCTATCTATGGGCTGTCCTTGTTCTCTTTGTTTCTCATTGTAATTACTGTGCAAGTGTGATGCCACTCCCTGAATATGTGGCATGGCCATATTTGGCATGAGTGGCAAGCCTGGAATACCCAACATACCTGGCAATGGTGGACCTCCTGGAAAACCAATGGGATACATGGGAGGGGGAGGAGCTAGGGGTGTTTCCTTCCTCTCTGGACTGCTCCTCTTTTCATCCTCTGCCTCTCTTTTTGGTGAAGGATCTTTTGCCTCAAGCTCTGTTCGAATCATGTGATCTACAAAACTGGTCTCAAAAGTCCTCTCTCTTCGGGATGTCCTATCTCCTGACTCAAGAAGTCTGCTAGAAGAAGTGAAGGCAGGCAGGAGTGCACTTGCTGATGTGAATGGTGGCAAAAGCAATGCAGGTCCATGAGAGGTACTTGCTGAAGACACCTGGTGTATTCCTGGAATTGGCTGTGCAGAGGTCCCTTCTGTGGTTGCACTGGTTGGCATTACTAGTGTTGATATCTCATCTCTTTGTGTCACCTGAGACTGATTGGACAGTACATCCTTGATTGGACTGCCATGGCTTTCAGACTTCTCTGGTTCTTTCTGAATAGGGAGCTCATGGGCTTTATCACTCTCACTCTCTGTTGCTGCAGGTTTGTCTTCACTGTTTCTGGCTTCATCCTTCAGTAAGCATGGCTGCGGTGAATCAAATTGTTCACCTCTCTAAATATGAATAGATAAATAAATGTACAAAGATAGTCACAGGCACATTGCTAAAAACAAGTACAATAGCTTCATAGGGTACATATAATTCTTAATTACAAGCACTCTCATGAAGTTGGCTTTTTCAGATCTTGAGAATGACTTAAACATTCTGTGAAGCTAAGGAACATACTGTGTGTCTCTGCAGCCATGGTAGTGCTATGAAATCCCACGATTCCACAAATGATCCCTGTCATGATTGGCTAATATATACCGCTGCATATTCAAGAAGCTCAAATGCAGAGATGTTCTCATTGGTACCCACCACATACCAAAACTTGAACTCATTCAGGGACCAAAATGGTACCCTGAGACAGTCCACGAACAACTTTCCTTTTTATGTATTATGGAAGTTGAATGTGATATTAAGTAGGCAAAATACTGTATATCAATAAATTCTCAAAGAATTTATATAGGGAAATGCTCTCATTGGTCCTGCCTCCCACAATTTTTTTAATTCCTCTAGAATGGACAACCCTAGGATGATACAAAAACAATTCTTATTCTGTGTCCATCAAGGAAGTAGAAAATACCCCCCCCCATAAAAAAAGAAAAGAAAAAAAGAATAAGAAAATATAAAAGAAATCTATGGTGACTGATATGCCTCTGCTATATTGCATCATTCTCCTAAATAATCTTGACAATATGAGATAACACTTTTACCAGATTGGACAGACCTTTGACCCTTTACATTTTCAAAATATGGAAAATATGGAAAATATGGTGAAATTTTATCATCTTCACTTCATCTTTGAACTTTAACTTGAACTTTTCCAATTGAATCATTGTGTGGTAATGCATACTGACATTTTCATTACGAGTATACATAGTATACATTAAGCAGTTTCTACGGTATGGAGAAAAGAGTGTAGTTTCAGCATCAAAAAGTGTAAACTAAGCATTTTCACCTGACCTTAGACCACTTACGTGTACTTTTGACCCCCAAACCTAACACTCCCCATGAGAATCATTGTCAGGTGATACATGTTTATATACACTAAGTTTCATGAACATACCATAAGCCATTTTTTGTGACATGGAAAAAAGGTGGAATTTTAGCATTTCCACTTGACCTTTGACCCTATGACCCAACACTTTTCTGAGAGAATATCTATCTGGTAATACGTGTATACACTACATTTCATTAAAACATCTTCAAACATTGCAGAGATATGGGGAAATAGTGACATTTTCATATTTGACCTTGACCCATGACCTTGAGCGCTTACACCCAAGGGTTGGAGGGTGCAGCTTTGTCCACTCATACATACTTATGCCACAAAATAGAATATGGATAGAAGGATGGAAGGACGGACAACCCAAAAACATAATGACTCTGGTTACACTTTTTTTGGGAGGCTACAAAAAGAAGTCAGTTCTGAATGTAGTGCAGAAAAATGTTGAAAAATTAAGAAATGTTAGCAACTGTTTCTCTAAATATGGTTCCCAGCCAGTCATGTTACCACTTTAAAAAGTTTAACACGGCCATTATTTGAGATTTTTAAGCGTGCGTTCAGGTAATATAAACATGCCAACTGTAATTATATGAGACTATAACTCACCTGGACATCTGCTTCTACTTCCTGAAAGTTCATTTCCATGTCCCCAGAGACCATCTTGTTCTCGTCTTCTTCCTCCTCCTCTTCCTCCTCTTCATCACCATCCCGTTCTTCCTCTTCTTCTTCCTCATCATCATCATCTTCCTCCTCATCTTCGGCCTCTGCCTCCTGCTCCTGTTCTACCTCCTCCTCATCCTCCTCTGCTTCCATTTCCTCTTCTTCCTCTTCTTCCTCTGGATCCTCTTCTGGCTCCTGTTTGATCCTTGGTGGTAAGCTGGCAGGGCTATCTGGACCATTGTCACTCTCCATCTGCATATTCAAACAAAAAAGACAAAAGCACAGTAAGAGGCAATGCATAGTGAATATTCAATGCAGAATGTGTTGGGGACACTGGGTGTGTTGTCCTTTTAAATGTCTTGTTTCATAACATTTCACTGTATGGAGGTCCCTTTTGAAATGAATGTGTCAATTTGAATGATGAATATTAAAAGATGTTAGACACTTTAACTCTTGACAGTTTCTACTTAACTGTTTTCATCAGTCAACTAAACCGGCATTTTACGTGGGATTTCACCTGTGAGCCCTTTCATATTACATCTCCTGGGTTAACCCTGGTGCAGCAGCATGAAATTTGCCAAGTGTGACAGGGGTATTAATTTCACCATGATAGAGGGCCATATGAGTAATTAATAAAAATAAAAACAAGGAAAAGTAGAAATTACGCGGTGCGTAAAATATGTCCCCGCCGGAAGTAGCATTTAGTAGCAAAATGTACAATATCAGTAAAAAATCAAGGTCAAAGGTCAAAGAAGTCAAAGGTCAAAATTCTGTGTAGAAGTTTTGAAGCCCTCACCTAGTGCCATCACAAAAAGCAAACGGAATCGAAATCGGGTTAGAAATGGCGAAGGAGTAGCATTTTGTAGCCAATGTACAATATAGGTCAAAAATCAAGGTCAAAGGTCAAAGAAGTCAAAGGTCAAAATTCTGTGTAGAAGTGTTAGCCCTCACCTAGTGCCATCACATAAAGAAAACGGAAATGAAATTGGGTTAGAAATGGCAAAGGAGTAGCATTTTGTAGCCAATGTACAATATAGGTAAAAAATCAAGGTCAAAGGTCAAAGAAGTCAAAGGTCAAAATTCTGTGTAGAGGTTTTGAAGCCCTCACCTAGTGCCATCACATAAAGCAAACGGAATCGAAATCGGGTTAGAAATGGCGAAGGAGTAGCATTTTGTAGCAAAATGTACAATATAGGTCAAAAATCAAGGTCAAAGGTCAAAGAAGTCAAAGGTCAAAATTCTGTGTAGAAGTTTTGAAGCCCTCACCTAGTGCCATCACATAAAGCAAACGGAATCGAAATCGGGTTAGAAATGGCGAAGGAGTAGCATTTTGTAGCCAATGTACAATATAGGTCAAAAATCAAGGTCAAAGGTCAAAGAAGTCAAAGGTCAAAATTCTGTGTAGAAGTTTTGAAGCCCTCACCTAGTGCCATCACATAAAGCAAACGGAATCGAAATCGGGTTAGAAATGGCGAAGGAGTAGCATTTTGTAGCCAATGTACAATATAGGTCAAAAATCAAGGTCAAAGGTCAAAGAAGTCAAAGGTCAAAATTCTGTGTAGAAGTTTTGAAGCCCTCACCTAGTGCCATCACATAAAGCAAACGGAATCGAAATCGGGTTAGAAATGGCGAAGGAGTAGCATTTTGAAGCAAAATGTACAATATAGGTCAAAGGTCAAGGTCAAAGGTCACAACTGAAATTCTGCGTAGAAGTTTCAAAGCTCCCATGTAGTGCTATCAAATAAAGCAAACAGAATCAAAATTGGCTCATAAATGACAGAGAAGTAGCAAATTGAACATTTTGATCACACACGGACGCACAGACAGACAGACGGACGGACAGACAGACGGACGGACGGACACACGGACACACACACGTACGGAGCCCGTTTCATAGTCCCCTGCTCGAACTCGTTCGGCGGGGAAAAAAAATCCACCACAAAATATGAATGCTAGAGGCCACACAAGAAATATACTATGGTGGCACCCTTTGACCCGATTTGAAGGCGAACCAATGGGGCAAGCAATCCAAAAGCAATCCAAATGTGGCAAGTACAATGTACAGTGCAGACAAAGAGACCTTTTCTTTATCAAACTGGAACAGGTGAGGGGTGCTACCACCAATTTGAACAAGGAAAAGTAGAAATTACGCGGTGCGTAATATATGTCCCTGCTGGAAGTAGCATTCAGTGGCAAAATGTACAATATAGGTGAAAAGATCAAGGTCAAAGGTGAAAGAAGTCAAAGGTCAAAATTCTGTGTTGAAGTTTTGAAGCCCTCATAGTGTCATCACATAAAGCAAACGGAATCGAAATCAGGTTAGAAATGGCGAAGGAATAGCATTTTGTAGCCAATGTACAATATAGGTAAAAAATCAAGGTCAAAGGTCAAAGAAGTCAAAGGTCAAAATTCTGTGTAGCAGTTTTGAAGCCCTCACCTAGTGCCATCACATAAAGCAAACGGAATCGAAATCGGGTTAGAAATGGCGAAGGAGTAGCATTTGGTAGCAAAATGTACAATACAGGTCAAAAATCAAGGTCAGAGGTCAAAGAAGTCAAAGGTCAAAATTCTGTGTAGAAGTTTTGAAGCCCTCATCTAGTGCCATCACTTAAAGCAAACGGAATTGAAATCGGGTTACAAATGGCGAAGGAGTAGCATTTTGTAGCAAAATGTACAATATAGGTTAAAAATCAAGGTCAAAGGTCAAAGAAGTCAAAGGTCAAAATTCTGTGTAGAAGTTTTGAAGCCCTCACCTAGTGCCATCACATAAAGCAAACAGAATCGAAATCGGGTTAGAAATGGCGAAGGAGTAGCATTTTGAAGCAAAATGCACAATAGGTAAAAAATCAAGGTCAAAGGTCAAAGAAGTCAAAGGTCAAAATTCTGTGTAGAAGTTTTGAAGCCCTCACCTAGTGCCATCACATAAAGCAAACGGAATCGAAATCGGGTAAGAAATGGCGAAGGAGTAGCATTTTGTAGCAAAATGTACAATATAGGTCAAAAATCAAGGTCAAAGGTCAAAGAAGTCAAAGGTCAAAATTCTGTGTAGAAGTTTTGAAGCCCTCACCTAGTGCCATCACATAAAGCAAACGGAATCGAAATCGGGTTAGAAATGGCGAAGGAGTAGCATTTTGAAGCAAAATGTACAATATAGGTCAAAGGTCAAGGTCAAAGGTCACAACTGAAATTCTGTGTAGAAGTTTCAAAGCTCCCATGTAGTGCTATCATATAAAGCAAACAGAATCAAAATTGGCTCATAAATGACAGAGAAGTAGCAAATTGAACATTTTGATCACACACGGACGCACGGACGGACGGACGGACGACCTCACGGTGATATACTTGTGTGTCTACCCCTTTGTTCTCCCTTTTGTTAAAATAGACACACAAGCAAAAATTTTAGCCACACAAGCCTGACGGAATAAAGGCCATCTATTGTGCACTATTGTTCTCCTAGCCACACAAGCATACTCTCGTTAGCACGGACAGACGGACAGACGGACGGACACACGGACACACACACGTTCGGAGCCCGTTTCATAGTCCCCTGCTCGAACTCGTTCGGCGGGGACAATTAAATCCATCAAGAAATGTGACTAGCAATGCACACACAAACGTGACATGGCGGTGGAGTAACAACGCTGAATCCAAAGTATCCTGTACATGTGCCGAGGGATAATACAATTATAACCCAGCCCTCTGGTTCACAGAGTAATCACAAATGACATTAGACAAAGACAAAAAACTACACCATCTTCAGTACCTTGATTTTCTTGGACTTGGTGCTACCCTCGCTGGAGGTGCTAAGCCCACTGGGTGAGTTGTGGCTAAAGGTGTTACTGCGCCGACGATTAGAATGGAGAAGTGGGCTGCTTGGTTCACTGGCAACACCATCACGATGTTTATTGCGTCCATTTCGTGATGCACCATTTGCCTAAAGCAAAGATTTGAATGGGAAAAGCAGAACACGTCAAGACCATGTACATCATCAATGTTAAAATAGCCAGTGGCAGGCACATTGGACTCTGCTGATGTTTACTTTCCTTATTCTAAAACCGCACACTCAATGTTATCTGAAAGATGCTGTATTATGCCTTATGGAATGAACATATTTCTTGACTAAGATTTGAACTGATATATATGTTTTCTTCAAACAAATAATAAAAGGAGAAGCATTTCACATGAGTGAAACAGTCAACTTGCATGCCTACACTTCTCAGGCAATCAGTATATCTGCAAGTATCTGCAAGTCCTTCTTTGACAATTTGATGTAAGTTCATTGTGGTTAGGTATGTATTCTAATTTATTTCCATCCATTACACACACACACACACACATACACACACACATATATATATATATTTTTTTAAAAATCTTTGCCAAGGTGAATTAAAGATGAAAACATGATATTTTGCTCAAATTTTGGTGACCTTTCATCTCGACCTTCCACCCTGTCATTAAACATCATTAATTTCAATTCGTTTCTGTAGCATCTTTCTTCCTAGCTGAAGGTACTGCTAGAAAATACAATTTTCACCCTTGTTGTCCTTGACCTTTGACCTAATACCGCTATTATGCTTATACAAATAATCATCAATGTAATTTCACCCTGTCCATCAACGTCTACCACCACTGGACATTCAAAGCCAAAGAAATGACTGGAAATGAACTTCTTCCTTCTGTGGTCATACAGTACAGGGACCTCTGACCTTGACTCACTCACACTTTAATGGAAATACCTGCCTATCTATTTCCGCCCAACAAATTATATTACCATAGGAAAACTAGAAATGTCGCTATGGCGACTGATGCCTCCGCCATAATGCATGATTCTCCCAATAGGTGTATGGTACAATGTCTTCACAATGTGTCATGACAGTTTCATGTGACTGGCAAAATATTACACTTTAATGGAAATACCTGCCTATCTATGTCCGCCCAACAAATTATATTACCATAGGAAAACTAGAAATGTCGCTATGGCGACTGATGCCTCCGCCATAATGCATGATTCTCCCAATAGGTGTATGGTACAATGTCTTCACAATGTGTCATGACAGTTTCACGTGACTGGCAAAATATTGAAATGACATGTTTGTCAAAAATATCTTGAATGTTCACTTTCCTTGAACTAGGTTTGCTATAATTGTCTAAGAGTGTAGGTACATGTATTTGGGAAATTGAGGATTTTAACTTGACTTCTGACCGACCCTTTTATAAGTTTATGCATTGAGTAATTTTCAAGGTATGAAGAAAGAGTGTAATTACCGTATAAAATATATATTGTATATATATATATTTGCAATTAAACCTGGCCTTTGACCCTTAATCTTTGACCTTTGACCTTCTGGCTGGAAATTTCCCAGAGCATCTCCATTAGGTAATACATGCATATATCAAGCTTTAAAAATAATAATGCAAACATTGCATATACTAGTGTATGAGGGAAATAGTAAAATTTTGAGGAGTTGACCTTGACCTTTGACCCCCTGACTATTGACCCATGACCCCTACATTCCCTAGATAATCCCTGCCAGTCAGTACATGCGTATGTACCAAGTTCCATGAAGATATATTGAAACATTTGAGAGAAAAGTGGAATTGTAACATTTTCACCTAACCTTTGACCTTTTGACCTTTGACCTTATGACATGAAACTCTCTCTGGAGAATCTTTATGCAGTAGTACATGTCTACACTAAGTTTCAAGAAAATACCTTCAGGCATTGCATGGATATGGGGGAAATAGCAACATTTTTAGCATTTGACCTTGACCTTTTGATCTTTGACCTCTTGCCAATGTCACTGAAATCCACTCAACTAATTGCCCCATCATACATCATCCTTGGACCAAGTTTGGTGAAAGCTGCTTCATCCAGTTTTGAGTTATCACATAAACAGATACATTTTAGGATTTGACCTTGATCTTTGACCTTTGTCCAATTCCACTCAAAAACTAATCAAGTCATTGTCCCATCATACATCATCCTTGTACAAAGTTTGGTGAAATTTGCTTGATCCAGTCTTGAGTTATCGCATAAACGGATACAATTTCATGATTTGACCTTGACCTTTGACCTTTGGCCTTTGGCTGATTTTACCCAAAATCTAATCAAGTAATTGCCCCATCATACTTTATACTTGGACCAAGTTTGGAAAAAATCCAGTCAATATTACTCAAGTTATCGCATAAACGAATGCGGACGGACGGACGGACAACCCGAAAACATACTGTATACGCTATAATTTTCGCGTACATTAATTTTCGCGAATTGCCGCTGTCACACATTTTCGCGAGTGGTTAAATTCGCGATTGGGGGACCACAGAAAATATGAAGTGGCAAAGAAAGTGTGAATTTTCAACTTACTAGCATATAAGAATGATACTAGTTATACACTGCATGAAAAAGACTTGCCAAACTCTGCGAACTACTTGTAGTAAGTTAGAATTCAACATTTTTGAAGTGGTTAAGTCCATCGCGCTAGATTTCTGACGATCGAGTGGTCCCCTTGCGATAATGGATTGGCTCTCTACAGTATTCGTAAGTAGACGTGCACGTGCGTAAACAAGCTTACGGTTATAGCCAGTATGGTCTGTTCGGTAAGCCATGACATGGTATTCTAGTACTGGTACTGAAATGTTCGTATCATCAAGGCAAGGGATTCATTTTGGAAGGTAATATTTTCGCGTGTTGTTAATTTCGCGAATAGCTCCCGACTCGCGAAATTCGCGAAAATAAAACCCCCGCGAAATATATAGCGTATACAGTAATGCCTCCGGCACCACTTCGTGGTGGAGGCATAAAAATCCTTTGTGACATTATTGATGCAAATGTTATTTCTAGGACAAAGTTTAATGATTTTTTACCTACAGGGATTGTGCCTATAATCTAACCAGTGTATCCCCACCTCATGTAGCATATTAGGGCAAGGTACCAAGGAAATGATAATGTAGCTTATGTAGCTCATGATAATGAGCTACAGAAACCTCAGGCATTACATCACTGTCACAGTACACTGATAAGGAATATTTTTCAAAGTCCTCAAACTAGCTTTTTAAAGGCTGGAAAGTGTATATAATTCCTCCTTCTAGCTGCTTCTTGCAGCAGTTTGTCATCTATCTTTAACCATGCTTACCTGATCCCTATGGCGCCTTGTGCGTAGATTCTTCTTGACATCAAAGGAATCTCCCTCTTTGACTGGCTTAAACATAAAGGCAGGTGGTGATCGTGGATTCTGGATAGGCCGCAGGTTGCCATACTTCTTGAAATAAACCCGACAGTCAGTGCACAAGAGCAGGCGGTCTCTGCCTCCATGGTGCCAATCCCTGGAAGCTGAAAATGTACGTATATTGTTATTCAGAGCTCCTACAAAACATAGATGTCATTATCACTCATTAAATCTCTCGACTTATTGTGTCACACACATCAGCACTATTATGAACAAAGATATGCTGCCGAATAGCCACAGTGGTCAAACATCTCAAGTAGAAGGGGCTAAAATTTCTGTACAGACATCCTTGAACTTATAACTTGAACAAATACGTTTTTTTTTTAGTCTGTAAGCTCTGGAAAGACAGTGCAGTCAATTTCTACTTGGCATTTTGAAAACTCTCTGTTAAAAAAAAAATCATTTTAAAAGGTACATTTTTGGCCAAGTTGAGTCATAGAAGCAAAAACAAATTAAATAGATCAACAAAATAGCACCTAAAATAAAAGGCAAAGGTATAAATCTCATGGCATGAGCATAGGGCAAAGGGAGCTGATACAGTTTCTATCTACTTACTAGTTGTGAAGCAGTGTCTACAAGCATAGCCACTGAAATCTTTTTCACTGTCATCACTGTCTAAATCACACTCACTGGCAGAGCTGAGATCCACTGTACGAGGCAAAGACAAATGATGATTATTTCAATTTGTATATTTCACAACACAAGTACATAGAATGCTCACTTCCCTTTCCTGTATCATTTAATGTCATCTTTCAATAATTTCACTGTATACTTTATATCACATTTAAGAGTATCTTGGGTTTGAAAAAGTACCTTTGAGAATTGCCAGAAAACATATGGGTGTATAAAAGTTTATAGTTATTTCTCACATTTTCAAACAACTTTCATAAATCAATGAACACTCATTCATAACAACTATAAGAGAACCATTCTGGTTCATTAGGTGTCCATTCTGTTTACATACACATGATTTTATGTAATGTGGTAATATAATCTAAATGTGTGCGTAGATATGTACATTTTAGAATCAGCTGTGTTTGTTTGTTTGTTCATTTCCATCTAAGAAGATGGCTGGATAGCCCATATCCAGTGAGTTTAGCCCATATCCAGTGAGATAGCCCATATCCATATGTGTGAGTTTACCCAATGTGATTCACCTGAGGTCCTGGATAGGGCTTTTCCAATAACATTCCATTTTCAATTTCAGTATTGAATCACGGCACTGTTGTTGTAATTATAGATAGGTTTTGATGGTTTGTCTAACATGTAGTACATTCCCTAGTCTTTGTAAAGGCTTATTATTTTAAATGGGAGGTATTCTAGAGGGTAGTGTTTTCCATCTCATTTGACAAACTTAGAAAACATACATCTGCTTCAAACATGCACAGTCATTTTATGGAGCAGAAATGTGTTTTCATTTAATAGTCAGGATCATAAATTTGCTCCTTTTTCCACAAGCTTTACACATCTAGTGTAGCTATATTGTCCATGACATACAAAGGATCTTCATGTCACTGATTGTTCAAAAGAAAATAGTAGTAATGTCTTTATTAAAGTAAAAAGTATAATTCATGAAACCACGCTATTTTATGCATGTACTGTTTTCATGTGTCAAAAAGATACAAGCTTTGCAGCATTACTCAAAAGCCTGGCCCAAGAAGATAAAAAACATTTTTTTCTTTTTCTTTTTTTGGTGTGTGATCACTCAAAGAGAAATGAAAAGGAAGCAATACTCAGCAAACATTGACACTAAGTCATTTGTCTACAACACTGGTACATTCTCTTACAAAATTCACTGGAAGGAGGGCGATTATTGCGGCCAAAGTTCCTGCGACTGAGCACACTCTGTCTTCGATGTCTGCGATAAATCCGGTGATGGTTAGCTTCTGGTGTTTTCTTCCAGTAGTAGTAGAATTCAATCAGTTCTCCCTGTTATCACCAAAATAAATATTCATGAAAAGTCCAGCCACTACATCTGACAGAAGCATTATCCTGGAAATGTGGGCTGAATGTTTCAATGGATATGCATGAGAAATGATAACAAGCATGGTTAAAATTCTGTAAATTAAAAAAAGAAGAAGAGGAGCCTTGTGAAGAGGGAAGTGGGAGAAGAGGCTCCAAATCATTTTGATTTTTTATATCATACAGTAGAATGATACAAAACAAATTTAGAAACAGCTCTGAAAAAGAAAATTTACCACAATTTACCACAAAACAATAGCATTTTTTTATATGAATGATACATTTATCAGCCATTCATTATCATTATTACTGTTATTTTTTTCTCTCTCTTCCTTTTTTTTTTTTTTTTTTTTTTGAGTGGGGAGGGGGGAAGAAGCAGAAACAGAAGCAATTGGTCAACAGCTTACCGTTTCTTTGTGCTGTAAAAAGTCCTTTCTTATTCTGAAGAAGTTCTTGCCAAACTGTCTCAACCCTCTGATGAATAATTTCTGGAAAATGAAGCAATAAACATTTTACACAATTCAGATATTTTACATCAAACATCTGAATGATTTATATATTTCATGAAAGAAGGGTCAGTCTATGAAAAATCCAGACACATAAATAACTGGATCAAGAACAATGGATTATGTGCCTGAGTTAAGATTAAGCAACTAGTTGGTGACAAAAAAAAAGGGGGTGCAAATACGGGGTCAATTTTGAGTGAAAACTGTCACCTATCCCCCATGTCGGTAACTGCGCACAATACCACAAGAGTGTCCTCGCTTGTCTGGAGAGTGTTTTCATACCACAGTACTTTTTGTGTGATGAACACTTACAATATTTTTAGGAAGATATTTTTCTTCAAAATGAAATTGTCAGTTAAGTAATTTACCCTCTCCCCAACAAGCTAACTGTTCAAACACATTACAATTATCCTCTTTTGATTATGATTTCTTATCCAATCTCTATTGCAAAGCCTTCTTTTCATGTCTTTGTGATTGTTGGTAAAGTCAGGACCATCGTCTTCCTTGTTTTTGGCAGCTGCATCAGTTTCTGGCTAAAAGCGTTAAGGCCCTATCTCCCATTGTCCTGCTGGTAATAGATAGATTTCCTCTTCTGTTGAATCTTCTGACAATACTCAATTTCAGAATCTCTGTCTCTTCCATCATCATTGTTGCTGATATAGGAACACTGTTTTTAGCTGCACATAGTATGATGTAGGTATTTAAAAAAAAAAGTCACTGTACATACACCACACCAGACCTGCCATATAGTACGACTATACACCTGATGACGGACTGTACTTTTCAAGAAGAAGAACCACCTATACAACCAGTACTATCACGACTAGAAATTTTGCTATGGCGATTGGTACACATGTATGCCTGAATGTCTGTATGTGCTTATTGTTTAGCACTCATCTCAAAGATAATGCCATGCTCTACATAATCATAATGGCTTGCAGTGTTTTGCCAAGACCCAACCCGGCTATCTATCCCCAGGACTCTCACTCGGACAGGAGACAAATCCTTCTGGGCAGCTGCCCCACGCCTGTGGAATCAGCTCCCTCAAAGTATCAGTGAATCACCATCTCTTTCAGTGTTTCAAAAATCTTTGAAGACTTTCCTTTTCAATAACTGATTGATCAATAATGTATATTTTGTATTTTTTTTTCTCATTTTTTTTTTCATACCCCCTTAATGTATTAATTTGATATAATTTTGTGAAGCGCTGTGATACATGTTTACTAGTTGTAAGAACACTTTATAAGTATCTATATTGTTATGTATTGTACTGAAGTGTTTGGCAGGATTTTGAGGAGCACTTCCAGGGCAGGTTTTCTGTCTATATATCTCATCTTCATTCAAATTTGCAAGAAATAACTGCAAAAATCAAAATCAGTGATAACGAAATGAGATGTTCTTGATTTCTGTGGACCTTAAAACATTTAAGGGCATTGTGGGTCTGGTTCTTTGGGCCCTCATGGGCTAACCAAAGCAATGAAACAAGTTTGCATCCCCTAACCCTAAGAACATATATGGGTCAATCCACGTCAAATCATCCAGTGCTTGTCACCCGACCCCCTCCGATTTTCTTTAAAATCGCACCAAATGTTCCCCAAAGTGTCTGACGGAAAATCCCAAAATATTTTGCCCCAAGGTCAATTGGTTGCTAAGATACAGCCTCACATAGCAACCGATGCGCATTCCAAAGTATTAGTTAAAAGAAAATTATGCATTTTTGATTGTGGTAGCATGGATATTTATGCAAAAGTGTTCATTATCTGGAAATTGAGAGAACTTTATAGTCTTTGCAAGAAAAAGTGACTGTGACGCGAAATTGGCTTTTCGTTAACGTGCACGAGGTCACCGAAAATGGTGTTAAATGTTAATTTCGAAAATTTTAATGCATATTTAGAGGCTAATATCTTCCACATTTCATCACCTTAGGTTCTAAAATATTATGCTGTTGAAGGCTTTGACTTGCTCAGTAATTTTGAAAAAAATTAGTGGATTCGTGCTCACCGTTTTTACGGAGAGCGCCCTCAAAGTTGACAAAAATGAAAAATGTGCCAAATTCAAGGTCACGGATCACCCTTCGTCCCACCTAGGAATGGCATCAATTTTTTTGTATTGATAGACATTTACCTATATTATCTTGGGTTACCAAAGAAATTTTGCTACCGAAATGTTCAATGGTAAATTTACCCCACTGAAAATGGTCGTAAACGGCCAAATTCCCATGAAATATCACATATTGGGTTTAGAGGACATTTCAAATGTCCATGCTTTCAAGATAAAAAGCCCTAGCCCTGTGATATTTGCAGTAGGGATAGTCTGTTATACATATTTTAGTAATATATACCACAAAACACTTTTATTACATAATAATGACCTTGAAATTTAATCCAAAACTTGATAAAAACAATAAGTCGCTCTATTTTCCTCATTGCACTGCATGTAATATGTGTTTTGAAAGACTTTTCACAGAGCAGTATTTTAAGAATTATGAAAGCTGACAGCCTACCATATTAAGGTTCTAAACTATTTGTGATCTTCTTTCAGATTTAGTGTCAATTTGATCATGAATGTTATACCTTTGACCTTGAAGTGTTTCTAAAAATAGCTGTAAATTTGTTAACTACAAATTACACACATGACAGGTGTTTTATGGCATGATATACTTGTGATTCTTTCACAAACACAAAAGCTTTTTATAGCGTAAATGTTATATTGTAAATGTTATATACTGGAATAAATCTATACGTGCTTGCAAGATTATGTTACAATTGATTACTTTGTTTTGACAATGACCCTCAATTTCAATCACAAAAGGGGACAGTAATATTTTGTGATTTTGTGTGCATTTCCTATGGAAAACAGTGCTTTGTGGTGAAATTCATAAAAACTTGACCATTTTTACTATTTATCACTTTGATTGATTAGTTCTATTCAAATTATGGTAGAAAAAGTGGGCTGTGACAATTTCCAATAAAAAAACCCCACAAATGTTGTAGAAAATAAAAAACAAAGAAATACATAACAAATATTCCAAAAACAAGAAAATACATAAGAATGGAAATTATTTTTGAAGTTGTCATAAGTTACAGAACAAATCCCCCCAAAAAGAAGACTCTCAGTGCTTTTAATGTGCATTTCACAGGCTAGAATAAGAATCTTATGTGTTGGGTGCAATGTCCATAATATCAACTATTACTTAAATACAGGTCTTTATGGGCAGGAATAGGCATTTCTCCTGATTTTGAAGGTCATAAATTCAGGGTCATTGTCAGAACAAAGTAATTGATTGTAACATATCTTGCAAGAACCTATAGATTTATTCCAGTAAATAACATTTACACTGTAAAAACTTTTGCGTTTGTGAAAGAATCACTAGTATGTTATGCCATAAAACACCTGTTGTGTGTGTAATTTATAATTTTAACAAATTTACAGCTATTTTTAGAAGCACTTCAAGGTCAAGGGTATAACATTCATGATCAAATTGACACTAGATCTGAAAGATGAGCACAAATAGTTTAGAACCTAATATGGTAGGCTGTCAGCTTGCATAATTCTTGAAATATTGCTCTGTGAAAAGTCTTTCAAAACACATTATTACATGCAGTGCAATGAGGAAAATGGAGTGACTTATTGTTTTTATCAAATCTTGGATTAAATTTCAAGGTCATTATTATGTAATAAAAGTGTTTTGTGGTATATATTATTAAAATATGTATAACAGACTACCCCTACAGCAAATATCACAGGGCTAGGGCTTTTTATCTTGAAAGCATGGACATTTGAAATGTCCTCTAAACCCAATATATGATATTACATGGGAATTTGGCCGTTTACGACTATTTTCAGTGGGGTAAATTTACCATTGAACATTTCGGTAGCAAAATTTCTTTGGTAACCCAAGATAATATAGGTAAATGTCTATCAATACAAAAAAATTGATGCCATTCCTAGGTGGGACGAAGGGTGATCCGTGACCTTGAATTTGGCACATTTTTCATTTTTGTCAACTTTGAGGGCGCTCTCCGTAAAAACGGTGAGCACGAATCCGCTAATTTTTTTTCAAAATTACTGAGCAAGTCAAAGCCTTCAACAGCATAATATTTTAGAACCTAAGGTGATGAAATGTGGAAGATATTAGCCTCTAAATATGCATTAAAATTTTCGAAATTAACATTTAACACCATTTTCGGCGACCTCGTGCACGTTAACGAAAAGTCAAATTCGCGTCTTAGTCACTTTTTCTTGCAAAGACTATAAAGTTCTCTCAATTTCCAGATAATGAACACTTTTGCATAAATATCCATGCTACCACAATCAATCAAAAATGCATAATTTTCTTTTAACTAATATTTTGGAATGCGCATCGGTTGCTATGTGAGGCTGTATCTTAGCAACCAATTGACCTTGGGGCAAAATATTTTGGAATTTTCCGTCAGACACTTTGGGGAACATTTGGTGCGATTTTAAAGAAAATCGGAGGGGGTCGGGTGACAACTTTTCTGAAAATTGGATGATTTGACGTGGATTGACCCACATGCTAAATTTGGTATAAGGATAAGATAAAGTCTATTCCTGGGCCCTACTTAAATTTGTCACATCCCATAAGTGTCCAAATGAGCCACCTCTGGCAATGTTATACACTTACAAAACATGCATATTACAATCTCTACCTCATGGAGTATACAACATGATTGAACTACGGATTTTGCTGATGAGACAACAGATGCACTCTTTTTTGGGCCTTTTGGGTCTCACCCCGGGCCCCTATGGGGAGCATACCTGAACTATTTGAACAAGTTTGTATTCCCTGTCCCTGCAATTCCATACCTTTTGTTTAACCCCAGGCCCACTTTGGCACCTTTGAAATTTGTTCATTTGTTTTTTGAGGCTCAGTTAGATCAAACAGAAATATTTGTAATTTTATTTTGGGAAGACATTGCAGCTCACCTGAGAGAGCTTTGCAACTCCACCATAGGGCTGCAGCCCACTAGTTGAGCAGCATGACCTTATCCTATAGTCTGTTTGAATAGGACCATTGGTTTTAAAATGAAGTACTTATAAACATCAACAGAATTTCAAAGATTATTTCATATATCTCCCTATCCAAAACTCTGTCTATTTTTCTTTGGTGACATAATACATGTTTATTTGACATGACATGCAATCTTCAACTGAAAGTTAATGGAAAACTGGAAGGTATGAAAAGGATGGCTACTTCTTTTTGATGACCACATACAAAATGTAGATGTCTGCTATGAGAAAGGGAACATACCGTTTCTTCTTCTGTCCACTTCCTGTCAATAGATCTGGGTACTGGACATTTGACTAGTTCTTGGAGAGCCTTTCCACAGTTGTAGTGATTTTCATGAAGCTGCAGGAAAAAAGAGTGACGGTAAAATTCTCACTTTGACTGGACTAAACTAAACCACGAAAAGGGCTGGTATAGTATTGGTAAAGGTGAGGATCCAGCTTTAAACTTTTTTACAATACACTTAGAAACCACTTTATGAGATGTTAAAGAGCAGACAATTCTAATAGGAATTCAAAGTTTATTTGATGAAAATCGGTTTTGAAATGGGTGAGATATCCCGCAAAAGTAAAACAAAGCGATCTTAATAAAAGGGGGGTCCCATCTTTTATAAGGATTGCTTTGTTTTGGATATCTCAGCACATTCAAACCAATTTTCATCAAAAATAATTCTGAATTCCTTTTCTTATTACATGCTCTTCCATATTTCATAAGAGGTTTCTCATCATCTCAAAAACATAATAAAAAAACTCTGGAAACCAGAAGCCCCATCTCAACTGAAAATGTACTGCTCCTAGCACCGGTGGCTCCTAGGTCACCTGCAGGCGCGCCTCAAGCAGTTTTGGATTGGGGGGGCAAACATTGGAGGGGGCTCAAGATTAGACCATGCATATGTTACACAATATACACATACACACACACACACACACACACACACGCACACACATCTATTATATATCTATATATATATATATATATATATATATATAAAGTGGCGTACGGTGGGTCGAAACATGGGGGGAACCATAAAGTAATTTTAGACGGTCTGTATGCTTACAAGTGCGTGTGTGCGTGAGCAATAATGGGACTACAATACATTACGGAATGTGATACATTCAACAACACAGTCATTGAGGAACATTGTAAGTTTTCCTTACATGGATTATGGAATGACGGTGTGAAACGCTCGACAAATTATATACTGTCAGCAACATAAGGTGAATGGCATAACAATAAAATGCAAGCGAGCGAAGCGAGCGAGCTTGAAAATTTTGATATTCTACAGTTCCAAAACTGGAGTTTTAATTGTAGCTATTATATTTCGCTGTGGAAATAAATGGGGGCGCATTGGGCGCAACTGCTGGCAATTATTGGCAGCAACATTAGGAGAATGGCATAACGATTCAATGCGAGTGAGCGAAGCGAGCAAGCTTGAAAACTTTGACATTCTACAGTCCCAAAACTGGGGTTTGTAGCTATATCTTTCACTTTGGAAATTAATGGGGCGGCACATCGGGCGCAACTGCTGGCAATTACTGGCAGCAACATTAGGAGAATGGCATAAACGATTCAATGTGAGCGAGCAAAGCGAGCGAGCTTGAGAATTTTGACATTTTACAGTCCCAAAACTCCCGTTTGTAGTTATATCTTTCGCTTTGGAAATTAAAGGGGGGCATCGGGCGCAACTGCTGGCAATTATTGGCAGCAACGTTAGGAGAGTGGCATAACGATTCAATGCGAGCGAGCGAAGCGAGCGAGCTTGAAAATTTTGACATGTTACAGTCCCAAAACTCCCGGTTGTAACTATACCTTTCGCTTTGGAAATTAAGGGAGGGGGGGGGCAACGGGCGCAACTGCTGGCAATTACTGGCAGCAACATTAGGAGAGTGGCATAACGATTCAATGCGAGCGAGCGAAGCGAGCGAGCTTGAAAATTTTGACATTTTACAGTCCCCAAACTCTCGTTTGTAGCTATATTTATCTTTCGCTTTGGAAATTAAGGGGTGGGGGCATCGGGCGCAACTACTGGCAATTACTGTCAGCAACATTAGGAGAATGGCATAACGATTCAATGCGAGCGAGCGAAGCGAGCGAGCTTGAAAATTTTGACATTCTAGAGTCCAACAACTGCCGTCGTAGCTATGTTTTTCGCTTTAGAAATTAAGGGGGAGGCGCACCGGGCTCAACTGCTGGATGCGAGCGAGCGAATGAAGCGAGCTTGAAAATTTTGACATTTTACAGTCCAAAAGCTGCCGTTTGTAGCCATATTTTTTCCCTTTTATTCATATATATACATATTTATTTTATTTTCTTTGTTTATTCATTTATTTGTATTATTATTATTATTTTTTTTTTTTGGGGGGGGGCTTTTTGGGGGGGCAAAAATGCGTTTTGCCCCCCCACTTTTTGGATTGGGGGGGGCGGCTGCCACCCCTGCCCCCCCACTTCCGGCGCCTATGATCTCCTGTGCAGTTTAAACAACTCTGTATAAAACTGCTCCTTGAAATAATTTTTGAAAGTTTGGTGAAAACATTATTTGTGAATAATGCAAAGGAGAAGAAAGTATTGATTTTGTATCATAACTTGCTGCCCCTGATGTTGAATTTGAACCTCTGCCACTGTCATGAGCAAGTATTCCTTACCTTTGAAAGCTCCTAAATGCCATAAAAATTTAGTTTTAACTGAAGTACCCACCCTCACTGACAATTCTCCCAGACAGCATGGCACCTTCAAATACACAGCCAGTAGCTGTATCACTTGATACACATCCACGAGGATGAAATTCACCAGCAACTCTACTGGCCTCTCTCACCATACAAAAAGGAAACATTACCTGCACCACCATTAATGTCGTGTGTCTCATCACTCACAGAGTTTATAGGATTCAGTATGTAGGGGAAAGCAAGACCACACTTACCCCGTAGAGGACGGGCTGATTTTGCTACAACACGCATTTCCCATAGACACCTGCCCAAGTATACTCGGGACTCGTCCTTAACGGGTTAAGAGACACTTCTATGGGTACAGATCAACTGTCAACACAGCCAAGCTTGACACTCCAGCTGGCCACCATTTCAATCTCCCTAATCACTCCATCACCTACATGATTCTACAGGCATCAAATCCTTGGGCACTCATCCAGACAGTCCAAACCAGCAGAGAGAAGCTGTGGATGAGACAACTTCAAACAATCCAACCCCATGGCCTCAACATCCAGGAGGGAAATGACTAATATAATTTCTTTCTTCCCTTACTTTATGCATTTTCCAAATGTACACTTCTTATTCCCAGTTTGTGCATTCCTCTTGTTAGAGTTACATTTATATAACCATTTTACACAGACACATACACACTTTGTTTTTATATCGATCCACTCCTCTGAAGTATGTACTGCCTTATTTCTTTATGTTGATATGTTTCATACTTACACTGGCTCTCACTTTAATTTTTCATTTTGTTTTGGCCATATCTTTGTAAACCTGGTTTAGGGCTTGCTGCCTGTTCAGCCCCCTCCACCCTTTACTCTTGTTGTTGCTATTTCACTCTTTTCCTATTCTGTATCTTTCTGCTGTTCCTCACCTTGTTTGATGTTGCTTCCCTATTAATCGTTATCCTTCACAGAGTGCCCTCTCTGCTCCATGGGATCATCACTGGCCCACCTCTGCCTTCTGTCTGTTCACCCCTTGCTTTAATCCTCCTTCAAATAACTGTTTTACTCCCTGCCTTTGACTTCTCACCCACCTCTTCTGTTTTCACTGTTCCGTGTCCCTAGCCCTACTCACACTGTGCTTGTTGTGTGTAGTCCATCATGATTGCTCTCCTCACATGTTTGTCATTTTGCCTCTGATGAAGATTCTGCTACGATTGAAAGATCGCGCCCCTTTTTACTCCAGTTAACAACTTTGGCAGCTTTGCAGATACACTTCGGCCTTTACAGGAGGGGGTCACATAAACTACTTGAATAATCTTTTGTGCCCTACCCAAAGAATGATTTTGTGCCTCCTTAGGTAAAATCCAATCATGCAACAAAAAACAGAAGATGAAACTTTCAGCTTTAACCCTTAGGCCTCAGCAGAGCACATAAGAGTGATTTTTTTTTTCCTGAAGTGTGGTACAATCCTCAGGAAATATTCTGTTTCAAGTATCCATATCATTGTACATGCATGTCCTTCAAAACGCAATTAAAATGATTCTAGCAATACATATCTGGTTGCTTCACTCATACTCACCACGGTAAGAGCATTAATGGTGGTCTCATCTTTTGATGCTACTTCACATCCTTCCTCTGGTGATCCTCCATCACACATCCCAACAAATGCTGCCATGCTCCTGGACATTGTAGAAACACAAAGATGTGCCATAGCTAACAAAATGTCCTTTACACCAGAGTAACTAATCACATGTTTATGTACACAATGTCAGCAAATATGGCTCAATTTGTCGTTTTAACATGTCCACATAATAGTTCAGTAAAGGCCACCACACACTATACCACATTCGGTTGCACAACTGACTGACTTTGGACCTGAAATAAACAAGCGTGTTTATTCTGAGGCTATTGTGATTTATTTCAGATCCAAAGTCGGTCAGTCGTGCAACCGAAAATCTTTTAGTTTAGACCTGTATGATCTTCTGCTATTTCCATTAAAGGCATAATTTACCTCTTGCAGATGAGACAAAAACCCAACTTTAGTGCTCTAAAATACTTCTAAAATGTGAGTTTGGGATAGAAACAACCACTGTAAAAGTTTGAATTCAAATAATCAACGTGAAGTATTGTTTAATACACAATATGAGAACAATAGTTATAATAAAAATGTTTCCGGACTAAATTTCCGGTCTACAGGTATGGTTTAATAAGTAAAATACTGTTATTTCCTTAAATTTTAGGCTCTATTGCAAAAATTTTATATAGTAGGATATTTTGTGATATAACACACCTACACATATGCATCAAATGTAATATCTTGAACATTTTTCAAAATCACTGTTCCCAAAGGTAAACAGAACCTTTAAGCATGTAAGTTCTGGCAAATGCTCTCCCTAGACATTTGATCTCTGACAATACTGCAAACAAATGCCTCATATCCATCCCTGTGCAACTTCCTCAGTTGTACCCCTTTAGGGTATGTTATTAAATACACTGTGGCTACCTCTTCAAAAGCCTCACAAATAGTTAAATTGTAATAACATTTACCAATAACTGTACATACACCCTAGATGCAATTTAATTGTTCTGCTAGATATAGAGGTAATGAATTACACTTGCTGTGTTTCACGCCTCAGTAGTCCTGTCTTTAAATGGCCTCTGTGGGGACTACGTGAACCTTTTGGAAAGACTGTAATCCCTGCCCTTAAGATAATTCCTGCCAATCTGATCTAATGTAGTTTGAAGAAAATCAACTTGCTCTCTCCCCATCATGTCACTGCCTGAGAGCCAAATTAAGCCACCACTGCTGCCGAATTATGAAAAAACAAAACAAAAACAAAACATATCTACTTCAAACTAATTCTACATACAGTACAACTTGTGGGAGTATACCTGTTGATCTGGTCAAAGAGTATCTTTAAAATTTTACAGAAATTTGTCCCTGCTACCCTGATTGTTGCCAAGGCTGGTGAAAATCTGATTGAGTAACATGCAGAAGAGATTAAAATGTTACTTTCTTCCATTCTTCTTCTTCCTTTTCTATTCTTTTCCCCGTAGCACTTAGAGACATTTCATGTGATAATGCGCTATATAAATGTTGTAAATTATTACTATTATTATTACTTTTGACCTATGGGGCTCCTCCACCTTTTTTTTCTTAAAAACCCACTGCAAAAATGGCCCACTACTAGCATTGTCAAAATGAAACTACTATTCTTCACCTTTACGCATTTGAGGTATCCTAATGAAACTTGGGACAAACATGTATGAGTGGACAGAGTTGTGCCTACCAACTTTTGGGTGCACATCCACAAGTTCAAAGGTCACATTATTAAAATTTCCACTATTCCCCCCATATCCATGCAATGTCTGAAGGTATCCTCATGAAACTTAGTGTATACATGTATTACCAGATAAAGATTCTTGAGGGAAAGATTTGTCATGGGGTTAAAGGTCAAAGGTCAAGTGAAAATGCTAAAATTTCACTTTTTTCCTCCATGTATCTCAGAAAAGGCTGAAAGCATCTTCATGAAGTTTAGTAAACATGCATGTGTGCACTGCCTGACAAAGATTCTCTTAGAATTTTTTGGGTCATGGGGTCAAAAGTTAAGGTTAAAGGTCATACAGTCAAGTTCTCATAGTTCTCTTATTTCCCCCATATCTATGCAATGTCTGAAGATATTTTCTTGAACTTAGTGTATACATGACCATTATGAGATAAGGATTCTCTGGGAGAGTTTTGGGTCATGGGGTCATAGGTCAAGTAAAATGCAAAAATTACACCATATTCTCTATATCTTGGAAATGGCTCAAGGTATCACCATGAATCTTAAAAGGGCCTACATATCCATTTACTGTCTTACAGTAATTCTCTTGGGAATTTTTGGGTCAAGAGGTCAAAGGTCAAGGGTCAGGTTAAAATGCTAAATTACTATTTAATGCTGGCATTACACCTTTTCTCCACACCTTGAAGATTGCCTTTTGCTTTACATACCTTAGTCAGGTAAAGCATCCCTGTAATATTTTATGAGTTCTCGAGAAGAACTCAATCCTTCATACCACAGGACCACTCTAACTTACGATAGGCAAAGCTTACCTTGCAGCCTGAAGGTACATCTTGAGATCTACATCATTCAGAATCTCTGGCTTCCAGCTCAGTTCCTCAAATTCCATGTTGGTCCCTTTGCCTGGTGGTTGCTTGGGCCTGATGTCTGGAAGTACAGCTTGATGACTTGGCCCTACCCTGATTTCCCCCTGGGTGCCTGCTAAACGTCTGAATATAACAGCCGAAAGGAACAAGCATGGATGGAGTGTGTTGATGAGACTCATACTACTCCTTAAACTGCTGTCATTCTGTTGGATCTGTCACAAGTTAGCCACATACAAACATTTAACCCATCAAGTCCTAGGGGAATCTTGCTGCAAAAATTGTGTATGCTCATTTCTTCATTAAATTGGTACCTCTCAAGTTTACTGCATATCCTGGAGAAAGGCAGCATGAAGTTGGTAAAGTTCATTAACTCTGTAAAAAATTAAGAAAATGTTACCTTTAAAGAATATATTACTGGCAACATTTTCTTTAATAATCTAGATTCTGTTGCCAAAAAAGGATCAATTATGATTTTGAGGCTTTTAATGATTCTGCAATCAGGATAACAAAGGTCTATGACCAGACTAATAATAACAAATGATGATATATCAACTCATAAAGCGCACAACATGTACATACACGTGTATATTCTTCTGTGCTCGCATGAAAGAGAAAAGGGGATTCTACTATATGAAACAAAAGCAATGAATGACAATGCTTACAACATAAAAATACAGCATTACACTAAAAAAAAAACATGGTTCTGACAGGATGATCTGTGATCCAAGAAAAATCAGAAAGCTTCCATCAAGAAATGTAGATGGCAGAGCACATGCAAGAAATGTAACTTTAAGGGGCAGCGTTTGGCCCAATCAAAGGCAGAACACTGGGGCAGCATAATCAAAACTAGTGCAAGTCCAACTTTAACAATCATACACATCTGTACAGAACTTAAATGACATCCATAGACAAATGTGGCCAGTAGAGTGCAGACAAATGACCCCCCAAACTAAGCAATTTTGTGGTAATGATGGAACAAGTGAGGACATTGCCACCAAAAGATACAGGTGGCTTGATTTTTGAATAACTTTCATATCAAATGTAAACAAAATTTGTCAAAAAACAGTCTATACAATGTATGCCATACTCATGACCAAATCCAAAATATTACCTTTGACCTTATAAAAGACAATAATTGAGGCAGCATCATAAAAGTATATACCTCAGATTTGACTTTGATAAACCTCTTTACACAAATTGAATGAAATCAAGAAGAAATGTGGCTAGTAGAATGCACAAGAGTGTGTATGAAGAGAGAATCACATTTTTTATATATTTATCGAAATGCCAAATAAATACATAAATAAATAAATAAAGGAAGAAATGAATGAATATATTAAATAATAATAATAATAATAATAATAATATGTGAGGGCACTACCAACAACCCGTGGAAAGTGTTAAATCCCCAAGATTTTGCAATGGGCTGACAGACTGAATTCATGCCTGCCTGACTAACTCACTACACAATGATCCCTGCAGAAACAATATCAATTTTACTTTTAGCATAGCATGGACATTCCTCAACTATTGAAGTAAATTCAATGGCAAATCACAGTATAATTATTTTGTTTGGTACAGTAACTAAGTAAATGGATTGGTGGTTGATCATGAGTTTCAGCATTATCTGTGCAATCTGAAAATAGCAGTGGTTCTGCCTTTCAGTCTTTACAGTAAGTTATTTATTCATTTATCTATCTATTTTTAAAATTGTATTATTATTACTATCATTATTATCATTATTTTTTTTACTATTATTATTATTATTATTATTATTATTATTATTATTATTATTTACAGAGGATGAATGATGATGTACTCTATCTTTATTACAGTAATGTTGTGTGCAATGACTAGAAAAACAAATTTAACAATCTAACAATCATTCTTAACATGTACTTTCAAACATTACTATTGTGACCATAAATTAGGCATGCTAATTTTTCCAGTTTGTTTATATCACATGTGATGGATTTACACTTACACATTGATTTTATCAACATTGGTTACCAGCTGTTTAAAATGTAATCAAAATCACTACTATTAAAGCAGTCATTTTCAGGAGGGTTCAATTTTCGCAAATTTTGTGAATAACTGTTGGGCGGTAAATTGAACAACATGCAAAAATATTGCAAATAGATAGGGCATTAGTGGAACTATGACAAAGCCCCAGTATCAAATTGTGAAAACAACATATCGCCAATAAATCTGTGACCTCATTTGCGAAAATAACAGCTTTTACCGTAGTATTCACTTCAATCATACCTTGTTTCTGGATTGTAGCTCAGAATGTAAAAAAACTTGTCATTTAGGGCATTGAAGTCCTTGGCCTCATGAATATCCTTGAAGTGGTAGACATGGCATTTCCGTCTGCATTAACAAAGAGGAAAGGCACTGCTGGCTCTCAATGAATGCAAGATTTTTTCACTGAGCTCCTCAAGGTTAAAAAACTTTAACCATTCACACATACCAAATCATCGACTTGAATCAGCACAGGAACATGAAGGAAAACAAGATTTGATCTCGGCACTTGGACAAGATAGGTGATATGCAGGATCGGGAGGGGGGATAGACAATGCGTAAACAAAGATAAAGACAAATGTATTTTTCACATTTGACCCTAATTTATACAACCAGACGGCATCTGATCACGAAGTTATTCACTGAAACAAACAATAATACAAAGTCTATATGAGTGCAAAATATGGGGGCAATAGGGTTTGTATTAACCAAGATACAGAATGCAATTTATTTGACCTTTGAACCCAATTGCACAGCCAAGCTAGCATCTGACCAAACTGTTGCTGATTCAAAGAATGATCCATGTACCATGGTCTATATGTGTGCAATATATGAAACCCCTTGCGGCTGGGGTCCAGGGCCTGCCTAAGGGCCCTTGAAACCTCATGAATATCAACCTTTTGCAGCCTTCCAGAAAGACAAAAAAAACAAGAGACCCGCGGGTCTAGCGCTCACCTGAGTATCGCAAGTTCACCTTTCACGCAGTCACTCATGTAAATTATTCACAGCTCGACCAAAATTTGACTAGGCATTCTCAAGTAGAAGATGAAAATGTACAATAAGGGCCCAAATTTTTTAAGATTCCTTCATTTGGGAGGATTGGGGCCCCTGGGGCCCTCTGGGTGGGGCATGGTGCCCATTTGATAAATTGAGATCCTGACCCCCTAGGGATGCTACCTGCCAAGTTTGGTGAAAATGGGTCATGGGGTTCTCAAGAAGAAGATGAAAATGTATAATTTAGGCCCCAGTAGAACCCCTCCCCACCCCCCTCCCCTGGGTCCCAAGGGGACCACCCCTGATTCTGCCATGAACAAACTTGAAACTACAGTCATCAATGTACTAACTCATAGTATTAACTTAGCTCTATCACTTCTGGTTCTAGAGAAGAAGATTTTTACAGATTCCTTAATTTTGGGGGGTTTGGGCCCCCTAGGGGCCCCCTGGGTGGGGCACGGTGCCCATTCTAACAAATTGAGTTCCTAACCCCCTAGGGATGCTACCTGCCAAGTTTGGTGAAAATGGGTCATGGGGTTCTCAAGAAGAAGATGAAAATGTATAATTTAGGCCCCAGTAGAACCCCTCCCCACCCCCCTCCCCTGGGTCCCAAGGGGACCACCCCTGATTCTGCCATGAACAAACTTGAAACTACAGTCATCAATGTACTAACTCATAGTATTAACTTAGCTCTATCACTTCTGATTCTAGAGAAGAAGATTTTTACAGATTCCTTAATTTTGGGGGGTTTGGGCCCCCTGGGGGCCCCCTGGGTGGGTCATGGTGCCCATTTTAACAAATTGAGTTCCTAACCCCCTAGGGATGCTACCTGCCAAGTTTGATGAAAATCGGTCTTGGGGTTTTCAAGAAGAAGATGAAAATGTAAAAAGTTTACGCACAACGGACGACGGACGACGGACGACGGACGACGGACGACGGACGACGCACGACGGACGCCGGACGAAGGGCGATCGCAATAGCTCACTTGAGCCTTTGGCTCAGGTGAGCTAAAAAGCCTTATTCAAATGTCCAACAGAGTATGCATAGGGTCTATATTGTATGTTCATGTTTATATATGATATGTATGTTTATAATCATATATATGTATGTATGTATGCATGTATATATATATATATATATATATATATATATATATATATATATATATATTATATACATAATATAATATACGGCTGTATTTTGTTGCACATGTGACCATACACACATCTGTATCAATTTGCTTGAACAGCAGCACAGTGTGTGACAAGACAAAGCCTATAAAGGAAGACAGGATTAGCTGTGATTTAAGTCACTTATATTTGATAAAACAATTACATGAGAAAAGTAGAAAGAATGATAATTGTAATCAATGCGATTTTAAGTGCACAGAATCCACTCTGCAGAATGTTCAAGGTCCAGTAAACAAAGAACAAACCAGGAACATACAAATTCACACAAATACTTGAGAAGTGAACAGATAAGTTTTTATAGTGATTCTTCAATTTCTCAGACAATTTACATTTCTGTATGTCTTCAGGAGGGCGTTCCACTGGGATGGTCTGGCATGCGCAAAGACTTTTTCTTCCTATGTTTTGGTTGATTTTGGTAAGACAAGGGCATTAAAATTTGATGAGCATTACATGTATTTTCAAGCTGGTAAACAAGATTACTAAAGAAATAATCTATTGAGAACTATCTAAGTGACAAAAGAAAAACTTGATGGTGAAATTTCACAAACCTGAGTGCAGAAACAGGATATGTCTCAATTGTATCTGATATGAACAGCTCTCTGCCTTTTGCAATTGGATCTGCAGTGACTAAATCCTGGCCAGAGTCTGGAAACAAAAAGAGCAGCACACTTAAAATCAATCAATCAAACAAACAAACAAACAAACAAAAATACATGACATGACAACATTTCAATGGTCAACATTCATGAATTATTTTTAGGTCATGACTGGAAATGTCTTACATGAAATACTTATGATTTTCATCTAAACAATAACTGGAAATCTAAATTCACATACACGTAGATACTTGCAGCAAAAAACAAACAAACAAGCAAACAACCCCCCCCCCCCCCCCCGCAAAAAAAAAAAAAATTCACATATTACTACATACATGATAAAGAAATATTCATGTCCCAAATATGATACAGATTGTAGTCTGATTGGGAAAAAGACTTGCTGTGCGTGGATGCCACATACAAATATGAACAACTTGGTAAATGTGCAGCAAGTAATGTGATTTGAAACATTTTTTTTTTTTTATACTATGGAGTAAACTAAAACTTAAAATTTGTTTAATACAATTTTTAAATGTACTTATCAGCAAGTTGATCATATCATCTCTCAAATACTGTAAAACGAGGAATGTTCGCATGCATTTTAATTTCGTGAGCGCCAAGATTTGCCAAATTAAAATGCACGCAAAAGTTCTTGTCTATATTATATGCATTGAATGCCAGTGGCTAATTCGCGAAATTTCATGCCACGAAAAAGGCCATTGGCTCCAATTCGTGAAAATTTCATGCCACGAATATATCACCTTTTACAGCAGCACATTTACCATCAATAAAGAAATATAGATGGTTGTAATATCAATTCAGTATTAGTTTTCTCATTTTTCTTCAAAAATCATCACAAAACATGCAATTAGAGATGAAGTCATCCTGATGTATATTGCATGTAGTTATCCCTTACAAAAACTATTTCACTATATTTTTTGCTTCTGATACACCATTTCTGATAATACACAGAATTTACGCTCAAGCCATAGAAAACAGCATCAAAAAAATATCACTCTTGACTTTGTCCAGTTTTGCGACTGCATACCGCAAATCGAAAAACCAATTCACTTACTATTTTCCACATGCCTGTCCTGCATTAGAAGCTGGTAAACAGAATCTGGAACCTCTGACTGCCGGTAATACCATTTTACTACGACATGGACATTGTCCCGCTTACTCTGTAGAAAACATGATAAATTCACAGTAAATAAAAGTAATGTTTACCACAAAAGAAATCTTTGAACTTTATTTTTTTAAAGCAAAGACAACTGGAAAAGAAGAAAAGAAACCAGAGATGAAAGCAAAGAATTCAACAGATTCATCAAAGAAATATTATGACAGTGCAAACATTTCTGTTACTTGAGAGTATGTTTACTTGATTTGAAACATCTCTGAATACCGGTATATCTATTCACTGAAGATTCCATGATAGGCTCATAACCATTAGGGTGTTGGGCATACAATGGTGTACATATTGTAGGTAACATGTACAGAAACATGGGATGATGTGAAATGTATTGAGGTTAGTTGAAGCTGGAAGAACAGCTATTAAAATACAAGGCATGTACATTTCATCAGCGTATACAAAGTATAATGCTAGCACTTACAACTTTAAACTCCTGAATGGAACAGATGAAATAAGGCAGTTCAGCTCGAGGGCTCTCCATGTACACATCATCTGGACAAAATAACACAGAGCAATAGTTCCATGAGTGCTATAGAATAAACGTTGACATCTACAGTGTAATTGTTTTATGGAAAGCACCAGATACAGAAGAATCTATGCAGAGGATAAAGGTATTTTGAATGAAAGCAGCAAAACCAATCAGACAGATGATGACAATTTCACGAGAATCAGAAATAATGTGAATTTTTACTGATTTAAGTAATTTGCTCTCCTTATGAGTTAAACCCATCCTTCTTTTTCAGGCATTTGACCAAGATCCTAGAAATTTTAATGTAATGATACGACTACTACTAATAATAATGATAACAACATCAACAACAACAAGAACACTAATAATATGTAATAATAATAATAATAATAATAATAATAATAATAATGATTCACGATATTTCTATAGCGCTAATCACACAAAGACGTCTTAAAGTGCTGAGAAGAATGAGAAAGAGGAAAGAAGATGGTACAGTTTCAGAATGTTCAGACAAGAAAATTAACAGTTAAGAGTTGTTGACAGATGTAAAAGGTAATGTACAAGATAAAGTAACATTCACTGGCTTCCCTTGACAGAGACCTTAAATGGATAATCGAAGCAGGTATTAGATTGTACTGGTTAAAAACAAAAACAAAAACATGTACACAGTCTTTGTGAGCCCTACACAATTCTTGTGATCCTATCTCCCTGATCCTCTCAAAAAGCCAACCAGTCATATGCCACGTGACACTACTTGCCTATGACCTGCAGTACATTTCAAGACATTTGAGGAACATGCTTAAAACACAGGGCAGTTCAATTTTACAAAGAAACGCGATACATTCATAGTTTTAACCATAGATTTTTTTCTTTCTCACAGACGGAGGTTATTTTTCTTAACTCTGCCTTTTACTAGTCACAAATGAAGGCTACTTTGGATATCATGGGTACTTGTTATAAAATTTCTGAGCTCACATATTCATAAAACAAAGCAATCCCCCCTCAAAAAAAAAATCATGAATTATTCAAGTTACCCACCCCCCCCCTCCTTTCCCAGAAAAGAGATGAAAAGAAAAAGAAATTGTAGTTGGTACGTGGGCTCTTTCATTGACAGGATCTGATAAACTTTATCTACTTATCTAGGCAAGACCACAATAAATTTTACTAGTGATAAGAAGTCCACGAGGATATCATTTCCTCATTAATCAAGGAAAAAATATGTTTAAGATTCACAGTTTGAGTTTCTTTGAATACATTTTTTTTTTGTGACAAGTTGCATACCTCCAACTTCATAGACTGTGCTTTCCTTCCCCATGTACTGGACAATGTCTCCATCAGCATTCCTCTTCGTTCGTGATTCCAGGTTACTCTTTCTAGAGCTGGATGAGCGGCGGGTCTCATGTTCCCGCTCAATTCCATCATGTTTCTCTGTGTCAACAGAGCGCTTGCGGCGAGGTGTTGGAGTTGACTGGTTAGAGTGGGACTCTAACTCTCCCTCCTTCTTTTCTCCCATATCCAGATGGCAATGAAGGGTCGACACCAGTGTTAAGAGGAGTAGCCCAAACCCACTTCTGGCTCAAGAAGATTTGGCTGGCAATACATAGAAACATCCAAAACAGAAACATAAAATATCACTAACATTTTATAATTGCATGCACAGTCCTCCCAACAACACTGGCAATACACTATACTTCAGCATACACTATGCTACATACACCATCATTCCACCATGGTGCACACCTCCACACCTTCATTATGTTCTCCATAAAATATGATCAATTTATGGCCCTGTAACATCATGAAACAATGTAAATTGCTTGCCTACTTCTATCATGTTTACTGCAAATGCAGTGAAATTTCAGACTATAATCTTCAAGATAGATTCATCTTAACCAAAACTTTTATTTTCTTATAAAGGCAGTGATAAAAAAAGCATCTGAATGATACAAATTTGTCTCATATCGGACATGACAAAGTTATTAAAAATAATGATACTTGCATCAAGTTGTTTTAATTGCAACTGATTGACAAAGTGCCCTTCACTGACATTCAACTAAATCCAGGCAATGCCAGTGGCCCTGATGAACTGTCCCCTAAACTGTTAAAACTGGTATCACATGAGATTGCCCCAGCGTTGGCATTTCTCTTCCAACAGAGTCTGAATACTGGACATGTCCCTACTGAATTTAAGCATGCTCTTGTTACACCAATACACAAGGCGGGCGATAAATGTAACCCAAGCAACTACAGACCAATATCTCTGACTTGTATCTGTAGTAAGATCATGGAACATAGTATTGAGTCATATCTGTAAGCACATTGCTGCCAACAACATTTTCACGGACGAACAGCATGGTTTCAGACACTTGCTACCCAACTCATAACTACGACTGATGACTGAGCCTTCTCTCTTCAATCTAGAGATGTAATTTTCCTTGATTTCCATAAAGCATTTGACAGAGTACCACACCCACACCTACAGACCAAGTTGCAATATTATGGAATCAGAGTGGACACTCTCCAGTGGATCATGTCACTTCTAACAAACAGGCAGCAAGCAGTCATTGTGAACGGGGCTCATTCATCTTGGATGCCTGTCACCTCTGGAGTGCCCCAGGGCTCGGTCATCGGCCCGGTCCTATTCCTGCTTTACATCAACGACATCAACACCAATATCCAATCGAAAATGCGTCTTTTTGCCGATGACAGTGTCATTTACCGGAACATCAACTCTACATCTGACTCATACATCCTCCAAAACGATCTCAACAAACTAGCAGACTGGTCATCCGAGTGGTTGATGGGCTTTAACATCAAGAAATGTGCTGCTCTCACCATCACCAACAAGCGCAACCCAATCATAGCTGATTACACGCTTTTCAACGAATCCATACCACGAGTTCAGCAGTACAAATACCTTGGCGTCATCATAACTGCTAACTTAAAATGGAATGTCCACTGCCAGCAAATTATACACAAAGCCAACAAAACCCTTGGTCTTCTGCGCAGAACACTGTCACCCTGTTCCAAAGACATCAAGCGTCAAGCCTATGTACCAAGCGCTGATTCGTGCCCAACTAGAGTATGGCACAGAAGCTTGGAACCCCAACTCTGCAGGAGCAGTGGAAGGCTTGGAGAAAGTGCAGAAAGCTGCAGCCAGATTTGTCCACCATGACTATCACAGAAATACCTCTGCTACAGAACTTAAGAAAAAGCTGGGATGGGACACTTTACACACCCGCAGACGTCTTGCACAATGCACCATGTTCTTCAAGATTCACTACCATCATGTCAATATCCCACTTCCAGTGTACATAACCCCGGCCAAATATCTCGGCAGACACAGTCACCTTCTGAAGTACGAAGTTACTGTAGCAACCATTGATGCTTCTACCCCCGCACAATCAGGATCTGGAACCACCTACATCTTCTTGCAGTCACAGCACCATCAAAAACTTTGACAGTGGATCCCATGTCAGTTGTGTGGTCAGGATAAGATACTGAAGGTGAAGATTGGTTAACAAAATTATGTGGATGCCCCTCCAACAGGTCAGGACTCTAACTTTCAATTTCTTTTTTACCAGACTAGACTTCATCCCACTTTACCTTCTAGGGGGTTTATCTGTGATCCTTCTTCTGGTTAGGGCAATAATTATGGGTACCGTATGGAAAAGGATGAACATGAGAATTACAAAATTGATCTGTTCCCCTAGTTACAGGTATGAAGAGCTTTTAGTGTATTTTATGAAACATTACTGTGTACTAGTATTTCAAAATAATCATATTATGGAGTTATACCCTTACAAGTAATTATTTTCAGGCCGGCGATACGGTGCAATGAACTCCGCGATAAGAGGCGAAAGCTTCTGAATTCATAATAGTCATCAAAGCACTGTGTGAAGTGAAGGACAAAAAATTTCAAAAGTTCATCTTCTCGTATCTATCTTATTTTACACTACCAAATCCCTTGAAACTTCACATATATCTCATATGGCTATATCATCTTTCATATGAATTTTTGGCAGAAATGCTGATGTATCTTTCGAGATATAAATTTGTATTTTTCTATTTGAGTCGATCGTGGGAAAGGGTTAGGATTATTTCCCAACACAAGTCTGCTACATATACATTTGATTAACATATTGCTAGTCGATATATACCCTGCAGACTCACTACCTGCGAAGTTTCAGGTTTGGGCAATTAGTAATTAGGTTAAAATCACAGCAAATAGACAACTAAATTTAAGAGGAAATACTGGACATGCACAAATAGCTGTAGATCATCCTCCTGCTTAAGCGTTCTCTACTGGTCAGAGCATGCTTAGCCATTCAGCGGTGTCAGGTTCGGTGCTCAGCGACAAGGTTCAGTTTCGGTCCACAGGATGGTGAGTGGGTGAAAGACGAACCCTGCAATGTGCTTCAAACTGTTTCATGCAGCACGAAAACCGATAATCAGACTGCGTAATGCTAAATACGTTATGGATTGGCAAGTTAATTGCAATGTATCGCCGAGCCTATTTTCACTTTATGTTTTAGTATGTCATATTGTCCTCCATATAGTGTGTGAGATGGGAAGAGTTTGACACTATGACAGAGCCCACTTGGGAACAAAGGACTGGTTAGTGCAAGAAGTTATCCTCATGAAACTTTTGTTTTTCTTGACAATCAATGGATGGCTGAATGGCTGCAAGAACTTCAACCTGCCTTCCACTTCCATGCAAGTTAAAGAAAACTACTCTCAATTTTATGACAAAGTAAAACATTTTAAAGTGAGAACATAGTTTTGGTATGGGTTTGAGAACCCGTCTGGCACCATTTCATATTTGCTTGCAATATATCGAAAGAGTCTACAAAGACACTTACCTGGCTGACGCGATTTGTCCGGGTGATGAGTCGTTTTGGAGTATTTTGAGATAAAAAATAAGAGTCGGTATACCGACCTTTATTCCAGAAGGATCCAGACTGACTCGGTCTCAGGGAAAACTCGGCCCTAATTCAGACAATTTACACGCAAATCGTGATCGCCATATTCTACTGTATACCAAACGAGGCTTAACTGAACAGACAGGAAAGCGTGCGCTAATCCTGTACAAAACAAATGGACAGCGGGCGGTCCTCAAGCGTATTACGCACATCACCTGAGTTGCTGAGACGCGGTGTCTTTGAACTTGTTGTTGTTTATCAAGCGTCTTTGATTGTTCTTAGATAAAAATCTTTGTTCTATAGGTGCTTGATAGGCACACACTAATTTTGCATGCGCACCAGAGGTTTTTTGATGCGCGCGTTGTATCAACTCAGACCATAACTGCGACTAGCAAGAACGCGAAGCGCTATACAGGCCGCTCCCATAGTACAACACTGTACAATCCAGAGGGACAACTCGGCCCGCTGTCAAAGCGAGGCCGAGTTGTCCCCGCGTCCGAGTTTAGCCTGACCCTGATCGGGTAAGTTCTGAGATTGCAACTCCGGCGAACCTTTTTGGTTAATATTTCGTATTTTCGTCGTTACCCATCGAATATCTTGTTATTACAGCGTTATTCTGCACATTTCTTAGGCATACGTTCACATTTGGGAGCGAAATTTGACAACTTTTTCAGGCGTACCAGAACTACAGTGTATGTTTTGGCTTTAACAATCTAGACACAGAAAGAAGAGTGTCTAGAAGTGAAAAGAATTCCTTTAAAATATTTTTAATTTTTCCTGTCTGTACCCAGAGTGCAACAGATTCTCAGGCTCTTCCTTGACCTCATTTGTTGATTCTGCCTGATGAGCTTGGTGAGTTTTGTCTTCATAATCAATCCTCTCCAAGCATATTGGACAAGACACTATAAACAGCCCAACTCCAGACCAAATATGACAAAGTTAAAAGACTGGTGAAGGATTCAGAGTGAGTGAATAAGATTGATGAGAAGACGAATAATGTGGTAGAGACCCTTAAAGGCTCGAATTCACAAAGATGGTACAATCTTGAGCAGAATATGCAAAGTTGACACACCGTTGACTGAGTTGGGAATTGGGCATGCAAACATGACACATAAAGAGTTAAATACCTTGTGTAACTTAGAAAATATTCCTCAGTTTCACCTTCACTTCATTTGATTTCACTGTGGCAGAAAATACTGCAGATTCTATCACGGGTTCAGATTTTTGACTCGTATTGTACGGTACGCGGAATTCTCGGCAACAAAAGGAAGTAGAAATCTTGTGCAAGCTCATTATGACAGCCTGTTCTCAGCAATCATGCACCTGTTCTCAACTGACAAAGCGTGTTAATCTTGCATTTACATAGCAAAGACGTGTACTACATGTTAACAACATAGATCTTAGGGCCGGTCTATAGTATTATAATAGTATTATGTGTATCAATAACCCCGTTGCGGGGCGCTGTAACCAGCCTAAATGAGGCGTGTTGAGGTCACTGTAACGATGTTAGAGTGTAGCTGTAACTGGGACCAGCCCCAACGCGAAGCTCCCACAGTAAACTGTGACGTGTGTAACGTTACAGTACAAGGAGTGCCCTGGGGTTAAAGGGTTAGGGTCACTGTTTTATCAACTACGTCCCAAATATCCAGCACAGCAGTGCTTTATCTCTTTCTTTAATTATTTTTACACAGCTGAACCGTCCTTGGCATATCTTCATATCTTATTCATGTCTTCGTCTATTTCTTTGCCTTTGACATTGGTTTGGCTTTGGTTTGTGTTGCTTGGTTTTTCACACTCAGTTTACAAATAAACTGGTTGAGGAGGCAAGATCTCCAACACCTGCCACTTTTCATACGTTAGGCGATATGCAATCGAAAATAATTGTAATGAACAACATAATGGTATAGGCCCTACCTTTAAAACTCTCCGTCTTCTGCTTTTGGTGAGGTGGGATCATCACGAAGCAATTGCATGGCCATTGTGAGTGAGTGCGATAGAAACTCGATCGAGTAGATGTCTACAACACTGCTAAGAATAAGAAACACTTTAGATCTACGGTAATTTTACAATGATTGCAACGCGCTGACACTTCCTCGCTCAGCAAATCTGTCGCAGTGATGAAAATCTCAGCTTCAAGTTGAAGATAGTGCCTTCTTGGTTATGACCAACACTTGGATAGATCCTAGAATGACTGGAATTTTACTTTGCCAGCAACATAATAATTCTTAAGTAAGCAAACATTATGTACGATATATGCTCTCACATATGCACATCACTTCGTATGTAGTGTGAAAACAGATCCAGCAGGAACGTACGCAGTGCGTGCTGTGTGTGTGTGTGTACGTACGTATGATCGAGAAGAATACGCGACAGTAGTTTTTCGTCTGACATCTTTTGTGTCCTTACTGTACTGCACTCTGTACTACCACGGAGGTACTACAGGGCGAGTCAAAAAAAGTTTACACTCGGAAAATTTTCATTTATAAAAAAACAAAAACAAAAACAGACAAAGTATAACCATGAACGAAAGGCTATCCTGTTGTAACAGTGTTTTGAAAGAGTGATTTATCCAGAATAATTTGCTATCATTTTTTTTTTTTTTTTTTGGGGGGGGGGGGTGTGTGTGTGTGTGTGTGTATGTGGTGGGTTCAGGCGTCAGGCTTGGATGACAAGGAGGTATTGTTTGCGAGAGTGCTATTTATTGACTTTCGCAAAAACATAAAGTGAGCGAATGAATTAAATGTACCAATTTTTTTTTTTTTTTTTTTCAGAAGCAAAGTCGCACACACACTTAGCTAGCAGACAACAAACACGGAACACACATAAGGAACACACACTCACATCACATAGCACGTTAAGACGCATACTGGCCGATTCATTCTGCTGTTAGACCAGGCGTCCACTAGGGCGCGGACAAGACGCGGACAAGCTCCGGAACGCAAATTTGGTATTCCGCACTCCTTCGGGAACCTGTCCGCACGTTCCTGAACGTGTCCGCTCAGTGTCCTAAACATGTCCGGGCGTTTCCGCACCTTCGGGAGAGAGAAAAATTTCCGCGTCCAAATTTTGATCGAGACCAAAATTTGGACGCGGAAATGAACTTCCTGACACCTTCGGCGACTTGTCCTGACGATGTCCTGAGGATGTCCCGCTTGTCCGGAACCCTTCCGCTCCTTCCGCACACGCTCCGGAAAGAATCCCGCGGTGTGGGGAAGCTTCCCGAATGAAAGCGGAAGACACCAGGAATGGTTTAGGACAGCGCGGAGCCGATGCAGGCTCGATGCGGATCTATATATGCAAGTGTCCGGAACCGATGCGGAAATTTTGTGATCCAGACACGAAAATGTCGACACTTTCCGCGAGCGTCATGCCAATGAAACGCAAAATAAGCAAGAAGGGAGGCGAGGCCCCCATGCAAATATCCCCATCACAGGCACACCTTTCGTCTAGTGATGAAGAACAGGTAAATCTAAGGAATTTCCGGTCCCAGAAGGCAAAGAAGAAGGTAGTAGAGACTGTGCCAAAAGCAACCAGAAAGAAGTGAAATCAGCCCAGTAACTTCCTAGTAAGTTTGTTTTGATTTGATCTTTTCAGAAATTATTTTTCATCTGAGTGACTTTCCTGGTTCCTATTACTTACTATAGTACATTTTCCTTTATGTTGTTTTCGTATTTTATTTGCAAACAAACTAGGTTGTCCCATGTGACAGCCCAGCTGAAAAATCACAAAAGTAGGTGGAAGTACACTCAGAAAAAAGGCATAGAATTTTTTGGCTAAATGTTAATGTATTATATAAACATGAACAAGTTGTTATTCATACGTAAATGCTTTCTAATGATACAACATATTAGAACAAAAGACAAATTCATCACACTACAAAGCATGAATTCAATTGCAAAGATATACCTGTGGTCTCATTACAATGTAATATCTTTGAAGCCCAAAATAACAATGAAAGGTAAAGATGATAGAGGAAAATGAAGAATTTTCTGTCACTTCAAAACTCAAGTGAAATGAGAGAAAAAGCAATAAATCATGAACTCGAAAAAGTGTTAAATTTCTGTCTTTCTTTTACTTTGTTTTTTTTTGCTGAGTGTATATATTTAAGTACACATTAAGCATCACAAATCATTTCAGAAATATTCTTTACCTGAATGATTTTCGTATAGTTGTTATTACCTAATATTTTTTTCTTCTTTTTGTTTTAGTTGCAAACAAACTCGATGGTCCAATTTGACAGCCCAGCTGACCCCCCCCCCCCAAAAAAAAGTAAATTAAAGTAGGTTACAATTATTTCCCCATTTTACACTTCATTGGCAATAGGCTAGTAAGCTCTTAGCATGAAAAAAAAAAATATTCGGACTTGAAACTGTTCAAAAGTGATCAAAATAAGAGAGGGTTAGAGATGTACAAGGGTAAAAATCAGAGAACGAAAAACAAATTTTATGATTACGATCATTTTGGCATGCTCTACAGAAGTATCAGACAAAACATGTATATACTTCACGATGGATAAAGCACATGTCTAAAAAAGGGAATAAAGAATGTATATATATACATATGCATTTATGAATATATATATATATATATATATATATATATATATATATATATATATAGCAACATAAGTAACGGTAATATAAGTAACAAAACTGCAACAAAGTTCATGCTGTATTCACCATGGGTTTATTTCTTGTGAAGAAAACTGTTGGTGAATACTGCATGAACTTTACAAAGTTCATGCTGTATTTACCAACGGTTTATTTCTTGTGAAGAAATAAATCGTTGGTGAATACAGCATGAACTTTGTTGCAGTTTTGTTACTTATCTTTTTATCTTGCCCACACGTGGACTACCTTATCAACATGATTATATATACATATATATATATGTATGTACATTTACATTTTTATGTATATTATATATATATATATAGATAAATATATATATAGATATAGATATATATATGGTTCAAAAAGTTTGCGAATATCATCCATGTGACTGTAGGCAGAGAAAAAGTTGTTTTCCCAGATGAGACAAATCAAAAATTAAAAAAAAATGAGTCATCAGCCGACATGCAGACAATCCTATTCTTCGACTTTTGGTGGTCACATTACAACCAATCATATTAATGTAATATCAGCCGCTACTGCGGAAGCAAAACAAGGAGCATCAATGACGGCTAGCAGTCAAATGAGGAAAAGTTAAAGTCAGCGCCAAATTTATACCTTTCCATTTTCCTGGTATTGTCCGCAGTTTGTCCGCATGCCTAACTTTTGTTGTCCGGAAGGCATCCTGATTGTCCGCGTTCATTCTTGGTGTAATCCTAGATGTTTCCGCGCTGCCCGGCTACGATTAGCATATTCCGAAGTATTTCGCGCTCTTCCGGAGTGATTCCTAGGAATGTCCGCAGTCAGTCCGCGGACAGTCCGCGGACAGTCCGCGGACAGTCCTAGGAATGTCCCAGTTAATGCACCATATTTTTATCACAGCATTATGATTGAATTCAAATTCCATATTCATATCAAATGGGAATTTTGCAGGAATATCTTTATACTTATTAACTTCTGTCCGAAAATCAGTGTATTCTAACCCCTGTTGAGTAATGCATGGATGACACATTATAGACAACAAATGGTAACTTTTCAAAAGTCAGAAAAGTCAATTCTCAGAGTTTGTAAAACATTCTTGCTTCTGGTGAATGCTCTTGCAAGTGCTGTTGTTTATTTATCTTCCATTGTTTGACCCCCCCCCCCCCCCTTTATGCAATATCATTATACTGTATGTAGCATCTAAATGCTGTGGATCATCATCCTCTTCATCATTATATCTGAACAGTACATTTTAGCATTTCTTGAGGCCACCTTTAAAGTGTGCTCTCTCAAGCACTACACAACCCCCTCTTAGGTTTATATGACATGTGCTGTTACATTTTGGTAACAATATCTGATACTGTATCTGAATGGATTTTGTAGGTTTCAGGCGAGTTAAACAGCTATTTTCCTTTGAATTGTGCTCACCCAACATAAAAAAGGTGTCACGATAGGTGCAAGGGGTCAAATGATGGTTGAAAAAAAAAATCCAGCACTTACACATGTAAATATTCACCAGGAACAGAATGTTTCACAGAGCACCCCCCCCCCCCAAAAAAAAAGTGACCCCTTTGTCTTTGATGTGTGTTCACTCATGCATGACTCAAGAGATCATGCTCACTTTACACAGAAGTTAGTCAATATTTGCAGGCATACCCCTGCCAAATTATTTTACTAAAAACTTGTTTGTTAGAAAGTTACACTACTTAATTAAAGGTATTAGCCCACATTTGTAAACCTGCAGCAATTGGTCTCATAGTTAGCATGGAGTTTGGGTATGATTGCAGTAACACCTGTGCAAAATTTCGTTCAAATTAGTCCATTACTTTCATAAAAATAAATGAAAATGCACCGTATGCATGTGTATAACACTCGCTAGCTCCGGTCCACGTACGTACTACATGCATGCGATACATGTGTAAGTTACATGTACGTAGCTAGCCCGCGCTCGTAATTCGATTTTGGGTCGGGTTGACCCGGTTTGAAAATTGACTTTAAAACGATGATTTTCTCTCTTTCATCGAATGGTATAGACAAAGAGCAACAGGTGAGGTATGTTACTGTTATAACTTGTACTTGAAGTCATATTGGACCTATTTTATGCAGTTTTGATTTTCGTGGGTTTGCAAGTGTGGGCTAGTACCTTTAAGGGGGATACTGTTTTTTGTTTTGTGTAGGTAGAGAAAATCAAACAGAATGGTGCAGGTTTCAGTGAAACTGAAAAAAACATTATTGAATTTTTTTTTTTTTCTAATACTAAGTTTCGCATGTGTTCATGAAACAGTAATAGCAGCTTTAACCAAATATGTAGAAGATGTGAATCAGTGATGATGCCACTGTTTTAAAGGTCCCCATTGACTTTACACAAATCTGTACTGAACTTTGTGGTGTTTTTTCCAGAATATAAAGTTATTAATTAGCTAGTATCCTATAAATCAGAGTTTTTTATTGCTGTCACAATCTCACTGTTGTGACTTTTGAGGGTCATGGGGTGGTAAGTGCTACATTATTACAAAAAAACATGATTTTAATATCTTTGTGTGCAAAGCGATACGTTTCATAGAAATGCCAGCTGACATCATCACCTCATCTAATTTGGAGATCCAGTACCAATACATATCACTGCTTTGTAAAAATGTGAAATGGGAAAGTTTATTTCATGACTGATTTTAATGATGCTTGATTTTTCTTTTCTTTCAAAGTTGTTTTGAACATTGCACTGTAAAGATTGCACACGGTAGTCCTCATACTCGTATGATTGATCTGAGCAATGAACCACACTTAAACACACACACACACAAAAAAAAAAACCAACAACCAAAAAGAAAGATAGAAAAACAAAACACACCTAAAATTAAATGATGGATTCACTGGTTGGTGAAATATATTTCTAGGAAATCTTATTCTATTTTCTGATTATGACATTTGCTTTCAAAAGAAGTTTTGATTCAGGAGTGTAATGATACCCAGGTACATTGCTTCATCTTGGAGTGATCAAGTAAGCATTTGAACAAGTACAATGTTGTAAATACAGTACATCTCACATGAGGCAACATAGCATAAGTCCAAGCAATAAACTAGTCCCAAAGTTTTTCTTTTTTTTTCTTTTGTTGACTTATATGTAGGTCAACATCAGCCTAAAGTGACTGATTTTTTTTTCTCCAGTCCTATGCTTGTTGAGCTATGTGAGGTTTATTGTATAATGGCAAATCATGCTTGCTTTTTCATATGAGATGTACAATATAATGCACATGAGAAACAAACAACTCAAAACTGAATATTGTGATAGAGAGATTGGGTGACCCTAATGGAAAAAAAAGTTATTAACATCACACACATAATATTGTGCAGTTAGGTGACTGGTCAAGAACTGACCTTTTGTGTAGAGTATCTATTGTTGCTTATGACAACAAGTGGCATAACCTAGATTGTTCTTTTGTATGCCTTGAATGCAGCTGTCATCATGTCTACTGAAGGGAAAGTACACGGTATATTCCGCAGTAGCAATTTTTCTTGATGACATGGTCTATGTCAGCATATTAGTGTGTCCACAGTCAGTAATATCAAAAGAAATATACATAGTACTTTTATGAACACTTAATTGAAGTGATTTTCACTGGGTATCCTTATGGCATATGAACAAATAGCCGCTCTGTCATACAACTGTATTCTATAACAGTGAAATAACTCTCATGCTGATAAGATTGGCTAATTTAGCAATGCACTTAACCCTATAGAATTACATTTGAATCCAGCTTAGCTCTTAAACGTAAAAGGGAGTAAAATTCTTGAAACACCTTAGCACAGTGTCAGTTAATCAAACTGCAACCTGGTAAATCAATACATTATAATTTTTACTGTAACAGATAGCAACTCTCCTATTTAAGGTTTTAATACAAGTAGAACCAAGTGAAAATTGTCTGAAGCAAAGCCCAAGAGACCTAGTGATGCCACCAAGTGTTGTGGGTACAAAGAGTGGATCCTCAGTCATCTCTAAATATGCAATGCTAACTTAGTACATTGTACTATGAACTCTTAGATGTGATTAAGTCCTTGAAAATGAGAAAAGAGTTTGTGTTATATTCTCATTGGCTCTGACACCTCTATACTCTGAATAGCAATACTCTGGTTTTGAATGCAAGACATGAATACGTGTTTTGCACCTGGAATAAATCATTACCTGTCAAGATAATCCATTGAAAACACACATATCTAATCCCCCCACCCATACTCTCTCTCTCTCTCTCTCTCTCTCTCTCTCTCTCACACACACACACACACACACAAACAAAGCTCAATCAGTAAACATGCACAATCATTAACTCTTGCAATGAATTGGTATCTACACCATCAGCTGCAGATACAACGTCTTGTTAAAAGTTGTCTAATGTGTCCAGGTGTCCCTGTGTCTGTTCGCACTGGTCCGGCTCAGCATGTTGTAAGGATAAGGTAATGCAACGGCACTGGCTTCGTCCAATTTAGCCATCTAAAGAGAAATTAATAATTTTAGTTTTGTGATCACTTGGTATTTCTGGTACAGTATAACACTATAAAATATATGGATGCTCTATATCCATATATGGATATATATATGGATGCTCTATATTACAGAGCATAGATGAATTATATTTCTTTTCATTCTTACAATCATAACATCTCTGTTTAACTACATCTCTTTGGTGCTCTTACCAACCATATCCAATTGATATTAATGCAAACAAAAAACGTTCAATATATACATATTTAAGGAAACCAAAACCCAAATATAAATTTGGATAGAGTGAAAGTACCATTATTAGTAGAATATATCATTTGAAGTTTGAGGAAAATTGGACATTCCATTCAAAAGTTATGGATTTTTTAAGTTTCAGTGCAGTAACTGCTGGATAAGGAGACTACTACAGTTCATGACATCATTGTGGACAACAATAAGAAAATGTATAGAGACTTAAAAAAGAAAATTTTCATGGAAAGTATGCCATCGACATGCTACTGAAACATGTTAAGGGTACTATTATTCCCTCTACTTTCTGAAAGAGGTAAGCAAAGTGTTCTTTCATAATGCTAGAAAAGTGAAAATATGTTGAATTTTCTTTATATTTTCCATATATTGTTGTCCATAATGATGTAATGAACTGTAGTAGTCTCCTTGTCCAGTGATGACGGCACCAAAACTGTAAAAATTCATAACTTTTGAACGGAATGTCCAATTTTCTTCAAACTTTCACTGATGAGTATTGCTGCTTTCCCTCAAATCCACACTTATGTTTGGGTTTCGGTTTCCTTTACCCCGTTGAGGATGGACTGATTTTGCTACAACAAGCATTCCCATAGACACTTGCCCGAGTATACTCCGGACTGGGATTAATTAGCATGGTAAAAGAGGCACTCTTCGTTCTTTGTGGCACTGTTATTTCAATTAAAGGCTACAGTGCTATAATGTCTCCAGACAGCCATCCATAATAGCACTCTGGACAGAATTTAAGATTGATATTCAAGGAAACATGACGAAGTGGATCTGTGACAAGCTCACTGTATGATAGTATAGTTAATGACTTTTCACTGCTATCATTCCATAATCATCTAATGTTCAAAATTCTCAGTGTGCCTCGTGCTAACATGAGTATCACAAGTTCACCTTTCACATATTCTTTCAGACAATTTCCCAGTGTAAAGGGACGACCAAGAGATACATGTCTGCAAGTAGCCTCAATCCAATCTATACTGACCCTACCCAGTTGGAACATTTTTTAAGGTGGGGGGGGGGGGGGGGGAGCTGAGGGGCAGACGGGGAGAACGTAAGGACGGAATCTTGGAAAATATGGGTGCTATGAAGACAAGTCATTGGCAATGCTTAAGTTAATACTCCATTTGACTTTAATTTCAGAGGGTCACGAATATAATCAAATAAATGCATTGCTAAGGGAAAATGAACACCAAGAGAGTGATCTACTGTATAACACAGATTCATAATCCATTGATATCACGGTACATACTGAATAAAATAACACCTCATAACATGAAAAATCAGCGATTCAATCAACTTTGTGAAAATAGGGTGCCAGTACAAAGTACAAGAAAACTGTCCTACCAGTATCATAATACCTTACCTGTACAGTGGAGAGTTTCCATCCAGACGAAGCACCCATGTTTTCCTCCAGCTGTTCCAGTGTCTTGACACCAATGATAACAGAGCACACACCATCTTTTTGGAGCAACCAACGGATAGCTACCTGGCACATGGTCTTACCTGCAGGGAATGCATCAAGTGAAATTAATCACATCACCCCAAACTGGGAATAAACATACTAGGTAAAGCAAAGAGAGGATATTTTCAATAAGACAGTGCTGCTGATAAACTACTGATTAAACTTGGTGACAAAATTGGGCAAAACACATTATCATATGAAATTCTAAAGCGAACTTACTCATGATTTTGAATGCTTTATGATGTCTAAAAGGCTCACATAGTGTACCACAGAATCACACAATATTAATTATTCACACTCAATCTTCATTTGCTTGCACTCATCAAAAAATTGTCAGGCTGTAAAGGAGATGAAAACTAAAAAAAAAACTGTCACTATGGAGACTGGTAAGCTACTGCCATATTGCGCTATTCTCCCGAGAGCGTTGTAGTATACCTTGACAGTGTGAGATGACAGTTTCACATGATTGGTTTGAAAGTTTGTGGTACAACCCTAAATGTGTTAAGTGTTTACATTCCTCAGCCAGATTTCATTTGGATAGCTAAATTGTTTCTGAGAGCAAAAATTCAGGAATTTGAGCTTTCTCACTTGACCTTTGTCCCTTGCCCTTTGACCCCATGGCTAATATCTTTCTTCAAATAATCACTGACTGGTAATATCCAAATTTCATGATAATACTTTTCAAAATTTTGTCAAAAGCTATTTTCAAAATGTGGGAAATTAGTGTCATTTTGCCATTATCACTTAACCTTTGACCCCATGGCCCATTCCTAACAGAATCAATGTGCAGTAATACATATACAAAGCAAGTGTATGCACTGAGTAATTTTCAAGGTATGGAGAAAAGAGTGTAATTTCAGCATTTATAGGGAAAATAGTGACATCTTAAAAATTTGTCCTTGACCTCCGACTATGAGCATGTGCACCAAAAGTTGATGGGAACAACTTCATCCACTCATATACAGTATATATATATATATATGTATATAACGTGTATATGTGAAGTTTTTAATTTGATACCTCGAACTGTTCTTTAAGTTATGCTGTCCACAAAATCAATTATGGATGAAGGATGGACAGACGGACAACCCAAAAACATAATGCCTCTGGTGACACTTTGTGGTGGAGGCATAAAAAATAGCATGTCAAGAGTAAAAAAGGTATAAAATGATACTTCACAAACAAACAAATGAAGTATACAAGAGTGTAGCTCCATGGCTAAAACAACTAATAGTGGGTTTTATGACACACTAGAATTTCTGTCTCCCAATCTACTAGAAAAAAACCAAAATGTACATCAAATTTTTAATCTCATTCCTCAGATTCTTAAATACTATCTCAGAACCAGAAAAATATCTTATGTTATCTTATGGATAATTGGAACCACACAGTGTGCTTGTGTTTTTGTGACTATTCCCTGGATTTGCCAATTAGATGAATAAATAAATAATCAGAATAGTCATAATAATTCACATTGTTTGGTACAAGGTCAATATACATAAAATACATACTATGGTTGAGGAAACTGAGAGTAAAGAACAAGAAGAGAGGTGAATAGACAAAGAAGAGAAAGTGTGTATTATAAGGTGAGGGAAGATGCAGGAAAAATACAATATCCACTCATCAAAGATCTGACATAATCTAGTAGAAGGCCTTATTTGAGATGTGCATTTCGGCTTCTAATCCCTCACTGTGTTTTTGCACAGCATAAATCAATTAATCCAATTTCTGTAACTATTTGCCATTGTATTTCTTGGGATGTATTTGCTTTGTCTTCTTAAAGATAACTTTGATATGAAGTCTTCTACATACACATAGGCAAAGTTGGCACTGTTGTATTTCAGTAATTGAAATGGCATTCTTTATCTGTCCCTTACAATTCCATACTTCCATTTGATAAAAAAAAAAAAAAGACATTAAAGGACAAGTTCACCTCCATAAGCATAAGGATTGAGAGAATGTAGCAATATTAGTAGAACACATCATTGAAAGTTTGAAGAAAATCAGACAATCCGTTCAAAAGTTATGAATTTTTGAAGTTTTTGTGCAGTAACCACTGGATGAGAAGACTACTACAGTGTATGAATAACTTGGATGTCACATGCGCACAACAATATAAGGAAAATATAAAGAGAATTTCACAAAATTCCATCTTTTGAAAAAAGTACACATTCCCCTGACTCGTTACCGACAAATGTTATGGGTAATATTATTCCCCCTGCCTTTAGAAAGAGGCAAGTCAAGTGCTCTTTTATTATGTGAAAAAAGTGAAAATATGTTGAATTTTCTTTTACATTTTCTTTATACTGTTGTATGCATATGACTCACAAGCTGTAGTAGTCTCTTCATCCAGCGGTTCCAACACAAAAATTTAAAAAATTCATAACTTTTGCATCGATTGTCCAATTTTCCTCAAACTTTCACTGATGTGTTCTACTAATATTGTTGCATTCTCTCAATCCTTATGTTTATGAAGGTGAACTTGTCCTCTAAAGGCAAGTGTGAACACAACTTGACTAGTGGTATGTGTGTGTATGATGCACACACATACAGTACTGTATAAGCTGTTATTTTTTGTAAGGATTTAATTTCCGTGAATTCTGCCAATCACTGCTGGACTGTGAATTTAACAGCACTTAAAAAATGATGCCATGCACTAGGGTAATAGTGCACTTACAATAGCCTCAGTGTCAATTCACGAAACTAACATTTCGTGAAAATGACCGTGATCTCCTCATTCACAAAAATATCTGTACGGGAAAATAACAGCTTATACAGTACATATATGTATATATGATTCAACACAGTGTTTCATTTTGGTTTTAGTCACACCAATAGCATTCTTAATCCTTAATTTACAATTTTATACTTGAAGTAGCAAGAAAAAAAAAATTCACAGGTAAGAGTGTGAACAAGTTTGATTACGGGTATACAAACACTAAATACATATATACAATGTCATGTTCATAATTGATTCGACATGCCATAATACAGGGTACACCATTGTGTAGCATCTTTTTACTTTCTTAACCTGTTGCAGCCTAGTCATGAGTATTCTTGGGCTGAGGTAAATGGGAAATGCATGTTACACGAAAATTGATCCATCTTCAATGGGTTAAGATATATAAAGTTATACACTGCTACATGTATCTTGGTGGCCAATATTAGCGATTAGTGATAACGATCCCAAAGCCAATTCATCCAGTTTTGAAGTGTTTGATGTAATTACAATAATATTATCTTTTACACACAATTTTTTTTTTCTAAAATGTTATAATTTTGGACAGTAATTAAAAAAGAGACCATTCTATCCACAAACTTGGCCATGTTTATCTATTTTTATATAATATTATATAAACATATTTGTGACTAATACACCAGAAAGTACAGAACAACTGTAAAAGCAACACAAAAGAGCGAATCTGGGTAGTTTAACTCTAAACAGCCTTTGAACTTTTGTTCACATAAAGCTTACACAAAAATCATTACTAGCTCAAAAACCAACTACCAATATAGAGTATGAGAGTCTACCTTCTGTCTGAGCAATTCCTTGCACGGTGTCCAAAAGATTCCAGATCTTCTCTTCATTGGCAAAGTTTGAGTGATTTGGATGACTCTCACTCACATTCTCAGGTCTTGCTTGTGCATATGCCACTCTGCTGCCCTGGGGTGCAGAGTTTCGTGTGATTTTGCCTGTAAGCCAACCACTATAGGAAAGATAATAGAGGTAAAAGACAGAAAAGGTTAAAGGGATCGTATAGTTTCGGTTGAGACTTAAGTCCAGGTTTCTAACATTTTTTTGTGAGATAATGAGAAATCTCTTATAAAATATGAAAGAGCATGTAATTCCAAAAGGGAGGCAATCTTTATTTGATGAAAATTGGTTTTGAAATGGCAGAGATATCCAAAACAGAGGTTCCATCTTTTATTAGGATTGCTTTGTTTTAATAGTTTTTGGATGTCTCAACAATTCTGAAACCGATTTTCATCTAATAAACTCTGAATTCCTTTTAGAGTGGTATGCTCTGTATTATTTCATCAGTAGTCTCTTGGTATAGCACAGCAAGTTAAAAGTCCAATCCTCATCTCCACTAATACTACACCATCCCTCTAATAACATATATATTGCATCAGTTTTTGGTTTTTGACATACACTACTCACATTCAAATCTTAATGTTTTCCCTGTGGAACAACTGGGATACTTAAATTCCAAAGCATGGGAACATTCCTGACAGTCATTCAAGCATTTTGTGGAATTTTGTCAATTATAAATTTTATTCACAACTGATACTAGCTTGCATTTTTACTTAATTCATCTCTGAAATGATTATGAAGCATTTCAAGTATTAGGAATCATTGCTGTGCAAAATCATTTGACAGTTCTTGAATGTTACGAATTTATTGCGACAATGCCTGATCATATCCATGATAAGACACTCAGCCCAACAACTTTGCTTATTCTGCCTTGTGTATCATTTTTACCACTAGCTAAATCATAATATGCTTTCTATGTTACATACCAACAGCATCTGCATTGTGGCTGTGAAAACACTTAAAATTATTTCATGTTGCTACTTATAATACTAAAATTGTGCAACATGAAATTTCAAGAAGTGAGACAGTCACTTGAAGTGGTCTTGTAGTCATTTTGCTGATATAGGTACATTCCACAGAGAAGAGCAATATTACAACCAACCATCCCCTGCTGTAACCTTCTTCCAATTCTTCTATATCTATATCTTATTTGAACAAATAAATTGAAATTGAATTGAAAAATGAATTGACATATCAAGGGAATGGTACAGATTCATCATTCTGCAGAGGACTAAGGAACAAAACTTAAAAGAAAAAAAAAATGCAAGCCAGGTCATAAATGATGATTCAATCAGTGCAGACTTTGATAACATAGAATGAATCATTTTATCATATCTTGTTACCTCACTGTCTGTTTAGCCCATAATAACTGCAAGAGTGACAAAATACCCAAAGAACAGTAATAACAAAATGATAATTCTCTTATCAAACATCCTTCTGCTATGGTCTCTTTTCACTTTAAAGGGCAATGCTGAACAAATATGTATGTCGATTGAGTGAATGCAGTGCTTTAGAACACATCAGTAAAGTTTTAGGAAAAGGGGACAATCCTTTCAAAAGGTATGAATTTTAATAGTTACAGTGCTGCCATTGCTGGATAAGAAGAATCTTACAGATTATGATATCACTGCAGAACAATACTAAGGAAATATAAAGAGAAGTCCATAACACTTAATTTTCTTTTTAAAAGTAAACATACCCTCAGCTTGTTACTGACATATGTTGAGGGTAATACCATTCACCCTGCTTTCTGAAAGAGGTAAGTCAAGTGCTCTTTCATTATACTAGAAAATGAAAATATGTTGAATTTTCTTCAAATTGTTGTCCTGCAAAATGTTGTCCTGCAGTGATATCATTAACTGTTGTAGTTTTCTCATCCAGCGATGATGGCATCAGAACTTTAACTAGAAATATCACTTAAGGTGATTAATACCCCCGCCCCGTGACGACAGTCTTACCCAAGGAATGATCTTTCCTTGATCTTCTGCCATTTAAATGCCGTTACCATGGCAACGCAGCTTCCGACACGTCCGAAAAATATGTCTTGCACATCTTCCCACCAAGACTACTGTGTGTGCCACATTTCATAAGCTTTTGTCAAAAACTGAGGAAGTAGTTCAATCCACAAGATCTTTCCTTGATCTTCCGCCATTAATATGCCGTTACCATGGCAACGCAGCTTCCGACACGTCCAAAAAATGTCTTGCACATCTTCCTACCAAGACCAATGTGTGTGCCACATTTCATGAGCTTCAGTCGAATACAGAGGAAGTAGTTCAATCCGCAAGATCTTTCCTTGATCTTCTGCCATTTATATGCCGTTACCATGGCAACGCAGCTTCCGACACGTCCGAAAAATATGTCTTCCACATCTTCCCACCAAGATCAAGGTGTGTGCCACATTTCATAAGCTTTGGTCAAAAAACTGAGGAAGTAGTTAAATCCGCAAGATCTTTCCTTGATCTTCTGCCATTAATATGCCGTTACCATGGCAACGTACTTTCGGGTACTGTCAAAAAATGCGTCTTGCACATCTACAACCAAAGGCACACATCTGTACCAAGTTTCATGGAAATTGGGCAAAAACTGAGGAAGTAGTTTGCAACACAAAATTTTCCATCATTTTGGCTCATAATATGTGAGCTGTTACCATGGCAACATACTTTTTGTCACTGTCAAGAAATGTGTCATGCCGACCTATATCCTAAGACAAACATTCAATATGAATTCCATGAGAATTGGAAGAATACTGATGAAGCAGTTTTGCCATGAAGCATTTTGCCCTATATTTTACCAATAACATGCCGTTACCATGGCAACGCACTTTTTGCCACTGCGGAAATATGTGTCTTGCACATTAACATATTCAGATGAACATCTGTACCTAATTTCATAAAAATTGATCAAAAACTGTGGGAGGAGTTCGCGACGCAAGATTTGTACCCATTTTTGCCCATAATATGCCGTTACCATGGCAATGTACTTTTGGGTACTGTCAAAAAATACGTCTTGCACATCTACAACCCAAGGCACACATCTGTGCCAAGTTTTATGGGAATCGGTTGAAAACTGAGGAAGTAGTTCGCGACGCAAGATTTGCAACGGACCGACCGACCGCCCGACCGCCCGACCGACCGCCCGACCGTCCGCTGATTCCTATATACCCCCTTCAAACTTCGTTTGGCGGGGGTATAATAACTAGTGAGTAGAAAATCAAATGTGAAGATGCCAGCAACACCCTGGATGGTTCTTAGCAGAACATGTCCACTGTGTCATGTCATGCACATATTTCTTTTTGGGTCTTTGAAAGATAGCTGGATACCAAAATGTGAAGAGACCCAAATGTACTTGTTTTCCAAATTCAGACAAGTCTGTGGAATAATGCTTTTCTGCTGCAGTAATGTCACTACGGATAACATTCATTTTCAGCCAAGTTTGTACCACAAAAAGATGGAAAGATATCTTTGGAAAATAGGAAAATCTGATGTCACCTGATAAGTTTGGGATTCCACAATGATCAAAACTATGTACATAATGGGGTATCCACTTTGTGAAGTTCTCAAAATGCAGAAGGCGGGTTTAGAAGCTCGGTATACTTTTTGCTTCAGACAACCAAGGATGGCTGACTTGTAAGGAATTTATTCCTATGTACTCACCCTTTAAGGGGACTCCAGGGTAGTATGCCAAGACCCTCATTCATGCAGCACTCAACCAGCTCCCATTCAAGCTCACGATTCAGAAGACTGTATTGGGACTGTGGGGACATGAAGGGTATAATCATGCAAGTTTGATAAATAAACACCTGCTGATTTATAATTTTCACTTTCAGCACAGTTTTCTGTCAAAACTCATCAGTTTACAACATATCTAGCTCTTGGTTTAATATTTTCTATTGTTTTGAACAGGTCAAATTCCCCCTTTGTATGAATATGGTATATGCAATCTTTTGTTTCAAACAAATACTACTTTGACAATTCTTGGTACAATACTTGAAGACAGCCATTAAACAGCTGGCTAAGGACTAGAAAAATTATACTGTAACTCACAGCTATTATTCTTGCTGTTTCATATTGACAACACAGTGGCCACGAGCAATTCATATTTGCTATGTGTAATAGCTTCAAAATTTCCCACTGAGTCTTTTGATTTGTACAGTGCTTGCAATACATAATTGAAATGAAGGTCTTTGTGACAAGTCATTTTATACAACAATTCTTTGTATGACAATCAAAATACACCTTCAAATTTTGCAGGCTGAAGATCCACTTCTTTCCACCAAGAATGTAACAAAATTTCTAAATTTGTCAAACACTGACAAAAGATTTGCTCTTCGTTTGATTGTAAATACACAATGATGACCCATACCTAACTACGCAATGTAGGCTTGCGATGGATGAGTTTAGACTACAGAACTTGGGCAACATGTTATCTGTACAACTAGGCAGGACGGACTTCATCTAGTTATGGCCATGGATATTACATTGTGCTATCAATTTATGACACAAAATGGAATGAGTAATTCTATCATGTATTTCTCTACAACTGCCTATACAGAAAGCTTATATCATAGGTTTCAGCATGCAACTAGAAGAAGTTACACATTATATTGGCCAGAGTTTCACAAGTTACATATATGTGATTACCAGACATTACACTCATGTAAAACAAATTCAACAATAAACAAACAAACAAACAAAAAACCAAAGTCCTTAATTCAGGACTAATCCCAAGAAAGCATACCACAGCTTATTGCACCAAGATTTGTGACTACACAGACACTGGAAATTATATTCTAAATAGATTAACACAAATACCTGCAAAGAAATCCATTTGTTAAATCCCTTATATTCACACAAGTCCATAATCTTTTGCATCTGCCACCCCTTCAGGTTGCTAGCTCCAACATACAGCACTTTTCCTGCCTTCACCAAGTCATTCATTGCACGCATGGTCTCCTCAATTGGTGTGGCTGGATCCCAGGCATGTATCTAGAGAGAGAGAGAGAGAGAGGGAGAGGGAGAAAAAGGAGATACATGTACATGTACGACAAGGGGAGAAAAAAGACACATTGAACTACATACGTTATGGTTGAATCACACTGTCAGAGTTCCCCCCCCCCAAGCATTCAATTTAACAAAGAGCACACACAAAGTACATTCAACAAACTATTGAATATGAAGTATGGTGGACAATTTATCCCCTCACTGGTGGAGTGCTGGAGCAAAGTTGTCGGCCATTAAAACAGACCTCGATAAAATCACTCATGTATTTTGAAAGTTTAAACAATTTTGTCATCTACAGAATATCTTAATACATAAACATGTCATAGGTACCACCAAAATATCTCTGGACTACAAGATATAATATATGAAGTAATATGATGACAAACTTAGTGACTTACCCCCAAAAATAATGTTATACAGTTGAACCTCTCTTATCCGGCCTCCCTTTATCCGGATCTCTCTATTATACGGACGCAATCTCGCCGTGATTTTTTTAAAATAATTACGGGAGGAAAGGGGGATTCCCAACTCCTTGAGATCTCCTACACAAACACAATGAATTACATATACTTGATACATTTCTTAATAATTATTTAGGTAAATCATCCCAAGAATCTCTATTCTGGGGTCTGTTACTGAGTGTAACAATGAAAAGGTTGCAGTATACACATTACTACATGTGGTACTACAATGGGCTACATCAGTACATGTACATGTGTATACATGTATAAAGCATTGAGTCTCCGGCCAAATCCCTTATCCGGATGAGCCCCGGTCCCGACTTGTCCGGATACGAGAGGTTCAACTGTACTTCAATTACCTACAAGGAAAAGTAGAAATTACGCGGTGCGTAATATATGTCCCCGCCGGAAGTAGCATTTAGTAGCAAAATGTACAATATAGGTAAAAAGATCAAGGTCAAAGAAGTCAAAGGTCAAAATTCTATGTAGAAGTTTTGAAGCCCTCACCTAGTGCCATCACATAAAGCAAACGGAATCGAAATCGGGTTAGAAATGGCGAAGGAGTAGCATTTTGTAGCCAATGTACAATATAGGTAAAAAATCAAGGTCAAAGGTCAAAGAAGTCAAAGGTCAAAATTCTGTGTAGAAGTTTTGAAGCCCTCACCTAGTGCCATCACATAAAGCAAACGGAATCGAAATCGGGTTAGAAATGGGGAAGGAGTAGCATTTTGTAGCAAAATGTACAATATAGGTAAAAAATCAAGGTCAAAGGTCAAAGAAGTCAAAGGTCAAAATTCTGTGTAGAAGTTTTGAAGCCCTCACCTAGTGCCATCACATAAAGCAAACGGAATCGAAATCGGGTTAGAAATGGCAAAGGAGTAGCATTTTGTAGGCATTGTACAATATAGGTCAAAAATCAAGGTCAAAGGTCAAAATTCTGTGTAGAAGTTTTGAAGCCCTCACCTAGTGCCATCATATAAAGCAAACGGAATCAAAATCGGGTTAGAAATGGCGAAGGAGTAGCATTTTGAAGCAAAATGTACAATATAGGTCAAAGGTCAAGGTCAAAGGTCACAACTGAAATTCTGTATAGAAGTTTCAAAGCTCCCATGTAGTGCTATCATATAAAGCAAACAGAATCAAAATCGGGTTAGAAATGGCGAAGGAGTAGCATTTTGAACATTTTGATCACACACGGACGCACGGACGGACAGACGGACACACGGACACACGGACACACACACGTACGGAGCCCGTTTCATAGTCCCCAGCTCGAACTCGTTCGGCGGGGACAATAATGGACTTTCAATTAACCTTGCAGTCTGACCTCTCTTATCTGGCTCCCTTTATACGGATCTCTCACTACAAATACAGACGTGATCTCGCTGTGATTTTCAAACAAAATAATCTAATAATTATGGGGAAAAAAATTATTTGAAGCTCAATCAAAATTCCTACACAAACTCACACGAATTACATAATTCCCAACATAATTAACATACCGGTACATTCACATCAAATTTTCATCTACAATAACATGCATTCAGACATTCACTACCCCCAAATCACTGCAAGAACATGGACGGAAAACTTTTCATTAAATCAGGGCACGGAACAGGCTATAGTTCAATGAGAAAATTATCAGAGAATTGGAATGCAGACCAGCTGATGAGGATGTGACATGTTCACGCAAAACTGATACACACCATGTAGCTACCATTGGGTACGCAGCTGCATGTATTAAACATTGAGTCTCCCATAACCAGCCAAATCCCCCATCTGTATAAGGGCCAGTCCGACATGTCCAGATAAGAGAGGTCAAATTGTACCATCCAAGTCATACATTTTTTTTTTCTTTGTGGCCCAACGATAAAATTTGATGGCTCTACAAAATAATGGAAAACATTAAAGTATATGAAAGCAGAATATTATTTAGAGGGGTGAAGGTTCAGGTGTGAGTTTCTTTAATTTGTCTCCCTCTACAAATGAAAGTTGTTCGGATCGCAACTGCTGATCTATAAATGAACAAATTTCATTTGTAGAGGGAGACAAATTGAAGAAACTCACACCTGAACACTAAAATAGTTTGATGAAATACAGACCAATTATAAATCATGTCACTTAGATAAAAATTGGAAGGTATAATAAAGGGCTTCAAATGTGACATACCGTGAATATAGGAACAAAGAAAGAAAAACAGTACACAATGAAACAACACAATAAAACATAAAAAAATTAAAAGCTATGCTCATTGTGTTAAAATTGGCAGGTACAACAGAGGGCTATGCATCGTGACGAAAAGTCCATGTCTTAAATAATGAACAGAGGCATAATACACATTTTTTTTTTCTAACAACACTACATATGTATGAAATGACTACTATTATTGTATTCCTTCTATACATACTTGGATGTATAGCTAGGATTTGGTTATGAAATATGGCTGCGAGAAAAAATAGTTGGGCTCAATTTGGCCGTATACTGTATTCGCCATATTTTGCGAGTCTAACTTTTTGCAAATTGCGACTTCCCGACAAATTCGCAAGTGGTTGAATTCATGATTGTGGTGTACATTTATGAACAGAGAATTGTATGCATGCAAGGCACATTCATGTCAGGATCAGAGTTCATATTTCTACATAATGTTAAATTCATGAGTAGCACCCATCTTGCAAAATTTGCAAAAATAAAAACCTCTTGAAATATTTGACATATACAGTAATAGGCTGAGGTTGTCATGAAGACTATTGTGGTGATTTGGCAACACTTGTCACAGCACCTCGCTGAAATGCTTGCAGTTACTGAGCTATGAGTTACTCTTCCCTTTTCTGGACAAGAAAGCACATAAAAACAATGAACACACTCACAAATTTTTGTTTGATCAGTCCACCAAAACATACCATTCCTTGAATTATGGTGGTCTGACATCTACATGTATTTCTGTGGCTGTGGGCCACTGCCAATGTTGAGCCTTGCCTGGAGGATACCATTTGCAGATGATTTTTTTTTTTCTTGTGGCGTGTTTTCATTCTGTACTGATTCAGAACATATTAAATATTGCCACACCTCACGGACATCAAACAGCCTTCTCTGAGAGGCTTCTTTTTCTTAATTGTTTTTGCTTTCATTTCCTGTCATGCTCAAACCCCTAAACACATTTATAAGTAAACATCTACACTAATAGAACAATTTTCCCCTCTCCTCACATAGAATAAAAAAAAAATGCATCAAATGAAATGAAAGAAAGTAATACCAAATGAAAACAAACAAGAAATATCTTCAAATTTAATCCTTTTCATAATGAAAAGTTGATTTGAGAAAAACTGGAAAAGGAAGGCAAACTTTGCAACGCAAATTGTTCCAATTCCACTGTCTGCTGTTGAACAATTAAATGATAGATTCTAGGCACATGTTCAGTACGCCGTGATTGTAGTACCATGCACCAAATAGTAGGCCCTACTACAAATCTACTTTAGGCTAAAGTAATGTTTTCTGTTGTACTCCAAAGCTTGCTGACATGATTGTATGTCATTGCCAAATACATTTTTTGTGTTTGCCATACCAGCTGAATCTTACCTTGTATGCCTTTTGTTACCAGGTAATAGTGGGAATAGAAGCTGTTAAGAGGTCAAACAATGTCAAATAATATCATGCTTTTCTTTGTCTGAAGCATGGCATTTTGTGTTTTGTTCCTATCACATTCAAAGATATACTTTTTCCACATATTGATAGTACAGTTTCCTCCATTAAAATATATGTAAATACAATGCGTACAATGAGTTATGGCAGGATTTGTAGACTGACTCTTCCATACATGCTGCAAATGAAGAATCATTGACACACAATGCAATCACACCTGGTATAGGTCAATGTAACTTGTCTTCAGTCTTCTCAGGCTTTCTTCAATGCTCCACATGATGTTTTTGCGGCTCAGGCCTCCTGCATTCTCGTTCTTGGGGTCCATAGAAAATCTCACTTTTGTGGCAAGAACAAAGTCTTCTCTCTTGTGCCTTTGGAAAGGGAAAACAATTTTGATTTGTAAGTTACATTCTAATACATCTAGGGGTATCATAAACCATGCCATACAAGGGCTGTGCAGAACTGAGGCTGCAATTCGGGATGCAGCCAATGATGTAGTCAGTGCTGCAGCCATCCCCCCCCCCCCATACACCAACACTTTTGCATAACAAAAATCATAAAAATTACAAACACACCGACACCATGAACTGTTGTCTCTAGGGGCTTGCGCTACATGACCCCACTGCAAAAGAAAGCGATTGTTGACAGTTGTATCATTTTGTAGCACAGTATCATTTAGGGAAAGGGAAAGCATTTTTAATATTAGATGTCACAGTAATTCTCACAGTCCATTCTCCTTACAAGGATGATGGAAACATAACTTTAAATTGTTTCTTAAACTGTTCTCAATAAATTCTAGTATTTCACTTAAAACTTTAAGCCGACACGCAACTTGTAACTTGATGAAAAGTGAAACTTTTTCATTTCCAAATTTTGTCTTCAGGAATTGTAGACCTCCCTATTTGTGCCCATCAAATTCTTTTCTTTTTATGCCTACGCCATGAAGCGTCGCCAGAGGCATAAAATATGTTTTCTGGGGTGTCTGTCGGTATATCCACATATGTATGTACATCATTGTCTTACAGTGTATAACTTGTGGATGCACATGCAGTTAGTAAGGTCGAAGGTCATAGTCGAGGTCAAATTAAACATTTCACTAGCATCCTACCATATTTTCTCTTTGCTGTACATGTGGGGGTTTTTTGTGCTTATCATAAAAATTTTACTCTGTTAATGTAATCACAAACGTGAACATACAGGAAATGTAGACATCCCTCTGTAATAATTTGTGCCTATCTAAATTCTTTTCTTTTTATGTCTCCGTCATGAAGTGCCGCCAGAGGCATTATGTTTTCTGGGATGTCTGTCTGTATATTTACATGTATGTACTACATGTATGTACGAGTTAATGAAGCTGGGCCTTACAGTGTAATGTGGCTGCACATGCAGGAGGTCGAAAGTCAAAGTTAAGGTCAAATTTAAAAATTTCACCAGCATTCTAGTATTCTACCATTTTTTCCTCTTTGCTGTACTGGTACCTGTGTTTTTTGTGCTTATCATAAAAATTTTACTCTGTAAATGTAATCTGAAACTTGAATATTGAAAATACTGTGCATATGAATCTCTTAGCAGCAATTAATGTTATTACAAGAATCAGCACTGCTGTCTTTTTTGTTTTTATCAAATGTTACAAATGGCATGACAAAGTCAGTGCTACTTGTGTATCTAAAATAATGCAGAATTGATAGATAACACATTATCTCATGCCACTTGATTTACAGTCAATTCAATTTGATTTCGTGAGGATTGTTTCTTTTATTGAAATATAACAAAACCACACACAAAAAGTACAATGTAAATGCATCATTGTTTGAATATTTTATCTCTTACTTAGCAAGCCAGGACCCTATGATGGACTCTGACATTCCCATGGCATATACATTTGCAGTGTCAATGAAGTTTCCTCCAAGTTCTTTATAGCGGTCAAGAATCTTGTGTGCTAACTGTTCATCACATTGTCCAGGTCTCTGAACATCCTGTAAGGGTTTCAGAAAAGATATAAACACACTTCCTAAGAGAAAAATTGAGAGATACGAAAGAATTCTATATGGACGGTATTCATTTTAAACCTTAATCAGAGACATGCAGGATGCCACTCCATATTCAGGGTGACTAGATGTATGATCAGTGGTCTTGAGTAAAATCAAAATCAATTGCACTATTTAATGAACCCCTAAGAAGTCATCATTGCTCAGTATATGATCTGATATAAAGCAAAACACAAGTTTTCTTGTATAATTTTCCTTCAAAAACACAAGATTTGAATGAATGGTCAATGGAGACTCCTGTGAAAAGGACATGTAATACAATATACAATATAGGTACTTATACAGGGTGACCCAGAAAGAACGGAACACCTAAGATCTTTAATTTCAGCAATATTTTTGCAAATATGTACCGGTAATTATTCTGCATGCTATTGGAAAGGCCATTCTTTTTCCAATAGAATGACACCAAGTTCTTTCATTTTGGTGGATGCGTTATGATTTTAGGACCATTTTTGTCAACCCTTGCAATTTTCAAAATGTGATCATTTTGCACTCTCAGAGATACCGAAACCAGGGAGAATTCGGCTTGCCGTAGAACCAGTTACGTTCACAATGTGTACAATGTGGTTGTCATTGTCCGTTACTTACCATTGTGAATGAGACGACCCGACGGCAATAACACCGTCCATCCCACATTGTGAACGCTACTGGTTCTATGGCAAGCCGAATTCTCAAAGAACTTGGTGTCATTATATGGGAAAAGGAATGGCCTTTCCAATAGTATGCAAAATCTAGTGACATATTTAAATAGCAACAGTATAGCTAAAATTATAGATCTTAGGTGTTCCGCTCTTTTTGGGCCACCCTGTATAGTGCTCTTAAATGAGTACACATGTACATGTATATCAGTGCTCTTCACTAAATGATATCAATCTTACGTAAGGGGGTAGGAAAAATAACAAATAAAAATAAAAAATATACATACCATAATTAATCAATCAATTATTGAAAAAGAAACTACAAAAGTCTTCTAGGATTTTTGGAATACTGCCAGAGATGGCTATTTCTTGATACATGGGAGAGCAGATTTCACACCAAAGCATGCGACAGCAGCTAGCAGCCAGCCGTCCGAGTGATCGTATGAGAGTCACAGTCCATAGATCATAGCCGGATTGGGTCTTGAACAGACTGCATTCCTTGTCTCTCAGACTGATAAAGTGAGATTAGTTTCTAAAGGTAATTTGGAGCACAGTTCTGGAGACATTTGTACAGGTGACTGACAGGATTTTGTAAATCTTTCACGTTGACAGTGATGGACATGTAGTGGAGGAAGTGCCCCATAGCATGGAGTTTGTCTACTCTTGAGGTGATGAGAGCTCTCACATGTGTTCACAAGCTGTCTGATCAAGGGAAGGCCAAAAATGATACATGCAATGTTTGAGAATAAAAGTGATGAAATCTGCTCAGAGAAGAAACATGCTAATTCCACTTTGGGGGGGGGGGGGGTTTAACAAAAAATTTAAGTCAAACTTAAAATTTAATATTGACTAAAAATTAAGGTAGCTGTATGCATGTCTTCAATGTTGGAAATGAAGATTTTGGAGACTTTTTTCATGTTTGTAGGCCTAGGCATTGATCACTGAAGAGATAACAATGGAACAATTATTCTGTAAGCCATTACAATGATAATTTGAAGTAAGTTAGGTGGTGATTGTGCGCGGATGATATTGAACAGGGAAACCAGTGGCATATACCATAATTTTTAGTTAATTTCAATAAGTTTGACTTTGCCTTTGTGAAACATCCCCTGCAGAGGTCGAGGCTCATCACTAAAACGTTAGATCTAACACAAATGTTACATTAGGGCAATTATTGGATAAGCAGTTTTCAGCAGTTTTTTTTTTTTTTTTTTGCTACAAAAACAAAACACACACACAAAGGACTAATAGACCTACTATTAGACGCATTAGGCCTGCTTGTTAGTCACACTCACACTTTGTTCCGAGGAGTCTTTTACACATTTTCTTTTCTTTTTTTAATACTTTTAACGTTACGGCTCTCGTCTGCGCCTGTGGGCCGAGGATGAGATTCCATGGAACGTAGCATCTGCAGAACAACTCCCCGACAAGATACAGGCCGATCTTTCGGTCATACTCGCACTGCATGCACTTGTGCTAGCTATGGCCGGATCAAGCCGGTCAAGGGAGCTCGAGCCCGAGCGAACGCAGTGCGACTTCTGTACAGCGACAGCGACAGGGCTATGCTGTGTACAGTGCACGAGACAGTCAAATTTTACTTTTGTTTTACTTTTGTTTAACTATCTAACTAGTTAGCTGGCAAGTTATTCTGAAGTTAGCATACGTGTACTGGGTGCATACCTCACTTCGCCCAAATGTCATGGTGCCAAGACAGATGTTTGACACTTTTACACCAGAACCTCCTAAGTATCTGTATTCCATCACAGCAGCCTTGCAAGTACAGTGTACACTAAAGTTTCACGATAAAAGTGCAGCTGGCCGGATTGTTTGCACGTGCGGCGGCGGCGCGAGTACCGGTCCGATTACCGCGCCGGCGCGCCGGGTTGAGTGGGTACGTACGGCACGGTACGGTTGGTCCGAGATCAATGGGAAGCAGGAGCCAAGGGCAACTGCAGTAATTGATCAGTCCATCCCACCGTGGTCTCTTCCTGTCGCTGCTGTACGTGGTATACAGTAGATTGCCCCAGCTCCCTGACCCGAGGTACAGTACTTTATTTTTCCACATATCTTCGCATATTTACAATCACATTATCTGCAGTATCCAAAAAGGCATTCAACATAATCATTATGACAGAAAAAAAAAATAATTAAAGGGTATACATCAATGGTACCAACCAAAATAATTGCGTATTCTTCTTAATCCAAATCATCGAATCTCGTTTGGTTGCATTTCAAACTGATATAAAATCTTAATTCCGCTTTCAAATCTTCTACTAAATGGTGTACATTGAACAAACATTTGTTTCTTTCATTGCGTTCTCTGACATAATTCCTGTAGACAATGAATTGGGCATGATTAAAAAAAAAGGTTTACTAATTTCATCTTTTTGTTACCTATATCACATCCGAGAATAATGACTTTTTCATTGATATCTGAAGATAGAAAATATTTCGAATTAAAACCGAAACCACTTTCCAATACATTTTGATTTTTTTTTTTTTTTGCATTTCAGCCAAAAATGACAAGTGGTTTCTTTACAATTACATACAATACACAAATCATCATTCAAAATTTCCCATTTAAACAAATTGTCTTTACTGGGCAGTATTCGATGAAAAAGCTAAAATCAAATTGCTTTTTTCTGTTATCATTAATCTGATGAAACTTATATTGCAATGCCTTTTTCCAATCAAAATCACACGGTAAATTCAAATAACCTTGCCAGAGGTATAAACATGCAGGTTCTTGTTTTTTCTTATGCAAAAATAATCTATAATAATGCTTAGCTGATGTTTTCTGTACACTGATTCTATCTCCTCAATAGCATCAAATTCTTCTGTGTGCAGCAGTACAAGAGTCTGTATATCATTACGTAACTTGTCTAACCAAAACCTGGGGAATGCTTTTTAACTTAGACAATTCAAATGAGGCGAGCAGCTGCCTGTCTCGGAAGATTTCATTTATGGATGTAACGTCTTTCCACTCCCCATATAATCTGTTTCACTGTGATAACATTTTCCTTTATCCAACTCTGGAAACATAACATTTCATTGTCATATCTATAAATGACTGTTATTCCAAACAACTTCTTTCTTTATATCATTAACATTAAACATATCTATGTACTTTAACTCAGACCATGAACAGAAAAGGTCAATATAAAACTCAGGTTTTTTTCTCCTTCTGCATATTCTTAATATATCATTTTTCTTGCGATTAAATTTCCAACACAAAGGCATTCCGCGAATTTTCTGGGTCCAATATTGAAATAAAATCTTCCATGACATTTGTTCCTCAGAAAAATACTTCTTAATCCATCATAAATGGAGAGATAAACATTTTGAAAACAAATCGACCATTTTAAGTCCTCCTCTTGTTTCTGGGTTGCAGCATACGGTTCGTTTTACCTTTTCCCGTTTGGAATTCCATAATAAAAGAATACAGTAATCTATTTACTGACCTAATTATCTTTAAGGACACAGGTTCTGCTGTATAGCTGTGTACTCTCTAAAAAAATCGAGTGAAAATTTTCACTCTAAAAAGAGTGAATACAAAAAAGAGTGAATTTCGAGTGAAATTGGAGTGAATTTTGAGTGAAAATGCTCATTTTCACTCATTTTGGAGTGACGTCAGGGATCACTCGAAGATTTTGGAGTGAATATTTTCACTCGATTTTTTCAGAGAGTATACTAACTGAGATGTAACTAATTGTTTGATAATGGTCACCTTTCCATACAATGTCAAATTTCTCATTCTCCATAAATCTAGTGTATTTTTTATTTTCCCTATTTTGCCTTCCCTGTTAAGGTCTTCAACTTCTTTATAACATTTCCCGACATAATATATACCGAGACATTTTATGGCGTCTTCTGTGAGATTTAATTCTCCAATAGTTTCAATATCTAAGTTCAGTCTCATAAACTGAGATTTTGACCAATTAATTTTTGGGCCAGCATTTTCACCAAAAATTTTTACTTCTTTCATTACTTCTGTGAAGGAATCAACAGAATCAACTAAAATTGTAGTATCGTCAGCAAATTGAATAATTCGAATGTCTTTATACTCATTTTCTGATTCAATATTAGGTACTAAAATACCTTTTATTTTAACATTCTGCTTTATCTTTACTGCTAAAATTTCTGTAACAATGATAAACAAAAGAGCTGATAACGGACATCCTTGCCGCACACCTCTTTTAATAAAAAAATTCTTCAGATATCCAACCATAATTCATTACTCTACCATTAGCATTTCTGTACAACGTTTTGATCCATCTAATGAAAGATTCTTTGAATCTTAGTTCCTTCAACAAACCAAACAAAAAATCATGATTAAAGGACAAGTTCACCTTCATTAACATAAGGATTGATAGAATGTAGCAATACATGTATTAGTAGAACACATCACTGAAAGTTTGAGGAAAATCAGACAATCCGTTCAAAAGTTATGAATTTTTGAAGTTTTTGTGCAGTACCCGCTGGATGAGAAGACTACTGCAGTGTATGAATAACTTAGATGTCACATGCGTACAACAATATAAGGAAAATATAAAGAGAATTTCACAAAATTCCATCTTTTCAAAAAAGGACACATTCCCCTGACTCGTTACCGACAAACAGTTATGGGTAATATGGGTAGTAGTCTCCTCACCCAGCGGTTCCAACACAAAAATTTAAAAAATTCATAACTTTTGCATCGATTGTCCAATTTTCCTCAAACTTTCACTGATGTGTTCTACTAATATTGTTGCATTTTCTCAATCCTTATGTTTATGAAGGTGAACTTGTCCTTTAATAGTATCAAAACCTTTCTTGAAATCCAATGACATAATGATAATGGGTGTTTCAGTACATTGACAGTATTTTGGTAGATGGTGGTAGGCCGAAATTCATGATGATGGCGAAGGACACGCGCAGCGACCAAAAAAAACAAACAACAAGACAAAACAAAAAACAAAACAAAACAAAGCAAAACAAAAATCAAACAAGAAGAAGAAGAAACAACTGCCCCAAAACACACACGCATGTACACACACACACACACACACACACACACACATTGCACACACATAACACAAACCTACTGAGAGGGTGGGAGGGGAGGGGAGAGGAGGATAAGGGAAGTCCTTCGATCTGGACAGCAGGGCTCATCACAGCAAGCTGGGTGCAATTTGGGGTTCACTGGGAATTGGGATATACAGTATACACGTGTATGTATATTTTTTCATTTTTGTATCGTAAACTGTAGGGAATATTTTTCTTTCTTTTGAAGTTTATTCATTTTTGGGGTGGATTTCCTCTTTAAATAACATTTGCACTTACAGCTACGGGCCCTAGGCGTATATGTAAATTTCCACCAATTTTTCCTTTTTCTCTACGAAATCATCATAATATAAGTTTCTATATCAACATATTGTTCACGCATAGGCCTACACTAGGCTACAGTGCATTAGTCCCCCTCCATTTTATATTTTATTTTTTTTTTTTATCCTTGATAGTAAATGTTTATACCTATTGTTCTTGATACAATGACTTCTGACCACCACCCATATACGGCCCTGACTTTGGCATGTAGCCCTTTGTGCATATTTTGTTGGCATGCTGGTCACATCAATTAAATTTCATGAAGCAACTCCAAGATGCTGTATGAAAGCTGCCTGCCTTTTTGGGGTGCAAAAGGCATATGTTACGATTGGTGTACTGTTTTATCTGAATCAGGAACCTGGTTCCCTCAGGATATTAGGTGGACATGACATGGCTGTGAGGAGGTCCTAACGCTGTCTATACGATACATGAACTAACACCTAGAAATCAAATATTAGTTTGGCCAGATGTTGGTTGCTTGTGCAATGCCTATCAGCATGCAATGGACACACACTGATGTGAAAAACATGTACCCTATACATGCATCTATGGACAAAGAGATTACAGACAGAATCCCTAATTTACTGCCAATTGGACAACTCAAGGGCGTCACCAGCTTTTTTTTCAAGGGGGTGCGCTTTGACACTAATAGTAACCTGCGAGATTTTTTTTTTTTTTTTTTTGGTAATTTGATTTATTGGTTCCTGTATCATCATACATGCACATAACACACTGTACATATTATACGTGTATACATACACTGCTGGTGGCACGTATTCATAAGCATAGGTTGTTTTCAAAGTACTTGTACAAGTATTTGTCTACGTTGCCTTTACAATGTACATGTATACATATTTGGGATGTGAAATTGTGCGATCTGGTGCACACTTGATAGAGCATCATTTTAAACATCATACTTAGAGACATTATTTAATTAAACACACAAAGTGACACACCCAAGCGCGCCGGAACGCTTCTGTTTCTGTTTTGTTTTTATTTGTTTGTTTGTTTGTTTGTTGTTTCTTGTGGAAGGGGGGGGGGGGGGGGGGCTCGACGGGGGCACATTGATGTGACGGTGTGAGATCCTCGCCGAGGGAGCGAAGCAACCGAGCAGGGGGAGGGTGTGGGATACCCCCCTCCCACGCTACGGACTTTTTGTAAAAACAGAGTATAACAGTCGCGTTTATAGAGCATTGTGAATCAAACTAGGGAAATAAACACAGTTGTCACTGCGAACTTGGACTATATGATTCATTTTATATTAACGTTATATGATACATTTTATGTGACGGTGTGAGATCCTCGGCGAGGGTGTGGACCTTTTGTAAAAACAGAGTACAAAAGTCGCGTTTAGAGAGCATTTAAAAGCAAATTTCTAGGGAATTAAACATAGTGAAAAAAATCAATGCGAAGGACTATGATTATAACATACGGGGGGTAAATGGTGCGAGATCCTCGGCCAGAGAGCGAAGCGACCGAACGTGGGAAGGGTGATACCTTTCCCACGGTAGGGACTTTTTGTAAAAATAGAGTATAAAAATTGCATTTATAGAGCATTTTAAATCTATTTTCTATGGAATTAAAAAAAAAATCACTTCGAAGGACTATGATCATAACTTATGAAAACTATTCATTTTACGATAAGTACGGGAAGAGCGAGCGAGCCACTTTCACTTTGCCAGCATTCGTCTGAAATGGACTCATTAAAAGCTTAAATGTGATCGCATTGTTTGAGTAATGAAAATTATTCTTATATTACTGAAAAGCATATAGAAGAAAAGGAAAAATGAAAGCTTTACTAAAGGAATGTCTCAGGGGACACACTGGAGGACGCGGTGCTACCATCTATACACTAAATTTACTCATAAGTAAATATTAGTGTATGGATGTAATAATGTATATTATCAGTGTACGTGTATTATAATTTTCGCCCCGGAAGGGGGAAAAATTTTCAGTTATGAAATTGACAACTTTTGGAAAAGAAAAACGCTTTTATTGTTAATTTTGGTCTTTGAATAATTGATTATTTGTTACAGGGGCACTTGGGGGGGGGGGGGGGGGAACTCGTTTTACCCCCCCCCCCAAAAAAAAAAAAAAAAAAAAAGTTTGGGTGGGCAAGTGCCCCCCTCTGCGTCCCCCCCCCCCCCTCCCTTCCGGCGCCCTTGCACACACACACACACACACACACACACACACACACACACATAAACACATATATACATACACATACCGAACAGAGATTCAGGGGAATTTGATTTTTGAACGAACATGTCGTACAACGAAGAACAAAACGAAACAACAATAGGCCTACTGTTTTTGATTTTTTTAACCGTACATATTCTGGGGACAAGAATACTCTAAAGTAGAGGGCACCCTATCGATTTATGCATATACTGCCCTTATAGATTGACTAACAAGCAATTATTGATTATATATCTTATCATATTTATACATATGCCCTGTATACATTTATATCATATAATTATTGATGATATATCAGTGTGTCCCTAAAATCCCCCATACATATGCCAACGCACACATTACTTAATATGATCATCCTAAAGTCCCGAAATCACTGCCCCTCTTATTCTTCTTAACCAAATTCAATGGACAACACCATCAAATTTACTGTTCTGTTTTGTTTTTCCTCAGAAATACTTTATTGATTCATATTCATTTGTTTTGATTATCAATAGATTGCAATTAATCATATATATAAAACACATAATCCTATGTATTGACATAATTAATTAGGACTTCACATTTTCATTAGAAAAAGTTACGCAATGTATTGCGGTCGATCAGAAGCACAAGAAGCCGTTTAAAGAAATGAGCCAATTCAAGCAAGTCTCAATGAACTTTGGTTGGTATATTTCCAGACACAGAATATAAAGTAGCTGCTAATTGGTATCGTGATTTTGGTGAATAGGGATCGCTCTTTCAAACTTATTTCTTCTAATAATAATTATTGTCACACTAATCAATTATGAACCTTCATTTTAACACATTTTCAGCAAATGACTTTCTCTGCTAATCCATTCCAGCGGCGTCCATCCATTTTCATGTTGGGGGGGGGGGGGGCAAAAACTTGAAGGTGGAATATAGGGAGCGGAGCGACCGAGCGGGGGAGGGTCTGGGAGGGATGTACCCCCCTCCCACGCAAGGGAGATTGTGCATTTTCAGAACTGAAAATTAACGTTCTATAGTGCACACTTCTGGTGATTTTGGGGTGTTTTTTTTTCTATCAAAAAAAAAAAAAGAAAAGGAAAAAGATAACTGCTTGACTAACTCGCTTCATCTCAGCTCTCGACACTTTTATCCTTCAAAAAAGAGCAATTCGATTCTGTACAAACTCGCATTATAAAGCGCCGTCAATGCCTTTGTTTTTGAAAATGAATGTTTTGAATATATGTATATCAATTGAATGAGTTTGATATTCTTATGTATATGTTTAAGCATAAAATGAATTTGTTACCTGAGATGATTTCTGGTATGTTTAAATCTAATTATCAAATTCATAGTTACAATACTCGAATTAGTAATAAATATCATTTATTTAAGGTAGATATATATGGATATGATGCACAAACTCAGACACACTGGACCCTCATTATGGAATTCTCTACCATACAGTTATAAATTCTCCAACTACAAATATTTTAAAGAAAAATCTGAAAAGAAATTTGTTAGAAAGTTAGAGTTGTCATTATGAAATACACTATTATCAAAGATAATTTTATGGTTTTTGTTTTCGAGGGGTGATATGACTAAACACCATTATTCAATTAATGATAATGTATTTTTTGTGTAAGTTTGTCTGTTTTTTCGTGTTTTGGTAATATTTTCACCTGTCCTATGTCTTGATCGGAAAGCAATATTGTTTCCTATAATTATTTTTTCTGTTGCGAACTACCCTGACAAGACTCCAGTCTTTTGTAGTTTCCATGTTTCATTTATAGTTGTTATATGTTATGTATCATGGCTCGACACTAACTTTTTTGTTTGGTAGCCCAATGGGGCCACCAAAATCCTAAATTTCAAATTTTTGGTGGCCCGAGAGAAAAATTTGGTGTCCCGAAAATAAAAAACAATTAAAAATATTAAAAGTCCTTTCTTTTTTAATGAGTCAAATATTCAAGATTTATGATAGTAAAAATTAGAAGTTGGACATATCTACTCATAAATAAACTTCAACAAACTTGCAACACTCACTCTCAGGCATTCATTCAGTCCTTTTCATCCATCCTTTGAACAAATTTAACTGCTAATTTCCGGCGCAAAAAGTTACGAATTTATTGACATACTTTTCAAAGAAATTTGCCTTTTTTTTTAAATTTGGTGGCCCGACTTTCATTTTTGGTGGCCCCGGGCCACCGGGCCACCGTTAGTGTCGAGCCCTGCATACAGTGATGGTTAACACCCACTGAGGCAAAGAGATTGCATGAAAATGTATCCATTCAAATCTCAATATCAACATTGTTTGTTTTTATTTTCCATTTGACAAGATGGCAAGCTATAGCCCATATTCAGCTGCACTAGCTGGTCTACAATGGGGTCCAGCTGTACATAATTGGAGTGGACCGGGTACCTCTTCACTGGTTTATGCTCCCCGCTCTTTGCAATGAATAAATGAAGTGAGATCTTTTACATGCGTGGAACTCTCACACACAGGACCTCCATTCTATGTTGCATTTGAAGGACAGAGCGCCTCGCCTCTACTAGGGCAGAGGGGACGGCATAAGATAAAACATTGCTCAATAAGACTCACTGGGCACCCACACTCAAGCCCACATTATTCCATGGCAAAGCAGATGTTACCGACTGAGCCACCTCTACGTCCTACTTTACACTTCATTTGTAAACACGCTTTCACTTCTTCGGGTCATGTTCAGAGGCACACTAATCTGCTCCTTGAATAAAGTATTTCTAAGGCTGCATTCACATAGAAGTATACTATTCGGGTATTCGGGCTCGTTTTTCGAGGGCACGCGAATAGCTTGAATTGAACGATAGGATTTCCTCACACCAGTTCACATAAGAGGGCACTATTCGAAAGTACCCAATAGCTGCGAAAAGTATAGCAAAGTGGGAATCGAGCTTGTTCGGTTTTCTTGCAGCGTATACCGTCTCTCGTTTATGAAATCAAGACAATTTTGGTCTGGATTTGCCCTCTAGCAAAAATAAGCATGTAGACTGACATTCTGATGCAGTTTAGAAATTGTTAATAAGATTTGCTGGGATGTAGGAGGAAGAAATCCTCACTGCATGGGATGGTGAGTTGACGGTGCGGGTGATGGTGTACTCGGTGCCCGAATAGCGAATAGCGAATAGCGATTACTTCTATGTGAACGCAGCCTAATAGACAAATGAGATTTCTGGACAATGGAGGAAATAATATTCTGGAATGCTGCCTTTATTTACAAATGGACACATAAGAGTAACACCTGTGAATGCACACTTCTTCAGGTCATGTTCAGAGGCACACTAATCTGCTCCTTGAATAAAGTATTTCTAATAGCCAAATGAGATTTCTGGACACTGGAGGAAATAATATTCTGGAATGCTGCCTTTATTTACAAATGGACACAAAAGAGTAACACCTGTGAATGTACCAACTGGATATCAAACTGAATCTGATTTACCCAATGCCACCTTGTAAAAGTGAACAGTAGCTATCATAGTGGACACCTGCTATAACAAGATCTGTAAAACAAAAATTACCCAAGTGGAACCAAATTAAATCATTCGTTCTTTTTTTTTGTGGGTATTGATACATCCATGACAAACTGTAATTATGTGTACCTGATACAATGAACACTCTTGAAGACCTATTCATACAAAGACTCCACAGCTTTGAAAGCTGATATTTCCAAAGGTAATTTGTTAAATAATACATGTATTTCTTAACACTATTTAAGTAAGAATATTACCTTCCATTTCTTCCTTTTCTCCTTATCTCTACCACAACAAATGTGCCGCTTCACTTTTACATTTGTTCCATCATGAAAACTACAATGTACATGTACCTCCTTCAAGGAAAATACAATCTTTCTTGGGTCGAAGGCCTTTTTGATCATGGTAGCTACAACTTTGGGATGCTACCATGACAGCCACTAAATCTGAACATAACTACAGCTGTATAGACTTTCCTATTAATAATCTGTGAAATCCAGAAACAATGCACTCACGTTATAACGAACACGGTTATAACAAAGTAAAATTTCAGGCCGCAAACTTTATCCACTCTATGTTTCTTTTCTTTTTTTTATTTGTTTGGTTGTAACAAAATTACGATATAACGAAAGAAAACTGCCGGTCCCGAGGACTTTGTTTAACAGGAGTCCACTGTACAAGTATTAAGACTTACAATAAGAGAAAACATGCAATTGTAATATTTCTTATTTCTTCAATGGTCTATTCACTACTACATATTGGCTAATGTGGTATTAGTCACCAACCCCTTGGACTACATGAGATAACCATGGAATTGCTCAAACATTTATTCTGTAAGGTTTTTTGTTTGTTTGTTTGTTGTTTTTTATTCCACATCATTGTGGTTCTAAATTTTGATGACAAATTCTAATATACTTTTTTTTTTTCTATTTTCATATTTCATTCAGCCAAGCCTATGGCCTGTGCAGGCCATGATTGTACAAATTCAGATTTGAGATGAATCATCTACATGGATGCAACTCCTAATGGATGATTTCCTCCGCCCGTAGTTGAAACCTATGGCTAGCGGAGGTTATGTTTTCGTGTGCATTTATCTGTCTGTCTGTCATTTCTTATGGGCTATTTCTCTTGTACTCTAAAAGATGAAACAGCGAGTTGTAACTGTCACTTTTGCTACAGATATATACACCAAATGGAAGATGCTGAAAAAAGATAAGATTACTTTCACATCAAATACAGCAATCTCTGTAAAGCAAGACATTTTTCCAGCATGAAATTGTTACGAATTGGAGCCAAAAGCCTTTTTCGCGGCATCAAATCTTTGTGAATTGCCACTGGTATTTAATGCATTAAGTGTAGACAAGAACTTGCATATGCATTTTAACTTTGCAAATCTTGGCTCTCGCAATATTTGCAAAATTACAATGCATGCAAACATTTCTGGTTTTACAGTAATTACATGAAAGCACGTAAATCTATTACAGGTTGCAAAATATATGTTCAGTGCATAATGTACAATGTATATTCAGCTGGAGAGTTTTGAAGATACAGGATTGTTTGACCACATTTTAATTTTCTTTGCACATCTGTTTAAATTGTCTTTGCCTACAACAAGATTTCATCAAGACAAGAAGGTTGGACTATGGATTTTGTCCTCTGTAATCTGCTCCTGAGCTCATTGTGTAGCTGGTTCCATGCTGGCTGGCTCCTTGCAAACCACAACAACAAGTATGTTGGTTGGAAATCTGCTGTGGTTAGTATTCATTTTCCTTGAGTGTCTCAAACACTAATCAGAGCGGTGGATACTTTCTGTGTATGGTACTCATTCTCAGCTGATCACAGGGTGGCTAAATCACACGTACAGCATGCTTTTGTTTTCTTTTTCATCATCATCTAGGCCATTGAATTTCTAGTAGGAAAGAAGGGAAATAAAAAGAAGAAAAAGAAAAATGGAAATAAGGCAGTGATATAAGTATTGTCTGCTAAAGTAAGGTATGCAGAAACTTACATGCAACAATATTATATAGCAATGTAGACTGATATTGCTCCATATACTGTGTACCATACAGGGCGTAATCCTTGTATAATTTGGTGTTGACAACACCCATCCAGCAAAACCTTTTATCTGCAATCACTAAACTGTCTTGTAATAAGAAATACAATGCCCAATTTGACAAGATTACATCATATCTATATACCTATATACCTCTTAAAGATTTATCACAAAATTAGTGAAATTACTAATCCAATACCATAGTCCCACATGCAGTGACTGACTACCTGCTTAAACTTAAAGGGATATGTTATCCTAATATCATGTTGCTATGCATGAAAACAGAAATATATGAAGTAAATCAGCAAAACTTTGGGGAAAATCAATCACAAAAAGAAAATAATGAATTGTTAAAATTTAGTGAGTAAGACAAAATGGCAACTATGCGTGACGTAGTTGTTAAGCAGCTCTCCATTTGGTTTGTACACAGATATTCAACAATTTTCATTTTCCATTTTTTTCTCTTGCGACTTTGACTAATATGGAGTTTTGACTGTATACATTGTATTATATCTCAAGTGCAGGCAAAATAGGAGTGAGTCCTCTTCTAGTTCCTTACCAGTTTTTCAGTCTTTTCTTTGCTGAATTTCAGTCCCAAAATCATGGACAGAGCATCTTGAAGACTGCTGATTGTCTGTGAAAATAAAAAAATCAATGTGTATACAACAGCCACAAAGTAAATTATTATGTTTGACACAACCAACCCACAAATCTGCATTTATGCTTCTCATGTCCACATCATTAAGAAATTGGCAAATCAATTACACTTACAGCATATTACATTAGGGCAGTCTGCAAGCTAACAGTAATGTAACTGCATACATTTGCAATTACATCAAATGTGACATCATACACAACACATTTTTATATAAGAACCATCACCACATTACCCTCACAGCCTTGCAGAAATCAAAGCCATGTAAAATGAAAAATATAATCCAAGGTGACTTAACTAAAAAGCACAACAATTTGACATCTGTAAATAAAATGAATTTTTTTACTTCCATACTACCTTCTGTCCAATTTTAGAGTGAAACAATACCGTGAAATATAAAACTCATTGGCTTTTCTGAAGTACTGTAAAATCAGAAATATTTGTGACATGGAATTTTCGAAATTGGAGCTAATCACCTCTTTCGCAGCATGAAACTTTTGCAAATTGCCACTGGCATTCAATGCACTGTGTAAAAATTAAGAATTAAAAAAACCCCTAACTTTCATGAATTTTGGCTCCTCGAAAAAACTTGCGGAAGTTTCATGCATGAAAAAATTTCTGGATTTACAATATGGTACTGTTTGCCTATTACATTGTCTATAATTTCAAAGCTTATATATATATACATGTCCATGCAAAAAGTGAAGATCTAACAATGTCAAAATGAGAAAATCAATGTTTAGGACTTTACTAGGCAAATGTGATGAGTCACATATGTGATCCACATCATTTGCAGCATCAGTACTGATTAGGCCGACTTCTGTGATTATGTACTAGATGATCAAAACTGAGTTCAAGTTTCAGTGTTTTCTTTCAACATTTTATATATATGCAGAAATTACTAAAATAATTTAGGTTCTGACCTTACATGTATCTCAATGACATGATGAGTACATGGTAATTCACACTCAAGTGCCCTCATGGCCTAAAGAACCAGAAAGTTGACTGGTAATCCAGCATTGAGACATTCTTTAGCTTATATATATATATATATATATATATATATATATACATATATATGTGTGTGTGTGTATGTTCCCACATTTGTCTGAACAAAGGAGATACACAGATACAATGCAAGAGCCTTGAAAACACTACCTGCAGCAAAATCTATAATGTGAAATTTGTTTTTTTTTTCCAGATAGTTCATGGAGCAGAATGTATTTAATGAACATCATGAACTAACAATCCATGATCAATTATTTCTAGATTCTTCCTAGTTCTTATACACTACTAATCATCTAATGAGGCAAGAGTATCAAACAGACAAACAAACAAAAACTATGTAACTGTCTAGCCACAGAGTTCAACATTTTCATCATTCTTGTTCTTATCTATCTAAAGGAGAAAATATAGGTAATGCTACAATATACTGACTTGTGCAGAGCCATCCGAGTCTGAGGGACAACCTCTAGATGCACGGTATCCCCTAGCAACTAGAAATCTAACAGGAATGTCCTCCACTTTGAGGAGACGAAGCAGAGCATTAAGAAATGTATCCTGAACTTGGAAGTCTTCTGGCATTGCTGCACGGCCTGCATCTGGTCAGGAAAAACCAACAGATGCATATTTTCCTCAAACATTTACATCATCCTCTCATCAACCATAATCTAAAATGAATATAGGTATTGATGTGTAAATATTGGAAATAATCTAAATCATGAACAAAACTAGAAATGTCGCTAAGGCGACTGGTATGCCTCCGCCATAATGCATGATTCTCGTAATAGGTCTACAGTACATGTAGACAATGTGTGATTACATTTTCACAAAATTGGCAAAATATTAAAATGACAAGTTTGCCACAAATGTGTTGAATGTTCACCTTCCTTAACCTAACCTCATGTGAGATAACAGTTTCACAGAATTAGCAAAAAATTAAAATGACATGTTTGTCACAAATGTACGTGTCAAGTGCTTACTTTCCTTGAACTAGGTTTGATTTGGATGGATGGCTATATTGTTTCAGAGAGTAGGTATTTGGGGATTGATGACTTTCACTGGACCTTTGGCCCTTTTATTATGTTTATGCATGGAGTAATCTCCAAGGCATGGGGAAAAATGTATTAAACTGCAGCATTAATCAGTATATTTCAAGCATTTTAACCCGACCTCTGACCTTTGACCCCAAGACCAAAAAATTCCCAAGAGAATCACCATCAGGCAGTACAAGCGTACATGTACTAAGTTTCATGATGAAAACCTAGAGACAATTCCAGATTTTGAGAAAAAAAGTGAAATTTTAGCATTTTCCCTTGATCTTTGACCTTTGACCCACACCCTACGGCCCAAAACTTTCCCAAAGTATAGACTACATCTGGTAATACATGTATACCCTAACTTTCAAGAAAACACCTTCTGGCTTTACAGTATATGCATATGTACAAGGTTCCATGAATATACCTTGAGCCAATTCCAAGATATCACTAAGTTTCAGGAAAATACTTTCAGGCATTCCATAGATATGGGGAAAATAGTGAAGTTTTGAGCATTTTATCTTGCCCTTTGACCTTGAGAATGTGCACTTGCGAGTTGATAGGTACAACTTCATCCAGTCAAGCATACAGTATATACGCAAAGTTTCACTAGAATACTTCAGTTTTTGTGTTACACTGTCTAAAATTGATTATGGACGGATGGACGAAAGGACGCTATGACAGATGCAAGGACGGACAGCGAAGCCGAAAACATAATGCCTCTAGAGACACTTCATAGCAGAGGCATAAAAAGAACAATAAATGTTAAAGGCATTTCTTACCATTTACAGATAAAACAAAAACCCAGCTATAGTGCTTCAAAATAGTTATAAAATGTGAGTGTTTATAAAGTTAATCAACATAATCAATGTTCAGTATTTTATACAAAATGTGAACAATAATTATAATAAAATTGTTTCTAGATTTAACTATCAAAAGTTATGGTTAAGTGAGAAAAATAGTGATATCTACTTATATTTTAGGCTTTATTGCAAAATATTTATATGGTAGGATGTTTTGTGATACAACTGACCTACACATATGCATCAAATGTGATAACTCAAACATTTTCAAAATCACTGCTCCCAAAGGTAAACGGTACCTTTAAAATGTAAGCATATGTACCGTATTTATAAGTGCATGTGAACTAGCTAACCTGATTTACAGTTGAAACAATTTTCCATCACATTGGACATCACACTGGCATAGGATGGGTCTGGTCTCAACGCTGTGACAACAGTCAGTTGCTCCACCCCGCTGCTGATCACATGATCAAGGAGGGCATTTGCAACTTGGTGGCTGATGTCCGAGGGAATATTACAGTTAACCACGATGCATGTTATCTGAAAAACATCATAACCTTTCCAATGAATATGCAATAAGTAGCATATTAGAGTTGAATAGGGAAGAGGCCTTAAAAACCTCCCAAAAACTTTTTGTAACTTGAGTTTATCGTGACGTACAATGTTGCTGGCACAATCATCAAAGAATCGGAACAAGACAGATGCAATTGAGAACCAATAATGGACAAAATTGTGTCATGAATTGGCAATACCTACATAAATTTGTACACGTTGCATTCATGTATTAGGAGTGATAATTTGGCTTGTTGTGAACTTGGCAAATATAAAATAAACATAGATGAAATGGCATATCCTGTAAGGTCTTTTTTTTTTTGGGGGGGGGGGGGGGGGACCAAAGAAGGGGATTTAACCTGGAGCCAATTTCATAAAGATGTTTGCAACTACAGGAAGAGATAACTACAGTTACCATAGCAACAACTGAAATACTGCAAAGTCTGCTTAGTAGCTGCATGACTGCTATCACGGACACTATATAATTCTATACTGCAATTATTGTAATGTGTGGAACCTTGTTCCATGTAGGCAGACATCTGCACCTTGCTTTGTTTCAGGTTAATGGTCTGAACGGTGTGCTCTGCAGTATTGCTCTCAGCAGTCACTGCAATATCCTGATCAGCAAGTTCTGGGATATCTAGGGGGCAGACATCTACTTCCTCATCAATGCCACGACAAGCACGGCTGTGGATTGAAACAAAAGAAAACAGGTGAGAGGAAGCAAGAAAAAGATACAATAATGATACAGAGCACTCATCAAATATCTCTAAAGCAAGATCTGTGACATGTCAATAAGCCAGTTCGTAGTTCTACTTTGCGCATGAGCAGAAAAAGGTCATTGGTACCAAAACGCATGATGGTTTTTAAATTCACAGAGATAAGCATCTGTCATATCATGATTATTCATGCAATCCTTGTGCATGATACTTGCCATTACATCCACCTGACTGCAAATGTGGTATTTGGCATTACGAATATAAACATGTTTTAATGCATTTAATACAATACAAAGAAATGGATGCTTCCCCGAGGGTTGTTCGACGGACCATTCTGGTCACCTGGTCTCGCTGTGCAAGATCATTTTTTGTTTAACATGAATTCCATAAATTGTTACGCCGGGCAAACTCACCGGTACGCATTATGTTGCTTTGAATATGAGTGAAGTGCCTAACCAGCTAAGAAAATAGAAAGGTCATTTGTACCAACGTGCACATGAGCTAATTACGAACTGGCTTATTGTGTGAGTACAAAATCTCACAACTTGCCAGGGTTAGAAAAACTGCATTCCATATATCTTCATGAATTTAATTTTTGGTGAGTTAGACTTCCCAACAATTTTAAGACTCTGCAGTTACAGAGAAATAAGTATGGCTCATTCATTTTCAGAAAGGAGTGCATATGAAATACACATAAGCCTATACTTGTACTGTATACAGCAAACCAGTACATATAGGCATGCACATCACATTCATGTTGGGATCAGAGTTAGTATTTTCAGGTTTGTTAAATTTGCGATTAACACCCAATGCATATCGGGGGGTGGGTGGGTGGAGCCTCCATGTTTGTCTTGTTACCCCCCCCCCCCCAAAAAAAAAAAAATAATAAATAAATAAATAAAGAAATAAAAAAATTCAGTGGCCCCTGCATATAAAAGTCATAACAATGCAATGAGAGAAGGGTTGCGAAAATGCAATAAGACTTACAGTGGCGGATCCAGAAGGGGGCGTAACCGGCGCACGCCCCCCTGTAATTAAGTTAAAAACAAAATAAATAACAAGAAAAAAGAAATGAAATGAAACCCGGAAGTGGCACCACAAATATTAGTTGCACCCCCCCCCCCCCCCTTTACAGAATTCCTGGATCCGCCTGACTTATATGAATGATTATAAAGGCTTAAAAAAGACCCTTGGATGATACATCCCCAACCCAAGCTTACAAAGATCACATCTAGAAATCACTGAAATACACTCATTTTAGGGGTGGACTTTCTCGGGATGTACAAAGGCAACACTGTGGCCCACTGGGCATCATGTGATATCTGTGAAGATTTACACATTCTATGTACAATGTAGTCCATAAATAGTTTGACTGAAACTTTGAAAGATCAGTCTGTATCTTGTCGTCGGGGATATGTTCCGCAAAGACTATGTCTGGCTTCATGGAATCCCCTCCTACACATTTGTACAGAGCCGTGAATTATGTCAAAAAATTATTTAAAAAAACCTCCTCTGGACAGATGGATTTTTCTGTCTAATAAAAAGTGTGCCACCAGGGGCCTGTATCATAACATGCTGAAGATTTAAGATTTATCTTGTGCTCCATCTCCTTCATTTATCAATTCAGTGAATCGAGTGCGAGATAAATCCAAGTTACACTCATACTTTATGAAACTGGCCCCAGTACATTTCCTCTGGGCTCTGACATACCCGTCAGTAACCTCGGGGTGCTCTTCCACACAGTTATATTGTGGGAGCAGCCTGAACACGAATCATTCCGGCTTGCTGCAGTTTGTGAGTTAACCCATCAGATGAGAATTTGGAAAATTAGCCTATGGAAGATTATCACAGGGTCTCAAAACAATTTGTTCCTGGCCCAAACTCATACAAAATTTACCTACGCATCAAATTGCAATCAAGCCCATACTAGACTACCTAGGCTTCAGATACAAGTACAAAATCATCAAGTTACCTTCCAGCAGCTGCAATATCCGTATAGGAAAGAATGATGTGAAGCCCACTCATGATTGTGCTTTCTGTTGAAATGGACTGCTGGGAGTCTGTTACACGAACCGCAGAATCACGTCACAAACGATGAAGGCCTAAAGCTTAATCTTCTTCAGTTCTTGGTTTCTAGACAAGTTCAGCGAGTTCCACTAAAATGCTATAGAAATGCTATAGATGTGTACAGTACTTGTTGAGGTGAGGATTCAGCTTGTAATGTTTTGCGATATTTAGAAACCACTCTATGAAATGTTTAAGAGCATACAATTCTAAGGGGAATCAAAAGTCTGTTTGATGAAAATCAGTTTTGAAATGACCGAGGTATCTAAAAACAAGGTAAAACAAGAGATCCTAATAAAAAGTTGTGGCCTGTCAATTTTATTAGGATCGCTTTTTTTTTACATCTCAGCCATTTCAAGGCCAATTTTCGTCAAATAAACGTTGAATCCTTCTTGATATTACATGCTCCTTCATATCATAGAGCCTAGAGCTAGAGGTTTCTATCTCACAAAAAAAATGTCATAAACCTCTCAATCCTCACCTCACCAGTACTGTACAGTCCCTTTAACATTAGAATAGTGAACACAATATGGGATGGCACTGGCAGAAGAGATTCCCCCAAGCAAACGTTCAAAGCATTTTTATTCATAGCAGTGCAGCACAGCAAAGTGGTTCTACCCCGTCGCAGTGTTAATAGGTGCGACTGTGATTAGATTAGGTTGGTTCATTCTTTGAAGTTGTAAATTACATGAGTAAATTAGGAATGTACAGAAACCATCATGACTCGAAGTCTCCAGGGGCATTTCATGAAGCGTTTTGGTCGGATATTTTTCTGACAAACTGTTACAAGCTACGGAAATCCTTGCATCTGATTGGCTGAGAGTAAATTTGTCCGACAACTTGGACAAAATGCTTCATGAAATATGCCCCCCAAAGAGATCAGATGAGATGAAACACACACGACATACAATACGTGGGACCACGGTAGTAAAATTTCGATCATTCGACACTAATGCTGATTTCTTCGCCGATTTACACATCATCACAAATCACCATTTTGTTTTGAGCTTCACATCGCTGAGTGACAAGAAGAGAGACCCACAAGTCGTATACGGGCAATTCCATTTACTAATATAAACTACTTTAAACTCTTCCTCATCGGTACGCACTGTATTCCACTCACTGCACGCACGTACGCCGTCTGGTGATGGTTCTCTGACTCTGGTTCTCTTCGCAACATAAACAACTCTCGGTGTAGTGCTAGTACCAGTCAATCTTTAGCACTTTCAGAGGGTAACCCACCACTAATTGCAACAGTAGGAATTTCACTGCAGTGCAAGTCGTTGAGGCCTCCTCCTGAACACCAAACGAAAAGTCCCAAAAAATCCATTAGGGCAAAATAGTAGAATTTGCATAATATGCAAATTAGCACCTGTAATGAAAGAAAATTGACATATCTTAGTTTCCCGTTATCCAATTTTAAAGACTTTAATGTATTAACTTATATCTTGTAGGTCAATGAACACGATGGATGCCTTTTCGAATTGGTCATACAAAAATAATTTACATAAAATGCAAATTAGTGGTAACTGTAAAACTAAGAGTACATTCATAACAACAGTACTGGCACTCAGATCACGTTGGCATAATGCACGTTTTGCATATGGGGACGCTGGGTTGAGGGGGTAACTTTGGGCACCTCCCAAGGGGCCACTTTAAATGTGCACCCCTTTATACTATATAAGCATTGTAAAGCAATATCTCCTGTATTGATTGGCATTTCTTTGAAACAAAAGTATCCTTGCTATAAGGCACGATCGAATTTTCACAGCATGTATACGTTTGGAACATTCGCATTATGTTTTCTATATTGCCAAGAGAATAAAGGGCATTTTGGGGGCACACGCCACAGGATCGCCCTTCGATAAGCACCTTCTTTATTGCGTAGACCTTGTATAGCAAATCTTCTACTATCATTTTCATGACTTTTCATTCATATAAGAGTGTATTTGCTGTAGGCCTATTACCGGACCTACTTTTAAAACCTTCACGCTAGAACAACTGTATTTGCGTTGCTAATATCCGCATTTTGTAATAAAGGGCGTGAGCGTAGGTGTAAATTTAGACACCTCCCAAGAGATTACCTTTGAATGTTCACCTTTTTGACAATGTAGTTATTATAGAGCAATATTTTCTCTATTAATTACTTGCATTTTTTGGAAACAAAAGTGCCTTTGCTAGGCACGATGGAATTTGGAAAACATGTACGTTTGGAACATATATATTCGCGTTATATATTATATGTTTTCTATATTGCCGTGAGTGTGAAGTATTTTTTGGCACATCCCACAGGGTTGCCGTTTAAGGTGCATCCTCTCACTGAATAGATATTGTGAAGCAATGTCTCTTCTATCATTTCCACGACATTCATTGATATAAAAGTGTGTAGCTGTATTGCCGTAACTACTTCTAAAACCATGCACGAAAGAACGTCGGTATTTGCGTTCTGTGTTGTAATTACGGGGATTGAGCGGAGGTGTAATTTTGGACACTTCCCAAGGCATTGCTTTTGGTACGATGTTCACCCTTTCGACAATATAGTTAGTGTAAAACAATTTTTCTTCTTGTAATTATATTGCATTTCTTGAAAACAAAAGGACAATTGCTAAACAACCGTAACGACTATGTGAAGGCATGGAAAATTGGAACATATTCGTGCTAAATGATAGTTCATGTTTCCTATGTTGCCCTGGGGATTGGATGATTTGAACACATCCCACTCGGTTGCCTTTGAATGTGCACTCCTTTGACTACATGATTATTGTAAAGCAGTGTCTCTACCATTTAAAAATCATGAAAAGTAAAGTGACTTTATTTACCCTCCGGCAAAACGACTTTCTACATGCATGTACAACTGAGTTTGCTTTGGCATAATTATAATGCATGTTTTGTTAACCTGTTTTGGGAACCACGACGGTCAGGGTAGGCGTGATCTGGCACTTCCCAAGGGCTAGCCTTTGAATGTCCACCTTTTTGACAAAATAGATATTGTAAAGTAACGTCTCCTCTATATGTTACCTTAATTGCATTTTATGAAAATAAAACGTATGTGCTGATAGACAGGCGGAAGAACTTTTCAGAGGCATGTATACGCATGGAACATTTTTCGCAGTTTTATATACTGCCTTTTTTTTCATTGCCTTGAGGATGCATGGGGTTACTTTGAGCACCTCTCACTAGGCGGTCTCTGCAAGTGAACTATTTGGACTGTACAGATATTGTAGATCAATGTTGTTATTTGATCTTTACCCTAGCAATTTTTATAGAAATAAGAGTGTCTTGATATGGCAGGAATTCATTTCAATACAATCCAATTCATTTTCTTTATTTCATTTTCCGACGAGAAGATATAGACATCACTTTTTTTTTTGTAACAGAAAATGAGGTGCGTCAAACTATGTAGGATGAAAAGAATGTACAATTATTGTAGCACCTTACGATAATTATAAATAGTCATAAAACTCAAATGATAGTCATAAAACTTAAGGAACGACCTTTTTTGAGACATGCACTTTTGATACAACTGTAATTGCGTTCGTATTTGCGTTATAAGGGTCATATACAGAGGCAATTAATGTGGGCACTTCCCATATAATAGGCTCCCTTCGAATGATCACCACTTTAACAATCTCAGTGTCAGTCAAAATTGCAGAGCAATATCATCTTCTGTTAACCCCATTGAATTTCATTAAATAAAAGTTTCTTTGCTAGAGGACCATGAACTCAGGACTGTTTAAAGGCATGTACCCATGGAACAAATTTAATTATGTATTTGCGTTGGTACATGATTATTGCATGTCTTATCGGGAAGACTGCCTTCGGATGGAGTAATTTTGGGCACCCTCCACGTGGCTGCCTTCGTATGTGAACCATTTTCGCCTTATGAATATTGTAGAACAATGATTCTTCTATAACTTTCATTGAATTTTAATGGAAATTAAACGAAAAGGACGTTATAGGGGTTTTCGCTGAAAACAGCTGTATTCACGTGTGTATGATTATGTTTTGTATCTGGTCGTGAGGTTATAGGGATAAATTCGAGTACCTCCCTGCGAGTCACTTTGACTGTGCACCACTTTTTGAAAAAAATTTACACATTGTAGAAAAATGTCTTTGCTGTCAATGCCAATTCTATTTCCTGGAAATAAAAGATCACAAACGGGCCGTCAACGATCGCCCCGTCACTGTACAGGCATGCTAACCTGGAAACATTAAACTGCACATTACTTCAATATGAGACCATTCTGAAGCAAATAATTTTCACACAACAATAGATATATAATGTACTCTTAAATGAATACCACAAGGATTGGAACAGTCATCCCCCAGCATTTCCACTGATTCCCGCTGATCAGTTATAACGCCATCCCTTTTAATATCTCAAGACCCTCAAGGATGGAGGAACGGAATCATCAAGATTCGAATAAACCACCCTCAAAATAGAGTTCATTCATGACAAAATTCGACAAGTAATAGATGTTGACACTAACCTCTTGTATAATTTCGTCTTTTGATTCTTCGTGATTAATGGATAAGCTATCTGATAACAAACTCTGAATTGCATATTATTCATTCTAGGTTACTAATGCTGTAAAGTTTGTTTTTGGTGAAGAGAAACTGAAATATCATATTTGAACACTCTTGATATGCTCATATCGGGCACTTTGATGCATTTGAATAATTATTCCGTTGCTCGGTACCTTTGCATATTATGCAAATAAGGTCCAGATTATGTACATGGAAATGTTTGCATTGCATTAACTGACACGTAAACATAGGTTTAAACACTTTCGGTGTTCCAATCTGAAACCTAGAAGCCTATAGTTTTCATTGGAAACACTGTATTTCTATCATTAAGGGAGCTATTTGCATATTATGCAAATGAGGCCCAGATTGTGTACATGGAAATGTTTGCATCGCACTAACTGACATTGCAAACATAAGTTCAACACTTTCAAGCCTTCCAATCTGAAACCTAGAAGCATTGTTTTCCTGGAAACACCGTATTTTTATCATTATGGGAGCTAATTTGCATATTATGCAAATGAGGCCCAGATTATGTACATAGAAATGTTTGCATCGCACTAACTGACATTTTAAACATAGGTTCCAACACTTTCGGTGTTCTAATGTGAAACCTAGAAGCCTAGTTTTCACGGAAACACTGTATTCTATCATTATGAGAGCTAATTTTCATAATTATGCAAATGAGGCCTATATTAATGTACATGGCAATGTTGCATCGCACTATAGCTGACATTGTAAACATAGGTTCCAACACTTTTGGTGTTCCAATGTGAAACCTAGAAGCATAGTTTTCATGGAAACACTGTATCTTTAGTCATTATGGGAGCTAATTTACATATTATGCAAATTTAGCCACTTTGCCCCACTGGATTTCTTGGGACTTTTAGTATGTGTTTAGAAGCCATAACAGTTGCACTGCAGTGGAGTTCTTACTGTTGCAGTTGGTGGTTGGTGAAACCCTATTTTGACTGGACTAGTGGGCAATGGGAAGGACCTATCAATACAGTTGTACCACCAATCAGATTCTCATTTACCAGCGTAACGGCTGACAGGCGTGACATTGTAACGGCGTTACATAATTGTAACGGCGTGACATAATTTATCAATATTACACATTTTTGGTGTTGTTTGAGAGATGATCTAAACACCCTAAATGATGCAAGATTATGTTTGATGTTGAAGAAGATATCAAGGTTAATATTAATAACAAGGTTCCTTATTGCCAGCATTTCATTGGAATAACTTATTTATGATTCCCTATTTTTTCTCCTCCTCAAATGGAAGTTCAAATTTCACAATCATCATTTTTACCTAGGCTATTCAGTGCGATTACTTGTGACTTGTGCAAATCTAAGGATTCACTGTTTGAATGTAGGAGGAGAGAAAGTCCTACCACTGTAAAAAACAAACAAACAAACAAACAAACAAACATACATACAACATACATACAAACGAACAAACAGACAAATAAACATTCATGATTGTTCCCAGATCACAGACACTTCTCTCATTTTCCTGCAGTTTTCGTAACTTAAAAAAGTCTTTTTCCAGGTTTTCCCTGATTTTTAGGTTGGCTGGGAATCCTATTGTTATGGTAAGAGGAACCATAATGATTTTTTTTCTTCACATAAATGATGCATTTGATTGATAATAAGGAGGAAAAAAAAGGTTAAGTGATGATTAGCCTGTCATTAAGATTAAGTTTATTACATGGTTAAGTACTATACATTTTATTACAGGAAAAACATGAAATGAGAAAAGTCTTCTGGTAGCAATTAATCATTTGAAATTTGACAATGAAAATTGTCTTTAATCAAGAATGTTTACTTCAAATTGAACTGAAATCCATTTCCAGAACAATTAAACTGGCCAGAAGTTAGCAGAAATGATCAAATTGAAACATTTGAACAATTCACATTTTTAGTGATGTATTTAAGGAGGAAGAGTGGAAAATTCATCTTCTCAAATTTCATACAGTAGTGTAACTCAAATTTTAATTATATAAAACTCTGCTTTCAATAAATTCAATATGAAAACATCGTTCACTCCATGTGAACAATCTTCCTATGTATGTTCCTTGAAAGAAGTATATATGGCACAAAATTTACTAGGCAGGGTTACAAAATGTATGTACAAAGATGCGAGTGCAATGTACTGTTACTGTGGAAACAAGCGACGTTCTCAACTTTCTGTTTCTTTACTTGGTAACCATGTCTTTGAATATTCACCATCATGTGTAATGTTGTAATGAACATCTGTTTTATAGAAATAGCCAAAAAAATACTCATTAGATAATACTGCTTCAATTAAATTTGTATCACACACTTCCTATGAAAAAAGGCTGTCATACATAGAGTTAAAACGGATTTATGGACACATTTTTACTTTTGATAACAAAGGAATTTCAGTACACTATATAGTTACACGTAACTTGTAAAATCTTTGAAATTATACATTTCTACAACTAAACATGTATCCAAATTGAAAACAAAAGTACTACATTCTTGTTCAATTTCAACAGCCAAAAATGAGCATATAGATTTTGAAATTCTGACATCATTGAATTCATGCACACGTATATTGTAAAACAAAATATTACTGCCATTTGAATAGGCCAAGAATATTTTCCTACCCTAATTAGTGGGTCAAGTTGAGGCTCATTAGCATAGTACAAGTGTTACTGTCTAGTGTTTTGGGTTTTTTGTGGGTGTGGAGTTAAGGAAATGATACAATGTAATGTATCAAAAAGTCTGTTATGCCTAACTGAAAATAGGTTGCCTATAATTCAATTATCTGTTGAATTGCAGTGGGAGGACAAAATGTCACACCGTTACGTTAAAAATCCTTTACCAAAGATCTACTAATGAGATGACGTAAATTGCTCAGCAATGATAATGATGAAAATGAATTGAAACCTGCTTTGCACAAAAAACTCACGAAAAGAGCAAATCTTAGAGAAAAAAATGCTTTAATAACGGCTTGACATGTAACACCGCGGCGTAGAATTTGAAATATTACACAACTGTATGCAAATAATAATGTTAAAGATTTCTATAACACATTATATTTCAGGAATATGGGGTTTGTTGTATTTCATAACATATATGATATTATTCTAATGCAATTAGAATGGTGGAATTCCCAATGTTTAACTTCTAAGAATATTTTACAAATTTGAGCTAAGCTTTTTCCCCCTAACTGGCCATTTTTCAGGGATAAAATTTTACAACTTCCCCACAGCCCTATACAGCCCTTTCTTTGAGTTTATGAAATCCTTTATTTAGCGTCCTGTCAGACTTTCCTCTTCTTCTTCTCTTTTTTGTTGGATTTCCTCTTCTTTATTTTTTTGTTGGATTTCCTCTTTTTTATGGTCAATTCTCCTTTCCCCCCGGAAAAGGGTGATGGATGGCAGTTTACGAGTTTGGCATCGATAACTCCCCCATAACAGGTCCATAACCTTCATCACCAAAGCCCCACTCCAGATTACTGATAAGACAGCGTGACGATGCACCCCACACCCGGGCATGATGATCCTTTGAACCAGGAAGCAAAATAAAGGATTTCATAATAAACTCAAAGAAGGGGCTGTATAGGGATGAGTATACTTTTGCGTCACTGGGCTGCCACTAGGTAAAAAACATTACTGCGCTGTTATTGGTTTTACTGATGTGCTAGTAGCTACTTAGGCTACTCTCTCTCTCTCTCTCTCTCTCTCTCTCTCTCTCTATATATATATATATATATATAATAGATATATCCAGGATTTCTGGACTTCTCCAAGGCTTTTGATACGATTAACCATGCATAATACACCTATCTCCATATTATATACGTCATATACGTAGCGTATCCGGGGAATCACCCCCAGAGGGCAATTACCCCCCGGCCAAATACTGGTTAGTGGTAAGGTTAGAGTAAAGATTAGGGTTAGGGTTAGGTTTAGGGTTAGGAGTCTGGGTTAGGGTTAGGGTTAGGTTCAGGATTAGGATTAGGGCCAGGGAAAGGGTGCGGGGTAATTGCCCAGGGGGTAATTGCCCTAGACCCCATACGTAGAGAAGCCTGTCCATAGTGGTTCACGTGTGGTTCATGTACATGTCAACGGCTCTGATTCTCGAACGAAAACCATTAAACTGCCCATTCAAAGATATTAAACATGAATAATATTTCGTGAAATTGCAAGTAGAGTTTAAGCTAACCCCAGTTACAATGTGTTACTATTCCCGACCTCTCGGAAAAGATTTGTGCAACATCGAAAGCGAGGAGAATTCTCCTTTCTATTTCGAAAACCTACCGAAACTCGCCGAACACGCTTGATACTTGTGACGTCATTGAAGTTTGCTCCGCCCATTGATCTTCATTATCTAAATTTGATTTGATTTGATTTTATTTTATTGTTCCACATCTCAAACACAAATAACATAATACAAAACTATAGACATAGCGTCGAATTAAAAAGAATGCAAGAGAAGACAATTTTACAAACATGAATGTGGGGCACCTACTAAAAAACAGAGCTTGTAATGTGTAGGTCCCTAGGTAAAAATGTTGGTCTTGTTAAACCAGTGGCGGATCCAGAGGTGGGCGCACCGGGCGCGCGTCCCCTCTTTATTTTTGTTAAAACAAAAGAAGTTAAAAGAAAAAAAATGGGGGGGGGGGGGGCGTGTTTTGTAAAGGCGACTTCCCTTTATACGGAATTCCTGGATTCCCGGATCCGCTCCTGTTATAACAAACAACCTAGTATATAACGAAAACTATGAAATGAAGGAAAGGGACGTAAAGGAAAAGAGAGCAAAGAGAGCAAGAGAAACAAATAAAATACATCAGAATATATTTATATAACGACATAAATAATAAGATATGGGCGCGCTACCACTGACGACGCGTCTTTTATTTTGATATATAACATCTTCAAAATGATATCTGCCATTAACTAAGTGACAACTTTGAGCAAAGAAAAAGGGTTTCCATCGGGATTCGAACCCGACACCTCTGAACTGCTAGACCGGTATTCTACCGACTATAGAAGGCTCTAGTACAGTGTTTGTTTCATAAACCATTGATTTTCAATGCTCGTATGGTCAAAAGATATAATGTGTGTATGTATGACACACACACACACACACACACACACATACGCACACACACGCACACACACATTAACCTGATATAAACTCGAGGGATATAAATCAACTTGGGGATAAGGGAAAACTGACCAGAAACGAATGATTTATTGGTTACAACTTTGAGCAAAGAAAGTGGGTTTTCATTGGGATTCGAACCCGAGACCTCCGGATTGCTTTGCAAGATCGGTGCTCTTATAAAAAGTCCTTTTACTAACAGTAACTGTAAGTGTTCGTCCCATAAACCACTGATTCTCAGTGCTCGGGGATGGTCAAAAGCTATTATGTGTGACACACACACACATACACATACACACACACACACACACACACACAAACACGCACACATACGCACACTGACACACACTGACACACACACACACACGCACGCACACACAGTAACCTCCTTAAACCCGAAGGATGTAAATCAACTTGGGGATTAGTTAATGCAAGGTATCACCGAATTGATACAGTTATTTTTTTTAATGTAATGAAAGCAACAAAGGGAAAACTAACCAGAAACGAATGATTTATTAGTGACAATTTTGAGCAAAGAAAATGGGTTTCCATCGGGATTCGAACCCGAGACCTCCGGATTACTAGACCGTTGCTCATACCGACTTTGCGTAAAGTTGTCACTAATGAATTATTTGTTTGGAATCGTTGATATAGGCTGTTTTTTTAAAAGTATTTTTCCCAAAATATTTTGAATTAGGGGTAGTGTTTTAATATTTCCCAAACAATCGTGAAATAGGGTTCCAGAAGTTAGTTTTAACTCCCTGAAAACCCCCAAGTTGGGTAGTGGGGTTTCTAAGTGTTTGCGGGGGCCCTCGGGGGCACTTGGTCCCCATTTGAACAAAATGAGATCCTATCCCCATTATAGGGATGCTGCACATGCCGAATCTGGAGAAAATTTGTCATAGGGTTTTTAAGAAGAAGATGAAAAAGTTTACGCACGACGCACGACGCACGTCGAACGCTGGACAATGAGTGATTGCAATTAAACAATTCAGCTCACTGGAGCCGTCGGCTCAGGTGACCTAATCAGGGGCGGATCCAGGAATTCCGTAAAGAGGGGGCGCGTTTACAAAATTAAAGGGGGGGGGGGCGCACACACCCCTCCCCCATTTTTTTGTTTTTATTTCTTTTGTTTCAACAAAAAATAAACGGGGGGGGGGGGGGGGGCGTGCGCCGGTTGCGGTCCTCCCTGAATCCGCCCCTGCTAATAATTAAACTGCATAACAACCTTTGCCCTGGCGATATGAGTGGCGTGTTCACAGACCTGAGCTGTCCTTCCCTCTTTGCTTTTCTCCTTTCTCCTCGTTGTGCTGTATAATGTCATTCTGTTCTTGTTCTTTCTACATGTACAATACTGTGTCTTTTGTTCCTGGATGCATTTTTTCTTTTTCCTTTGTGTGACCACCAGTTTGTCTTTGCATTAGGTGACCTAAGTCATGATATTTTCCTTGTATGCACGTGTACATGACCCAATGAATAGTAGGACCTATAGGCCTATTGATAGAGCCTAACATTGTTATGGTAGTTTAAGTTTATGATTTTTTGCACTTTAAGACAATTTAGTACACACACAACCTAAATGGGTCAATTCCTGGCCTGACTAGCATTAAACTAGTCGAGCACGGTTAGTAAAAATTGCTATACGAACATGATGATAGTAAAATGCGGCAATGCAGCTAGTAATGCTCTGCTGGATTAAATCAGGCCATGGTTTACTAACCCAAAGCTAGTCAATCAAGTCTGACTAGCATAAAATTGTATGCTGTACTAGTTTGCAGTGTATACGCCAAGAATTAGTCAAAGTGGAGGAACTAGTGTAAAGCTAGTCGAAGTGGAGAAACTATCATAAACTCGTTGATCTTACGAAAACAGCGCATGTTAGTAAAACTGAAGGAACTACCGTGAACTAGTAAGTCAAGCTGGCAGAACTAGGGTGAATTCCAGTGAATACATATATTTGAATGCATTCGGTTAGGCCAATAGAAATTGAGAATTCCCCTGTCATGTGTTTACTTTAAGCCAATCACCAGCCGCAATTTCCCCTGGTTTGGGCGCGGGAAGGTTTACCTGAGCGACGCGTCTGTCGCCTGTGCGTGGACGTACTGTGTGCATGTGTATACGATGTGCTGTGCGTGTATTATATGCATAGGATTTACGTGCGTGTGCAATCGTGAGAATCAGAGCCTGGATGTAATGGACGTGAGAAAATTTCTGTCTTCAAATGGAGTGGGGCGGAGATATTATTCACATTTTTGAAGGTAAGCAAACCATAGATCGATCTAATTATAACTTGTTGAGTTTTTCCAGTATTATGGGCTACTACCTCTCCGTAAACGACCATCTAAGTTTAGTTACCTTACGAATAACCCCGGGCCCGGGACGCTCCTTGTAACGTTAGTGTACACAGTTAGCTATGGGGCTGGTCGCAGTTACCTTACCATAAACACCTTGTACCTAACAGCTAGAATCCGAGGCCGAAACTCAACTGTTAGGTGTTAGGATCTAATACTACAGTAATACTTTGAGTCTTTGTGCATGTTGGGATGGGGCTCGGCCTATATTCGCGGACTATTTCATAAGTCTTTAACTTTTTAACGTTAGAAACGCATTTTTCAAACAAAATAGAGTCTAGACCAGGTTATGATTTCCAAAATTAACAAAAATGAGTGACGAATGTAACCGTCATTGACATTGTACATCTGACATTGTAACTGTGTGAGGGGGCTACTTGTACTTTTGTAGGCACCTATAGAGCGAAGTTGAAAAAATGCCTCTCATGATACATGTACATCGATCATCAGGAGCTATCTTCTAATAGAGTTCTAAAAGTTCTAACGTTAACATTATGCGTTTCAGAAAATATTGGGACACACTAAACCAGGGCTGCCAACACTGGAAACTAATTGAGGGTGAGACTCCCATAGGCCAATGCTATAATTTAGGAGTCAAAATGAGTGAGATCAATAGAAATGCATGCAAATGAAATAAAGTTTTAGAGTGAGAAAGGACCAAAATGCGTGAGTCTCACGCTCAATGCGTGAGAGTTGGCAGCCCTGACTAAACTCTGAGTCTAAATTCTCCAGAACGTTAGTCGTAGGCCTAACGTTAACTACTAACAGTGTAATGTTAGATCCTAGAGAAACTAATAGATCGAACTAGACACGGTCTAGTCTACATGTACTTAAGTTGGGGTTCTACCGAGGTAGGGCTTACTCTAAGTCTAACTGTAAAAGTCTAACCGTTAGTCTAAACAAGTCTCACAACTGTTGGCGTTAATTGTAGGCCCTACTCATTTATTCTATTCCAACTAGAACAGCATTAACGCGAAATAGGCCTACTATTACTAACGGGTTAGGCCCAACTAGTATTAGTAGGTAGTCTAGAACTCCGGTTAGGTCCCCACTCACCCTTCACCGCTATAGCTGGGGACTTCTTTCAACCTCCATAGACTTTGCGCATTAGTGGAGACACACACGCAGAATGAGAGGGGACCGATATCACGATTTAGCCCTAGAACGTAGTAGAAGCAGAACCTAGACCACTGTTAAACATCTAGGGCCTACATTGAACGGTTTTCCAGGATAAGCTATATCCTAGGGCCTAGGTCCGGTTCTCATTGCGGTATTATAGACCTAACGTTAGGCCTACAGTGCAGTGGTATGAACTCTACATGGACTACTTGCATAGCATCATGCACACAGAGATGATCACTGTAAAGTATGTAGAGGGAGACGTCTGGTCGAGTTTAGACCACGGTTAGAGATCGACGTATATAAAGCTGTGCTATAATTAACCCTATTTTAACTGGGGGGTCAAATTGACCCCCTTCTCGACATTTCACGCCACGATTCGGCAACGCGCAAAGATTTTGCCGCGTCATTTTATGACTTTTTTTCATTGAAGTCTCCCGCATATTTTGAGACCAAATTTGCGACGTCCGGGTACACCGTTTTGAAGTTACGCAATGTTTTGCATATATGCATGTCAACCTGAAAACAGCTCAAATTCATGATTTCTGTGCAAATCCTATGCAAATTGTGGTTTGTTTGTTTGTTTGTTTGTTTTTTTTTTGGTTAATTGATATAAATTAGATTATTTCAACTTTTAACCATTGAAATTAATCAATTCTAATGTAGATAAGCTTGAAAAAGTGCCTGCAACAAATTTTGGAAAAAAAAACAAACAAACAATGGAAAACAAAAGATCGAAAAAACAGTAAAATACATGAAAAATTAACAAAACAATAAAAAAACAAAAGAAACTGATTTTGACTGCGCTATTTTTTTAAAAGAAAATTGTTTGATGTGTCTTGAGGAACTCTGACACAAAAATGTAGCAATCCTTCAGTCTTTTTGTTGGAGTTATATGTAAAAATATAATTTCATGCATAAATTTGCATAATTAATTCATTCAAAAATATAAAATCAACATTTTTTCTATTGTATGACCGTGTAATCTTGTAGTTGACATCCTTCTCTATTTTCAGGCAAAATTTTGCGGCGATCGCGCGATCGGCAGCCGAGATCTGAAGGGGGGGTCAAATTGACCCCCCCCCCCCCGTTGACCCCCCCCCCCCCCCCCCCCCCGTAAAAACTTGGTCTCCAATAGCCCAGTTGAAATAGGGTTAATGCAATAGACTAGAAGCGTCTAGAAACTCTACATTGCTATTGAGTCGACAGCCGAATCACTGACACTGTGTTGCCAGAAGGTGATCTCGATTGATACGGTAATAAAAAAAAAAAATGGTGAAATTTGGTGATTTATATAATTGTGATGACCTATGTAGTAAAAAGGACTTTTATTTGCCACCACATTCGAGCATCCACACAGCTGGGAGAATACCATAGTGTTATTGCACTCCCACGTCATGTGTGGCAATCATCTAAGTAAGAAATACGATGCATGCACTGTTAAGTGTTAGTCCACTGTGACATCACACTTCTAGCTGAAGATCAACGTGCTCACACATCATGGAGATCGATCCCCCTTTTTAGCAGACGACAAGGGGTACTATATTTGAACATTGTTTTTTATGAAAGTTACAGGTGACCTTAGGCATTGAAATTTGGCAGAGATCATCTTTGGGTCTTTCTAAATATGCTGATCGATGTAGCTAAAAAGTAATTTCTAGCTTTTCTATTGATGCACACTTAGTATTTGTGTGAACAAAACGGTACTGCATATTGTCTTGTGGATATGAGTTCTAAATCCATTTCTGCACATTGTGTTTTCATGCTTTCCTCCAGATAAAAAGACGTAACATGACAGTTCTTCGGGAGTGATGGTGATTTAAAGGAACTCGGTATAGGGGTCATCATTTGGAGAACGAAGACAGATTGATAGCTGTACAGTCTCTGTCACACCACGAGGGTGCAGATCACCAGATTGAAGAAGTACATGTAACAGATGTGGCCAACGACTAGCCATTGAATGCAGGGTTGACGAATGCTGGAAACACCGGGCCAACATCAGCGAAGGAGCCTCTGAGATATGGACTTCCATTGCACTAACCCTGCTGTAAGCTATTCTGTTGTTTTCCACGATGATTAATGAAGGGAGACTAGTTTGAAATTGATTCACATTTATTTTACATTCTAGAGTCTCAGTAATTACATAAGAGGCTACATTAAGAGACTGAAAGCTTTGTTGGTTTTGTTTTGTTTGAAGAAATGATTTTCAAGTATTAATTATTCTTCATGGAGCAGTTTTGGAGCTGTCCTTCTCTCTGAAAATGAAAGCCTTGAGAGGTTAGTACTCGTATTTAAGAAAAATGTGTACTTGCTGTATCGACAGAAGTGAAAACCATGTTATGGTCAGTCTTGAGTTGTGTAAGTAGAGCTGAACGTTATGGCAAATATGTATATTAAATGATTTTGCACTTCAAGTTTATAATGTAAACTGGAGGGACCTATTATCCTCATGCCATAATTTGTATGATTTGTAAAACCTTTAAATTTTACTTATTTGCCCAGGAATTCAACACACACATCACTCCAAGGGGGAGGAGATACTTCAATAGCTGATGGAAGGAGTTCTGACTGCTCCAAGGAGACACCTGCTTATCCAGATCATCGTAGCATATTTCTTGTTGATAATGGAAGCAGAAAACTGTACAGCGTAAGTTCAATTGTTTGAATACTGGTCTGGAAAACCAGTTCCCATTGTCATGTCTTGTACTATACATTTCCATGCAATATAGCACCATCTAATTTGCCTGTTCATTTTTGTTTTTGTCTTCTCAAATATAGAGAATAACAGTCTAAAATGTGCCCCCCCCCAAAAAAAAAAAAAAAAATAATAATAATAATAAAAAAAAAAATGAAGGGACCGGTAAGTATAACGTTGTAAATGAAGTGATGGTTATAGATTTAAAAATAAAGACTGATATACTTGTATGAAACATGTAAACAGAGTGTACCTACAAGACTCCGCGCTGACTTATTTTCTTGGTAGCCCCATTGGGCCACATGTAAATGATAATAGTCCTAATACTTATGATATAATTATAATAATGATGAATAAAAAAAAATGGAAATTGATTTGCCATAAAGTTCGATGGATAATCACATCTTGTATTTTTCTACTAACTGTGCACATCCACACTTAACCCATCTGCATGAAATTTTCATTTGTATTAACTGATATTTGGTGTAAGAAGCACATGAATAAATGTACTTGAAACAGCGGTACTGAATAGCAATAGAAATTAATGCCAAGAAAAAAAAAACATAAAAATAGTTCAGCCCCTTAAAAGATTGAAATGAGGGTCAATTTTTTGATGTTATATATTTGCTTCGTAGAATATGATTAACATTCTTCTTGCTTCCTTTTTAAATTCAGATACCCAAGTAGTGAGCAAAAGACGCGTTGAAGCCAAGGCAGTTGCGATGCAGTACCCCACTTTGTGAGACACCACACAAGGTGCACAAGGATATGTAAGTTTATACTCATAAGTTTATGTGATCTACAACTTTTTAGCCCTCTTTAGCAGAAAGCTTAAGTGACATACATGGTATCTTATTCATCTAGCTTTTAAAAACTTGAACATTTTCAACTTTTCTCCAGAGATAGTGGACAGAATTCAACCATACTAGGAGTTGATCATCCTTGTTTAGTTAGGGGGCAAGGACACAAAGTTGTTCAGGATATGGTCATGAGCGCCCCCCCCCCCCCAAAAAAAAAAAAAAAATGGCCTTTACAGGGAAATTAATTGCATCTATGTCTTAATTAAATCATTGGGCAAATATACAGGCAATGTGGGGGCTTTTGATAATCTTTGATGTACATGTTCATAGATGTCTAATAAATTTTGTGTGCAGATTGGTCTGATTCCATGACTTAGGTTGGATGTACGTAAACTCCAACGTAACGTAATGTAATGTAAGCTCCAACATGCCAGTTGCGCCGTTCATTTATTATAAACCTATTCTCGTTTTCTTCCATAAGAATGCCACTACATGTATTTCTACTGCTATCAGATCTTCATCAGTTATAGTCAACTCTGTGCCAAAGTGAAATTTGTTGAGACTCGAGAAAAAGCTTTGACCTACAATGCATTCTTATATTTCAGGAGTACCTGTATGACAAGGATCTCGGGATTCATTGAGTATCGTTTGGAGACCTTGAGGAGCTATGACACCACTCATCAACTCAGGCAGAGAGAGAGTAGATGCAGCTCCCACCAAGCCCCTGACTGAACACAATTCCAACGTTAGATTAGAAGCCCAACGAGAAGAGACAGCTACCATCGGTGTATAGGCCTACGTACATATCCTTGCTTTTTCCTCTTTTGAGATACATTAAATGCTCCTCTGAAGTTGGAACTTACATTCTTGTTGAAGAGTCAGCCTCATCAGGCTCATCTGTAGATGAACATGAAGCTGTTACCAGGACGTACTGCAGCACTTCAACACTAAAAGTAGAACAGGGCTCGTCGATGAAAAGAGTTTGTTTTGAAACTTCAAGCTGCCCTGAAAACAACCTTATTATAGGGAAGATTTTATTTTCCCAAACAACTGGCAGTATTCACCAAATATTGTGATGACACAAAACGATCCAAATTCTGTATGTTCATCCATGCTTCCTTCCATGTGTCCATCTGTTACAGTTTCAGTAACTTTTTTGAACTTCAATCGTAACCAAACTTGGATAATAGGTGCACTATGGTAACTTTCCCCTTATGACACACTTTGAAGTCACATGACAGGGTCAAAGCCTCAAAAGTAAAAAAAAACAATGTCATTTGAGGTATAATTGTTAGTTTATTTTGGTTAACTGTTTCAAATTTTGTCAATTAGTGCTAGTTGATATTTAATTTGAATATTAGATGATCAAATATCAGTAACACAATAAACTGCCTTTAGTCAGAAACTGGCTTTCTGGTGAAAAAAAAAAAGATCTATTTTTAGGACAGAGACTGGTCGATCCATGTACTGTTTTCAAAATGTGGTCTTAACAACTGCTAGTGAAGTGGGTAATGTTCATTGTGTCTATTTTAAACTCAACTGAGCCAAAGGCTTGAGTGAGCTATTGCGATCGATCGCTTTTTGTTCGTCATGCGTCGTGCATAGACTTTTACATTTTCATCTTCTTCTCAAGAACTGGTGGGCGGATATCAACCAAACTTGGTGGGGATCATTCTTAGGGGGTAGGGACCAAAAGTTGTTCATGTGGAGCATGTGGCCCAGGGGGACAGCCCCAAGGGGAAAAAGGGGGTAATCTTTAAAAATCTTCTTCTCCAGACCCCAAAACAATGCAGTTAATATGTTATTTGTAGATCTATACATTTACCTATAAAGAATATAGTTTGTTCATGGAAAGACCCAAGTTTCGGTGGTGGGGGCCAAGGGGAAAAAACACATGTCCATCTTCTTCAAACCGGAGTCCAGATTTCAGTCAATCTTGGTTGGGATCATCCTTAGTGGGTAGGGTCCCAAGGTTGTTCATATTGAGCATGTGGTCGGGGGGGGGGGGGGGGGGGGGGGGGGGGCAAGGGAAGATGGGAGAAACTTTTGTGCTCCAGATCCAAAAGCATTATAGGCAAGATATGGTGTATGTGGATATCTTTATAGGTGAAGAATATACGTTCATGACAATGCCTCAATACCTATGATCACCTCCTTGGAGCTCGGGGGGGGGGGGGGGGGGGGGGGGGGCAGAGGATAGGGCCCCCAAAAGAGGAAAAAAAAAATCTTGCTCTCCAGACCCGAAAGCATTACAGTCAAGATACGTTTTAAGTAGATACCTTAAAGATAAAGAATATTCATGAAATGTTGTTCATGACAATACCTCGGAAAACCCCTTTGGACAGACTGTTTTGTGTACTAACATCGGTCTTGTACTAGTCTGATTTCATACCTTGATACCACCTTCAGAAATGCATCCTTTCTGTACAAAATGGCATGATATAAAAAGAAAGTCAAAATCTGAAATTTTTAGAGAATTTGTTCCGTTTGTTGTATTTTTAGATCAGATTAATACATTACATGTACCTACATTTGTATTGGATGTTACATCACTGCAAGCCTCATTACATTTTATTCTTATGGACAGTAATGTGTTTGTGTGTGAAAGTTTATGAAATATACTCTGTAATAACGAAATTGTATAGGAACCACACACATTATCTCAATGAGTTATTACTATATGCCTATGTTATAATCATTTGTAAGAAAGCAACCAGAGTCAGATTTCTCTAATTAAATTCCAAAATACATGTACTGTACATTTAGTACACAATCCTTGGGAATGAATTTCTGCTTTAGTTTCAGACTTTGCCTTGCGGCTACTCCTTGACACAGATTTCGAGTTGTATAGCCACATATAATTTATAGTTCTTAATACACTGTACAATAAAACATGCGTTATGAAGCTGAAATAATGAGAAGGATGAGAAAGACTCAAATCAAGTTTGTAGCCCATATCATACCAAAATTATGAATTATAATAAATTTGCTCTCATAGTGTTAAGTTGACTTGGTCATATGATTAAAGCTTTTGTGACTTGATTTGAGATAATTATCATTGAGAAATTTATAATGCATTTGGAGTTGGATTATTATACCTGTCCTAGCTGTAAGAAAAAACCAAAATCAACTGCCTAGTTCCTAGTATAGCAAACTTATTCACATAATTAAAAAAATCGCTCCCATAGACTTTATGTGTACCGTTTCTCTCCCCTCTCCCCCTCACCTCCCCCGCACCTTCATCGTTTTTTTTTTTATTCTATCACTTGCCGTGTCACAATTTCATGTGCTTAATGAGCTCATATAACAATGAATCATAGCATTTTTTTTTTTTTTGGTCCACCCTTTTGGGTTGCAAGTTCACAACACATGGCCATTTACGGGTTCAATTTTATATAAATGTTGTATATAAGGAGATATGCAGTTGTAGAGCTCGACTCTTGATTTATTTCATGCTTCCCATTGTGCATTGAGTGTTTTTATGTAACCCTGTATATTCATATGTTTATTCAATGCTGCAATTCAATTTCTATTCAATTATGTAAGATTCATTTGTGATATTCATGATGCCTACATTAATTTGCTGCATTCGTTGGATGAATAAAATTTGAGATTTTTAACCTGATATTATTGCTTTTGTTTTAATGTATTTTCGTCACAGTTACATTATCTGTATACATGTAATTTCATTTCAGATTCATCTCCGAGACCTTGACTAGCTTTCGCTTGTCACGCATGCTGCACTAGGTTTGGTGAAAGCTAGTCAAAAGGGCCAGACCAGCAATAAGCTAGTCTAGCTGTTTGTACTAGCTCTATGTTAGTGTAACTTGACACCATCTACACTAGCTTAAAGCTAGTCGTTTTCTAGTCAAGCAGCAATGACTAGCCTTACTCAGCATAGTCCAGCATCCATTACAAGTCTCATGCTAGTCCAGCAGTCATGACTAGCATGGAAATCCAAAGCTAGTAACTTAGTTCAGCAGACATGACTAGCTTTGTGCTAGTCCAGCACTCTTTGACTATCTTTTGCCTAACTAGTCCAGCAATCACTACTAACATGATGAGTAGTTTTATGCTCGTTACTAGCTTGATTTCCCTAGTCCAGCAGTGTTAACTAACATCATGACTAGCATTATGCAAGTCCAGAAGTCATTACTTGCCTTGGCTTACCAAGTCCAGTAGTCATTACTAACTTCACGGTAGTCCAATAAGCAAGTCAAGCTAGCATTACTAGAATAACACTAGTCCAGGGTGACACCATCTGGACTAGTTTCTTATTAGTCCTGCCTACCAATTTAGGTTGTGTGTGTACTGTTTACAATGTGCTTTACATCAGTACATTACATAGTTACATACATAGTTAAATTACCTGTAATTTTGCATAGGGGCCTATATCATGTATAATGATATTGATATATATTGTGTGTACGTGTACATTTACTTCATTGGCATGAAGCCAGTGAAAGTATAACCATGGACCTACTACACATAGGCATTCATTATTTCGTTTATTAATACATGCCTCTGTCTATGTCAAAAGTATAACCAACATTGTAAACATTCTTCCCTGCTTTGACCCTACAAAATGATCTCCGCCGCCGGCAAGCCATATTATAGCAGAGCAAACACAACGCAGCTTTGAAAACTCAATATAAAGAACCAAATGCGCAGAAGATGCTACTGTCATAAATCAAGGAAAATACAATATGTGCAGTTGTGGTATGTATTAGTATATCACCTCTCAGATAACTTCATGAGCGAGATGCAGATACTTAGAGAAAGCTAAATTTTTAGCTGATTATTTATTGTTTTTTAATCTCATTTTCCATCCGCTTTTCCGCACACTTTTCCAGAGTAAAAAGAGACAGTATAGGGAAGCGGATATGCAGGGGCGGATCCAGGGAGGACCGCAACCGGCGCACGCCCCCCCCCCTTTATTTTTTTTTTGTTGAAACAAAAGAAATGAAAAGAAAAAAAAATGGGGGGAGGGGTGCGTGCGCCTCCCCTTTAATTTTGTAAACGCGCCCCCTCTTTACGGAATTCCTGGATCCGCCCCTGGATATATATGTCTCACTATTAGGCAAGGTTGTAGGCCTATGTGTGAGCGATAGTGAGCGAGTCTAGGATTTCCAAGCAAAATACCAGTTAGTATACGACAAAAAATTAGTCATGTTCTGACGTTTGCTGCTTCTCATCATTGGCGTTTATTCAAAGACGTTTCCGCCTAAACATGCTAAAAGGCACATTTTCAGCTAAATAAACCTGGAATTAGGGAAACAGTTCCTTTGTCAGTGACGATGCATGATTATGCAATCGTCATTTCGAGACACCTGTATGTACTCATTTAGATGCGCATAGTCAGGTGGTGGCGGATTTCGCACTTCAAAGTGGTAGTTCAAGTTGGAGTCGTTGAAAGTATCTTCACATGACGTATAGTCTGAGAGCTGGCTGCTGGTCAATTTACCCCACCAAGCCCAAAAGGTTTGACCCCTCAGAGTTGCTGGGGCCACCCTCCTCATTGAAAAAATGCGCGTCAGCCTGGTCCCTGAGGGCGGGTTCGGCCCCCAGGGACCCCCCGAAAAGGCCCTCCGGCTGGTGTAATTTACCCCATGGAGCCCATGGACCAAACTTGGCCTAAATGAATGTCCTATGGGTGTACATAATCAAAAAATAAAAACTGACAAAATATCTGGTCGGGAAAGGGGTTGCCAGACCACTTGTTTGGACGCACAAAACCTTGTTTTCGGTCAAGGAGTCTGCGCCAAGACTACACTGTCCCATAGGTCCTGTACTGTAGCATCTCCCACCAGTCTCCAGTTAGTGCATGTAGTAGTCTTGGCGCAGACTCCTTTACACCCAACAAGGGTTGTGCCTTCAAATTACCCGTTTATACCCTGGGAACCAGGGTAGTTTGCATGCACAATTTGACCACACACACACACACACATGCTCACACATGCCTCTATGTAGTATATACCATAACACTAAACATGTTATTTAGGTTTCTTAATAATACAGCCATAATACCTTGCACATAATTAATGTCAGACATATAAGATGTTCATACCTTTTGAATGTTTTACATTGATACTATCAATACACCTTTAAAGGGAAGGTAAACCCAAAGAACAATGTGGATTGAGTGAAAGCAGCAACATTAGTAGAACACATCAGTGAAAGTTTGAGGAAAATCGGACAATCGATGCAAAAGTTATGAATTTTTAAAGTTTTGGAGTTGAAACCGCTGGGTGAGGAGACTACTAGGGGATATGACGTATGAGTGGACAACAATACAAAGAAAATATAAAGGGAATTCAACAAAAATTCACTTTTCTAGAATCATGAAAGAGCAATGGACCAACCGTTTTCAGAAAGCAGGGGGAATAATTGCTACCCTTAACATATGTCAATATCAAGTTGATGGAATTTATAATTTTCATGAAAAATGGATTTTTGCAGAATTTTCTTTATATTCTCTTGGTATTGTTGTCCACTCATACGTCATAACCTCTAGTAGTCTCCTCACCCAGCGGTTCCAACATCAAAACTTTAAAAATTCATAACTTTTGCATCGATTGTCCGATTTTCTTCTAACTTTCACTGATGTGTTCTACTTATGTTGCTGCTTTCACTCAATCCACATTGCTCTTGGGGTTTATCTTCCCTTTAAGGAACACTGAAGAAATTTGAAATTTGTGTGAAGTTGTATTTTGTTTTACTGGTCACACAGCCTACTTTTTCTGTATGATGTATTCACCTTATGAGACACAAATAGAGCTTTTCAGAAAATGCTGAAATAAAACTTTTGTTATGAATAGACTTCAGTTTCAGACCAACCACAACAGCACTAAAGGCCAGTTGTATAACACATTTAAGTAAACATTTTCATCATCACTGCAGTGCATTAAACATACCTTTAATAAAGTTTATGTCAAAAAGTCGGATTTAGCTTGGATTACTTCTCTTTCTCCTGCTTGATATCCTCTTTTAAACACATGTACAAATAACAAGTCTCAATCCTCATATCCTCATATAAGATTCGTTTGAAAACCTCAAACTAATAACTTTTTTGTGTTTTTGGCTAATAAAACCACCCTTTGATGTATAAAATAGGCAAGGGTTACAGCATCCATTAAAACATTCCTTTATTTGACTCTAATAGATTCCAAATCAGAATAAACTGCATAACATAACATTCAGCATGTTCAGGAAGGAGATTAATGGTTTTGGAAATGATATCGATCCATTTTCATACTCAGTATTGCATGTCACCTCATAGTTTGGGACAAATATCTGCATAAGAGTTATGAACACAATTATGGTGTTCTATATAAATTGTATACATGTATTGCTGAACTTCCTTGAAACATCAAATAACAAGCTTCACAATAGAATGCTAATTTTCTGTAATGAAAATAAAAGGCTGGGAGCATTTACTTTGATCTTGTGTTCTCTTTATATCTTCAGCACTTTTTTTTTTGGGTCAAATTCTAATTTCTGGAGATACTTTTTATTCATAGTAGTTCTAAGCCCCACACAAATGGTGTCACATACTGCAAACACTGCAATTGACCGTGACCAGTACACCGTGACTAAGCTGAAACATCAAATCATCAGCTAAATAGCTCTCTTTTTATATAGCATATAGGCTGAGAGTATCAACTTGGTCTTGTGGTCTCTTTATATCAGCATGTTTGTCAACTCCTTATTTCTGGAGATACTTCATCTTTAGTTCCCCAGCCCCACACAAACAAAACTCAACCTATGGTGTCACATACTGCAAACAGCGCACCATATATATAGTATGATTGCCATTAACCCTGGACATACACATACAATGTTGAAACACAAAATTAACAGCTAAATGAAATGTTCGCTTAATCTCTTTTCTTTAACAATATTATGCACGTTGAGAGCATTTACATGTTGTGTTCTTGTGTTCTCTTTTATATCAGAATTTTTGTCAACTCCTCATTTATGAGATACTTTGTCTACCTCCCCTTCCTTCCCCCCCCCCCCCCCCAAAAAAAAGGTAATACTTTCAGGGTGTAATATACCATGTACAGTTACAATGTAGTTCATGTTTATGATTTAATTGCCATTCAAAACTGGCAATTACACATCAAGCCATCCATTGCACTCTATGGAAGACTAAAGCTTACATAATTTACATAATGTAGGCCTGATAAGCATTGCACATGCCTGTTACAGTCGCAGGCTATGATTCCTGAACTGAACAGTATTTGGCATGTTTGTTCATACAAACATCAAACATAATTTCATATTTTAGTCTATCATACAGTATGATGCATGATTTGAGGCATATATAACTGAAGTCTACTCATACATGCGTGTATATATAATATATATATATATATATATATATATATATATATATATATATATATATATATATATATATTGTTTTCTTATAAGGTGGATACATAACAAAGAATAAGCAGGTTGTGTGGCCAGTAAAACACAATACAATTTCACACAAATTTCAAAATTTCCTCAGTGTACCTGCTTGAAGGTTCACTGATAGTATCAATGTAAAACTTCAAAAGGTGTGAACATCTTATAGGTCTGACATTAATTGTGTGCCAGGTATTATGGCTGTATTACTGAGAAACCTACACTTATAACATGTTTAGTGTTATGGTATATACAATAGAGTAATGTGTGAACATTGTGTGTGCGTGTGTGTGTGTGTGCGTGTGTGCGTGTGTGCGTGCGTGTGTGCGTGTGTGCGTGTGTGTGTGTGTGTGTGTGTGTGGTCAAATTGTGCATGCAAACTCCCCTGGTTCCCAGGGTACAGCGGGTAGTTTGCAGGCACAAACCCTTGTTGGGCGTAAAGGAGTCTGCGCCAAGACTACTACATGCACTAACTAGAGACTGGTGGGAGACGCTACAGTACAGGACCTATGGGACAGTGTAGTCTTGGCGCAGACTCCTTGACCGAAAACAAGGTTTTATGCATCCAAACAAGTGGTCTGGCAACCCCTTTCCCGACCAGATATTTTGTCAGTTTTTATTTTTTAATTTTGTACACCCATAGGACATTCATTTAGGCCAAGTTTGGTCCATGGGCTCCATGGGGTAAATTACACCCGCCGGAGGGCCTTTTCGGGGGGTCCCTGGGGGCCGAACCCGCCCTCAGGGACCAGGCTGACGCGCATTTTTTCAATGAGGAGGGTGGCCCCAGCAACTATGAGGGGTCAAACCTTTTGGGCTTGATGGGGTAAATTGACCAGCAGCCAGCTCTCAGACTAGTATTGTTGTACTTTTGTTCTCCGTCCGTCCTACTTCCGTCCTGGCCTCCCGATCGCCGAGCCAGTTTCCTCGCGATGAGTACTAGTAAGCTACGATCGCTCCAATTGGTCAAGAGCTCAGAGATTCACCAATCATAAAAGTGCTTACTATACTGACTACTATTGCTCACCAAGGATTCATTCTAAACAAATTTACAAGCAAGAGACAGAAGAAACGTACGCGTTGATCTAGCATACTCTAACCGAGTTTGAACTTTTGATTTTGCTTATCTTACTGTGTGTTGTTGTCGTGCTGTCGTTTTCGTAATCTGTTACAGTTGATAGACATCAGCAGTACACCATGGCTTTCTCACCGCCATCCACTCCAGGCCCGTTCGCCGGTCCTTCGCTTAGCAAGAGATTGACGCCAGTCCCACCTGTGTTATTCTGTGTGAGTTGTTCATAGATCTATATCGGATAGATGGAGCTGGAGGCTGGAGCATGGAGCTGGATTATGAGTTGTCAGTTGGGCTGACTCGGACGTAGGAATACTAGATTTGAATGCAATTGATGCTTGGTAATATAATCCCTTATCAGCCCTCAGCAGGGGTCTTTATTGCACTCAATTATTTACTGAGTAGAACCTCGTACCCGTGGTGAGATTGTGCCAAGTGACTCAAATCAAGTCAAGGACAAGGTCAACGCAACGCAACCCCAAAACGCCAAGTCAACAAGTGTCATCATGTTATGAATGTGAAGGGTTTCCACGAATGCGCTGAAAACAACGGCAATGACATTTTGTTCCTGGCTTTGTTAATGTTGAATTTAAAAAATACGACTCCTGGATGGCAGAATGGCTGAAACGCATCAATCAAAGCGCAGTCCACGGAAAAAGAAAGCAGAGGCTTTCATCATAGATTTTGTATCAGGGAAAAAACCAGACAATGTGACTCGATCGAAACATACATTCAGACCGATGTCTGCAGTGTCTGATCCTGGTACAGTGACCATCAGAAATGATGATAGTAATGCCAAGACTGATGGTATGAATAGGAGTGAAAAAATGGACCAACCCAAGAAAAGGAAATCTGGCTTACAAGCTGCATTTGAACGATTTCGTCGTGGTAGACAGGTGAGATTATTTTGTCACAAAAGTTCTAAACTTTAGTATAGTTATTGAATTGATTGAATTGAAAGAAATTAAATTCTATATCAGTCCGGGAAACCTGCTCACGAGGCCTGCTCCCCCGTACGAGCACTGCCCCGCCTCACGAGGCCTGCCGAGAGCCTCATGAGGCCTCCCGGGGGAGAGCCTCAAGAAGCTCCCTATTCACTTTTTATTCATCTCACATCTGACACATAAATTGTCACAACTTTGCACAGTGATTTTTTGTTACACACAAATGTTCACTATCCATGATGAAAAGAAGAAAATATTCTTTTTTTTTTTTTTTTTTTAATCAACCGATGCAGAGCGACCCATCAAAACACGGGCGCCAGCGTGTTCGCACAATGCAAGACTGCCGCACCGAGCGGCCTGATCCGACTAAATATTTTCGATGCTTTTTTCTGCGGCTTTCACCTCTCCGAGCACGAATCAGCCTCTTGAAGCTGAAGTCTGACATCTTTTTACAAAAATTCGTAACGGGGAAAAATAAAATCAGTACTGACCTGATCTTGTGCATTAATATATTCCAAACTACTATTCCACACTGATAGAGTAGGTGGGTACTCCAGTTTGTTAGCAAACTAATCACTTTGTAGGTATGACGAGTTTACTTTCTTCGTCAATTCCGCCGGCCGCTAACCTTTGGGTGCTTTTTCTGGAATCATCCTACGACGCGACATCACATCACATCATTATCACGCATCCAGCACATACAGACAGCGCGCAAGCTGGCGCTGTCTGTGTTTGCTGGATGCGTGATGTGATGTAACGTCGCGTCGGGGGATTCCAGAAAAAGCGCCCAAAGGCAAAGGTTAGTGGGCGGCGGAATTGACAAAGAAAGTAAACTTGTCATACCTACAAAGTGATTAGTTTGCTAACAAACTGGAGTACCCACCTACTCATGGGTGTATGCAAGGGGAGGTTGGGAGGGTCGTACGACCCCCGCCCCCCCCCCCCCAAATTTTCAAAAGGTCCACTTTTTGTAAAAGACATTTTTATTTTTCGAGGGCTTTTTACCCTACATACAACAGGAAAAAAAGGTCATTTTTGTATGCACCAAATGGCCCCATTTTAAGATATAAAATTCAAAAACTCCCTACCGTGGGAGGGGGGACACCCCCCTCCCACACCCTTCCCCCGCTCGGTCGCTCTGCTCCCTCACAAAGGTAAAGGTCAAAAAATTGTGATTACAACCCCCCTCCTACTCTATCACTGTGGAATAGTAATTTGGATGTACGGTCTACTAGGGGTGCGTTTATGCTTTCATTTCGGGGGCAAAGATCAGGCTTTTGACACGTGATTAGTACAAAACGCTGTTGCGTTCATGCTCACGGGGAAGCATAAATGCAACAGCGGTTCTAAACGCGTTTAGAGTGACGTCATCTAAACGCCTTTCCAGTTCACGTGAAAAAGTGCGCATCCGGCCAGTGGTGTACCCTGGCCTGTGCAATTTTCCCATGTACTGTGCATATACGCATGTCTTTCCCAGCTCCTCTCCCAGGCCAGGCCACCGATCGCGACACAAAGTAACAGTTGTCACAAATGACTGATTTTCAATACAGTTTGTAACAAAAGCAGAAATGAATAAAGGATCCAAATTTGAAGACGATGAACTGAGGACAACAATTTGTCAATGAAATAGAAACTCATATTTCCCATCACTGTCTACAGGTCATGTTAGTAAAGCAATCAAAATTATATTAGACATGCTACGGAACATGAACAATGCACACACTCAGGCCAGAACTTTCAAAATATGCGTTGCTGGTTAGGAAAGAAAGGGGCATGATCCACGAAGTAATTATCAGAATATATCAATTTTTTTTCCTGAATTGGTGTGAAAGAAAAGCATGTGTGCAATGTTACAAAAACTGTGTTGAAGATTTACACTTTTTAGTACACTATAGAATCTCGGTACGTATGTACACAAATGTGTGGTATTAAAAGCAGCCTCGTTCAAATCATTCTTCATAATAAATTGTGTAGACCACATGTAACCTTAAGTAGGTATAATGTAATAATTGCATATTCTTGAAATTCTTGCACCTTTACTAACTCATCTTAGATTTGAACAAATATTGAGGTGTAATTCATAATTACTGTTAGTTTAATAAAAATGTAACATTTAAATCTTTTGTGTACACAATGATGTACCTGTGTACATGTTTCAGTGATCTGGTTGCAATTCATTCACTGGAATGATAAGGTAGTGTTTATTAATCTCTCCTAGGCCAGACAGCTATTTCTATTAAGTTGTCAACATCACGTTGATCACGCAGTGTCTCTCAAAATACAACTGTACATTGGAGAGTATACTTGCACATTGTAACTTGTTGAATTTACATTTTGTAGAGTCCAGAATATAAAGAAAACATTTTCTGAACGTGGATAAGTAGAATTTATGTGTTCATGGAGTTTATAATTAAGGGTCTTTACAAGGGCTCTGCAGTAGTTATTGTAACAGTTTGTAGTAGGCCTCTTTAAGCTCAGTTACATTGATCCCAGATATAGAATAGTTTTATTAGGTGATACGCTATCAGTGTATCACCTATTGTGTTTGCTAAAATCTTCCTTTATTTTTTTTATTCTTTCTTTCTGGACAATTTTGTGTCGTCTACACATCTCAATAATGACATGACGGGATAACATGAAATTTTCAGTCAACATACAATTGTATCTCATGACAATATCTAGCCACAATAACATTTTCATGACAATAACATATCTCTGACGTCATCTAGGCGCCATTTTGTGATTTTCGGACAATGTCACATGATCAAACATAACTTCATAACTAAATGTCATTTCTGTATCATTTTCGGTGGACATAAAGTTCAGGTCACGCTTGATCTCCCTTTTGTATGCTAATTACCCAGGACACCATGACATGCGTCAAAATTTTAAAATGCTCAAAATGACTTCCCAATTGGAAATCTCGAAGTTTCAGACAATTTTAAGCGTTTCAAACAATTTTGCGCATATGCGTCTGTCCGCGCGTTTTTGCGCGCACAGGGCGTTAGCAACATGAAAATGCACCTTTTTTGACTGATTTGGATTCCTGATACTTTAAATAACAATATCCATTGATTTCCGATCGGTTTTGACCTATAACGAAGGAATGCACTGGCGTCAAAGTGAAAAATCCGCTCGCACGTCTTTCTGCAAATATAGGGAAAAAACATGTCTGTGTTTATTTCGCCATAGCTCTTTAAATCGTCCGTTGACCCTATGTTTTTATTGCATATTACAAAAGCATGAATTGTAAATAACATTTCAAGTATCAATATTTCCATATATGCTCTATGACGTCATCATATCGTCATCTTAAATAAAAAAAGTGGATTAATTTTTTTGAGGTACTGCTTCTGACATTCATTTGCTTGTATCTCTCTTGTTTAAGCTCAATATTATCCCAAATTCAGATATGTTGTACTTTGAACATTTGCCTTTCAAGTCCATGTCATGGTTTTGAAATTTGATGACGTCATCATACTTTAAATTGTGATTAAATGTAGTGACTCAAAATCAGACAAGTTTACGTGTTATGTCTATGGGAGGTGATTTTTTTTATAAACCATGCATTGATTTGACAACGTTTAAGCACCTTTACCTCAGCTGATTTTGCTCCATTTCCTCTGAAACTTAAGCATGTTGTAGCTGAGACAATAAGCTGCAGTAATCATGCATTTTATTTTTTCAAATCTCCTCATCAGGTTGACAATTTTGCAGCTTAAAATTGAAAATGAGAAGGGAATGTGGACGAAACGATTCCTGATTCATCTTTCACATATAAGCTTACGTTCCTCATATTTTCTCATTGAGACGTATGGCCGAGAGGTTGAAGGCGATGTCTCAGAGACGTGAGGTTGCACACGTGCGGGTTCGAATCCCACAAGAGCACGAAACAAAATACTTATATCTTTTACTTTTTTTTCTTCAATGGAGTATTACACCTTCGTCCATGTAGAAATCACGTTCGCATGTAAACGCACCTATACACACACACACACACACACACACACACACACACACACAATCCCTTTGTTTTGTGTTGGAGACCACATTGCTTTGACTGCTGCAAAATTTTGCAGGCTTGGTTTGTCAAACTGATCATAGTATATAATGACGACGTACGATGAATACGCTGTACTTTGAACAATTGTCTTTCAAGTCCATGTCATTGTTTTGTAATTTGATGACGTCATCACACTGAAAATTGTGATTAAAGGCAAGGTATCAAAATCAGCCGATTTTACGTGTTGTGTCTACAGGATGTATTTTTCCCCAGTTGCCAGAAATGGCATACCGCCATCAGTCCTTACAAGGCCGCATTTCCGTCTAGCAATACAATACATGTTCACGCGGCCATGTTTGTTGAGTGGGTATTGACTTTTCCCCCTGTTATATCTATACATTGTTTTTTGTCATCTTACCATTTCCATGGATGTTCCGTGGCCAAGTGGTTAAAGTAACGGTTTCGCATGCACGCATTTGAGAGATCGATGCTCACAGGACACTTTTGTTTTTTATTATTGTTTAACTCTTTTCAGGTAACGTTTCATATTCACATTCTTTTCATTGTCGACCACGGATGACCGGTATCTAATATCAACCCAGCTTATCACCAACTCATCTTCAGTGACGAGTTTCATATCTTGTTGTATTTTGCCATTTAAAGCACAAAAGTCACAAGTTTTATTTTGAATGTTGAGCTCTGATAAAAAAAAAAAAAAAAGATTTTGAAGTTGGCTTGATATCAAATTAAGACTATTCTCTTGTTCCATAATTGGGGGGGGGGGGGGGGGGGGGGGGCACTGCCCCCCTTCTCCCCCAGATTGACGCCACTGAGGGTGAACATGACATCAAAATATGGCTCTGAGTATACAGTAAATTCTCATTGTTCATATGTACAATTGTATGCTATCTACACTGGAAAGAAAAATGTATTGTACCTCAACCTGTCTGCTGTCTTTGTTGCCACATGCCGTAAGCTTAAAAGGGGTAGGAAGATTTAGTTGTTGTCATATTGTGTGCGTGGTTGAGTTGATTGAGCTATCAGCAGTATAGTAGTATACCATACAATGTATGTTCCTACTCAATCTAATTTTCAGACTTGGCAGCATGCTGCCCTCTTTTGGTGACAATTTTCTGAAAGTAGAGAATGCGGCATGTACATCCTCGTAACCTGGGGTACCGTCATACCCCGGGGTAAAGCGTTGTGTAGCGCCACCTCGTTTTCTTGATAATACAATGTATACACATAGTGTATGGACCCTTACGCACAGCTGTCATGGCAGCCAAATTTTAGCAATCGGTGATAATGATCCCTATGCCAATTCGTCCCTATTATGAAACTATTAAAAGTTCTGTTTACCATTGGGAGCAGTTATTTTAAAAAAGTTAGATTTCAGACATATGATGAATATGTGTAGGTCAGTTGTATCATAAAACATCCTACCATATAAAAATTTTTCAATAAAGCATGAAATGTAAGGAGATATCCCTATTTTTCTCAATAAACCATAACTGTAGAAGGTTTATTCAAGAAACAGTTTTATTATAATTATTGTTCACATTTTGTATATTTAACAATACTTACATGTAACATTTTTACTTCTACAAATGTAGGTTGTTTCTATCCCTAACTCACATTTTAGAATTATTGGGTTTTTGTTTCATCTGCAAATGGCAAAATAATGCCTGTAACATTATTACAGTTACAAAAAGGATTTCTTTTTTAATATTTTGTCTAGAAATGTTGCTGACATTTTTGACAGTAATTTAGATAGAGACCATTTTAGTCAAGATGCTTGACCCATGATCACTTATTTTTACAAGTATATGGGTTGATAATGCATAGTTCAGTGGAAGTGGTGCTGCTGACGCTGCCTAACACTGCTGAGTACTGCCTAAACCACCACTGTAGTGGCAGGGCATTAGCATTATACTGTTTGGTACCATCAGAGAGGGAGAGAGAGAAAGAAAAAATTATAATTAGGTAAATCATTGGGTTTATTTTTGGTGTATTAGCTTTCATTTGAATATTGAAATTGTCGTGAGATTAATAAACACAACAAAATATTCTCACACTGAAAGTTAATGAATCCATTTTTTGATAACCCAGGGTATTGTGCCAAATATATAATGTGTATATAATTCAAGAAGATGGCAGGATCTTAGTTTGTATACCAATCACTACATTGTTTGCAATAACGAGAAACTGCCTCCAGGTGTTGTTTACTGCTCAGAATTCCTAAGTTGCTTGTATGATGATTGGTAAAAAGTTTTTATTTGTGTGTGAACCAATAATGTTCTGCAAAGAACTGCCCCGTTTACCATGAACAAATACTCACAAAAGCTCTAAAATAGTATTTGTGACAAGAATGACCAATACACTGTAGATATAATTTCACCATGCACCCAACCACAACTGTACCTTGAAATAGATTGCCTTGTATCTTTTGTCAGGTTAACATCATTGCAATGACATTATGCAATGGAAACGACTCTGCAGGTAGTTCTTACTTACATTATGTAACATCACTACGTTTATTTTGTTGTTTTTCACAAATGATCACTTGTACAATATGTAGTAATCTAGATTAATGTAGTCACAGTGATTTGAAGCATGTATTTGTGTTATTGCCAGTTCTTTTCAAAACATTAAAATCGTCAAAATTATATACTCCCAAGTACTCCATTATACAGCTTGTAAAGTGTATATGTACCAGCCATGAAATTAGTATTGAAAATTACAGCATAACTGAAGATGCAATGGAGGGGAATTTTTAGCGGTATTGTTTACCACCAGGAGCAGTAACTTTAAAAAATGTTTCAGTTATCACATTTGATGCATTATATACATGTATGTGTAGGTCAGTTGTATCACGAAACATCCTACTGTATAAAAAAAAATTGTAATAAAGCCTGAAATATAAGGAGATATCACTGTTTTTCTCAATTAACCTTAACTGTAGACAGTTTATTCAAGAAACAATTTTATTATGATTATTTTTCACATTTTGTATTTAGCATTGATTATACTGATAAACAGTTTTACATTGGTTGTTTCTATCCCTAACTGACATTTTAGAACTATTTCGAAGCACTAAAAGCTGGGTTTTTGTTTCATCTGCAAAAATATGGTAAAAATGCCTTTAAAGGATAAAAATAAGGTATATTGTAAGTGAGAATATCAGGAGATAGAAAGGGAGAGGGAAGAGAAAAGAAATAAGAGAGTTATCAAGTTAAAGGGAGAATGAAAAGAATATCAGGAAAAAATATTCATATGACCAGTGCAAAAATAATTCATTTCACAGTAATGTTTATCAAACACACAAATCCAGCTCTGCCATCTACACGTCTGAAGTTTGCATGACGGCAGTGAAATTAGTGGAGGCAGGAGAGTTCTGTTGGGCCTCCTGAGTAAAATTTTCAGTATGTAACCCTTGACCTTTGGCAAGGTGGAGTTCTTTGACAGGGAGTGGCATTGGACATATCTGCGAAATTCTCTGACTTTTAGAGAAGAGAAATGTGAGGCCATTAGAGTGAAGAATGCAGAAGTGATTTTGTCATCACTACTTTTTGGGGATATGAAGTTTGTTAAAAGGAAAGTACACCTGTACAGAAATACAGGTGTACTGAGATCTACAGTGTAGATCTCAGATCCCTTTTGCAGATGGCTTGCTATTACATGTACCGGTACATCCCTTATCATGTAGGTGAAATTGGATTTCTTTCACGATTGATTGTTTTATCTGTTGTCAGCATCTGTTATACTTTTGAATTTCAAAGACAGTGGGCACATTTACACTGCCAAAACCCCAGTTTAACAAAACCTAGTTTTCAGATCCACTGTTAGTCTTTCAGAAAAATCTTTAAGAAAATCATTGTTAACTAGGCATTATAACTTTGGAGCTCTTGGTATTTAGCTTGCATGAACATGTGCTATGGTAGGGAAAGTTGTATGACCAAAAACCATTTTACTTGTGAGATTGTACACTGTATGAGCAATTTTGATAATGGTGAAAGACCATCTGAGTAGATTATAAAATCTCACTTTGTCATTTTGTCGGGTTTGTCAGTTTAGGTGTTAGGGCGTTTGGGAATGGTTGCCCCAACAATCTCAAATAATTAACGGCACATCTGATTCAACCCTCTTCTTCTGTGGCAGTCTGATCTGGTGTTGTGTAATCTTCATGATATACATTGTTACTGGCTTGTTTTCTTTTGATCAATGGTAAATTTGCTATGAAATATGAAGATAGTGTGAGTAAACAAATTTACATTTTTCCAGTAATTATGAAGTTAATGATGAAAATGATGACGATGATAATGACAAAACATGATAATAAGATACTGGTATGTGATGATTTACATATGATAACTTAGTTATGATCATCCATGAAATATGATAGGCTTGAAACTTATGCAAGCATGCTGTCATTAGGTTAGTGATAAGGATTAAGAGACCATTCACAATGGTAAATAACAGCTTATACAGTACAATGTATACTACTCATACCATATCTTGAGCAATGCAACATTTAGCTCAGTGGTCTTCTTCTTCTGGTTGGGCAAGGCAATTACAGGCATTTTCAAGCAGGTACTCTCAGCTGCTTGGCTTGCAAACAATGACTGTTAATGACAATACCAAAATTACGATGTAGGTGTCAGACAAAAGTTCAATAAATGTTCATCCCATTTTAAAGTTGACTTTCACAAGAGGCATAAAATCATGCGAGCAGAACTGTGAAATTTGGAGTTAAAACAAGTCAATAGCAGTGAGATAATGAGAAAGTATCATATTTTTGTTGCAGAATGATACTTGTTGCAGTCACAGAGTGTTAAGTAGGTTAAGATTAAGTATTTGATTTACTTTCACACATTCACTTGTTTTGTTTTTGGCATGAGCTGAAGAAAAATAGCTTACAGTGTACATGTATATTATACAAATCAATGGGAGAATTGTGAGGTAATGACATCATCACCTTGTCTAATTTGTATAACACTGTATGCCAAAAATAGATTCTACATTCTGTAGCTTGTTTTTTCAGTACTCAACTAGAACTGTCATATATACTGCATATTTAAACATATTCACGTATTGGCTCCAAGAAGAAATGAAGAAATTTAAAACTGGTAAATGCATTTTTGGCCAATAAAGAATGAGTTTATTTGACTCAAATTTTCAGCGGCCTCTGCCTTCTTCAGGAGTCTTATGACAAGACTTCTGAAGAAGACGGAGGCTGCTGAAATTTTGAGTCGAATAAACTCATTCTTCATTGGCCAAAAATGCATAATTACTAGTTTATTTCTTCATATATACATATTCCAAACAATTACTCTAAATTTGAACATTTATTGAAGTTTCATTCAGGTCTCTGTGTACATTTGTACAACTGTAGCTAGCATAGCACGCGCACCGCAAAAATGTGAGAAAAATATAGATATTGATTGCAGAATCGCAATTGCATGCAGATCGTCGATTTCCGAATGTACTATATCATGCTAGATAGTAAGTCATTGCACCACTCTCAGCTGCTCATAGATGCTAGTAAATCGACCCCCTTTATGTGCTCTTTACAGTCATAATGCAAGATACTTTACATGAGGGATATTGATATAGGTATAGCCCACAACTAAAAAAATAAAAATAAAGACGGGACATTGGATGACATGATAGGACAATGGACACAAGAAGACATGAGAAATAGATAGATGAACAATGGAAACAAAGCCTACAGAGAGAGAGGGAAAGAGAGAGAGCTTGAGAGAAGATAAAGAGAAGGATCAGACAGATCTGAATCATGTGCTATAACTTTCTGAAGTGGCATAATACTTGTACATTAACAGTATGTGTACTATGCGTGATAAGGAAATGCTGGTACATATAAAAATAATGACACATGCTGATTAATTTGTAGGGGAAATATATGACTGTAAGGGGGGAAATTTGAGTTGACTCTTCAAAGAATTAACTGTAGGGGTACATTGATTTCATTGTCAAGAGAGTTCTTGAATCAGGGACCAGTGAAGATAAAAGTATTTTGGGCTAATAATGTTCTTCGGAGAGGAAGATGAAATTCAGTCAATTGTCTAGCAAGATAAAGGTGAAAAGATTGATTTTTTAGACAAAGTGCCTTCTCATACTTGTTTTCTTCTTCCATATGTATGTAAAATTTCATTAAGTAATGCAATAAGGAATATCACTTGAATATTTTCCTCCACCCAAATGCCAGCTTGTTTGTTTAGTCTTATTTGCTTAGTATTCTATACATACATATCTAGCAAGAAAGACTAACGTTCCCACAGTTCGATATGAAAATATATGGTGGGTAAACACTACCTTGCAAAATGTTTTCATGCATTCACGAAAGGCACTAGCCACACAAGGTCTCCACACCAGGAACAATAGAATTGAAAGCAGTCGCCCCACATTCCATGCCAACTTCTCGCCAGTGGCGTGCCCAACACAAACAGGCAAATAGTCACAGGCACACTCCAACAACAGAGATAGTATGACGGTTGTACATTTTACGTACAGGACCCAGGACTTGTCTGTTACGCTCCATGTTTTCTGACAAACATTCAGTCGTGAAGAATAGTATAGGGCGTTATTAAACACAAACCCACATGCGCACTCAGACTTAGATCAATCACTTTATGAAGACTATCAAATCTGAAATAGAAGAAAAAAAAAAGAAAAATGTGTGCATTGTTCATCATATTATGGCCCCTCCTTTTGACCGCAAATTAACAAGCAGTGTAATATGCCTTTAAAACCCTGGTTGTGGTATCTGCTGAAATGCTTGCAGTTATGAAGCACTGAGCTGCGAGTTACTCTCCCCTTTTTGAGTGAGAAAAACACATACAAACAATCTACACAATCAAAAGTTTTTGATGGCCTGATTGGGCTGCAAAAACATATCTTTTTCTAAAAAGTGGTGGCCTTACACCTATTTCTGGTGGCCCTAAGCCACCAGGCCACTGCTGATATCAAGCCCTGCGTAGTTTTAAAAGACATTTTAACAAATCTCACTTCTTTGCTTCAAGAAGGTCAGTATTTAACAAATGCATTATAGCTCATCAGACAGTTTTAAGCTGGTTAGTTTTTAACATGAATTTATCCTTCCAGTCACTAATTTGTTTTGTTATATTAAACAAAAAGATGCTTGGATAGACCTAGTTCAACACACAATAATTGTACTTGTATTATATTATGATTTTCATTTTTTTTTTCAAATAAATCTGATCTGTTGAAACTTCCCATTTTTGTGTCAGAGTAGCTTGTAGAAAACTGAGTTTTCATGATCAGAATGTGTGATTTTACTTCTCTCTTGCTGGATGCCAAGTGTATGAGAGATCTGATAAGAAGGAAAGACTTATTTGCAGCTATGTTGAACACTTTCTCAGTTTGGTCATGTCTGTTTCAAAATCTTGTTCAAATGCTGTTGCATGCTTGCTTTTCATTAGTCTTGCTCATGATACAGAAATTGCCATTTCCTGTCGCTTCAGCCATCCTTTTCTTCCCACATTTGTCCCTGACCCATTTACAGTTCTTTTCCCCATAATCAGCATCCCAGTCAATTGTTTTGTTTATGTAGCGACGCCATGAGAAAGCTTTCCAGCACAGTGATGTACAATCTTACCTTTCCCTCTTCCCTCTTTTTCTGCCTTGAGTCTCTGACTGATTGATCATTTCCCTCTTTTAGAATTAGTGTTTACAATGTGGCATGATACATGGATTGGATATATGTTGATACTATATGACATTTTTATGAACTTAATCTTTTGCTGGTTTCAAGATGTGTGAAGATAAGTCTTATTCGTCATTTTAATGAATTGTAGACCTATGTTCAATTGTTATTCTATGCTGTTTGCATCCTAATGTATGAAATGAAATAAACTCATGAAGAATAGACTATATTTGTAGAATTTCATGCACGTGATCCATTGAAAGTATGCTCATCCTATACTATATTTGAGATGAAGGTATATAGGGAGCAGATTTAATTGATCTTTTAATGTCATTCTGCAGAAAGAAATCCTTTCTTATGTAAACAGTTTACTGTGGGTCCAGCATGATCTTGTATCTAATACCCCTTTCCCGCTGCCCGTCTCGGTGAACCACCGAGAGGTTCCCCGGTGAATTCACCGGGGAACCTCTCGGTGAAAGTTTCAGTGCCGTCGTTTCACACTGCTCTCGGTGAAACTTTCCCCTAGACGGGTTTTCTGCTCGCAACGTGGGTGATCTTATGTACTTGAGTTTGTTGTGCATCTGTGATTTGGTTTTTTCGATCCCATGTTCAGCAAGTTTTCGGAGGAGGGACTAGTACGCGGCCGCGTCAGCCGACGTCCCGCTCAGTTCTTCGTTCACTGCTACCTCGCTACATAATTGAAGTAACAGTCTCTCTTCGTCTTTGGTCCACGCTCCAGCCATTTGCAAAATTCCCTCAAATTTCAACAGCACAAAACGTCAACGGATTTCTCCTGCACACTGTAAACCCAGCACTTGACGAGAAAAGCACAAAATACGAAAAAATCAAGCAAGAGGCGGACTGTATCAGACTCTACTGGAAGAGTTAAGAGCTAGACACTAGAGGAAGACGAAGAAGGAGGAAGGATCAAATCGATCAAGTACACTGTGTAAACCTATATCAGCTGTGTACACGGCGTGCTAATTAAACAATACAATGCACAGCACGATGCAAAACAATGCCGTCGCACTGTGAACGCCACATTGCACACGAAACGACATACTATGTAGTGTCGTGTGTATGTTTACAAACACAAATTACTAGTACCCTATACGTGTGGATTTGGGAGGTCGAGTGCGCGCTAGCTAGCTGAAAACGTGTGCATGACCAGAAACAAAACATGACCTTTGACGTAATCTGCATATTTTCCCTGGTGTTTCACCGAGACAACCTTTCACGCTGGGCGCTCTCGGTGAACCACCGGGTGATTTCTCGTTGAACTATCGGTGTTTACCCAGGACGCTTCTCGGGTAAAAATTGCCCAAAATTTCATCGGTGTTTCACCTAGGCTTCCCCTAGGTTTCAACCGAGTGACCTTTCACACTGCGGGGTTCCCCGGGTGCCCCCAGGTGCCCCCGGGGAAGATTTTCTTCAGCGGGAAAGGGGTATAAGTTGGCATTTGGACTTACACAATAATAAGATAATTTGTATGTGTGGCCCCAGTAGTGTTTCAATATTTATACCCCCGCCACACATAGTGTGAAGGGGGTATATAGGAATCACCATGATGTTGGTCGCGCAGGCGGTTGGTCGGGCGGGCGGTCGGGCGGGCGGTCGGGCGGGCGGTCGGGCGGGCGGTCGGTCTGTCGCAAAATCTTGTGTCGCAAACTCCTACAATTTTTAAGCAATTTAAATGAAACTAACGGTAAATGATGATATTGAGGTGTAGATGTGCAAGACATGTTTTTTGTGTTTGTCGGACAATGCGTTGCCATGGCAACCATAACTTTACCAAAACCTTGTGGATTGAATAACTTCCATAGTATTTGAGCAATCCATTTCAAAATTGGTATCCATGATGATCTATAGGTGTAGTTATATAAATGCAAGACACTCTTTGTGTTTGTACTTGACGAAGCGTTGCCATTGTAACCGCATGTTTTCTTAGACTCAAATCTTGTGGAGTGAACAACTTCCACAGTTTTGAAGCAATTGAAATCAAATTTGGTAGGCATTATGGCCTTGAGGCATAGATGTGGAACACATCATTTTTGTGTTTGTCGGACAAAGCATTGCCATGGTAACCATAATTTTACCAAAATCTTATGGATTGAATAACTTCCACATCATTCAAGCATTTAAGGTCAAATTTAGTATGTATGATGATCGGGAGGTGTAGTTATGCAAGACAACAATGTATTAATATAAGAAAAATGTGTTGCCATGGTAACCACTCTATGAAGGTGAAATTTGGTGTGTATGATGCTCTTTAAGTGTAGTTTTGCAAAATGTCCTTTATATTTGTATCTGACAATGCATTGCCATGGTAACCGCATGTGTTTTTTTTTAATCCTGTGGAGTGAACTTCTTCCACAGTTTTCAGGCAATTGAAACCAAATTTGATAGGCATTATGGCCATGAGTTATAGATGTGGAAGACATAATTTTTGTGTTTGTCACACAAACCGTTGCCATGGTAACCACAGTTTTCCCAAAACCTTGCAGATCGAGTAACTTTTCCATCATTCAAGCAATTCAAGTCAAATTTAGTATGTATCATGATCTACATGTAGAAGTGTAGTTTTGCAAGACACCAATGTGTTAGTTTATGAAAAATGTATTGCCATGGTAACCACTCATTTTTGTATGAAAATAAACCATTCAAGCTATGAAGGTGAAATTTGGTGTGTATGATGGTCTTTAAGTGTAGTGATGCTGGGGGAAAGCATGTTTCCATTTGCTGTAAGTTTTATTCTCAGTGTCAACTCTGTAATTGTACAGTAAACTAAAATTATTCTGTTTCCAATTCGACAAGTGCACAAACTTGGTATTAACGTCATTGCCCTCATGACATTACATACTATAAAGCAACACTAGTTAGGGGTGGGGGTATTAATCACCTTCAGTGATAATTCTAGTAAAGTATGATTTAATTTTTTTCTTGGCAAATTATCTTTTAGGGATTTAGTGATTCAAACAGCTGCTTTGATACAGAGCTCAACTAGGAGTGTGAACAATGTTTATTGTGTGACAAGCCTTCTCCTATGGGCCACTCTTTAGGCCACGTTCATTGTAGTTCACGCCCAGGTATTCAAATTATCCTATGGTGGTGTTAAGAGGGTGTTTCTCCTTGGAACACTCACTGAGTATAAGCAGCCATTGCCATGACAAGTACAAAGTTTGGCAGAGATGTTATGACAAAGCCCCCACAGCAGTCACAATGTATATCTTTGACATTCTCATACCAGAAGCTTTCTGCTTCTTCAGCTACTGGTAGTGTTTTTGAAAACCTGGTTCTCTTTTGACATTCAAATACCAGGTATGATGATATCGAAATAAACTAGTAAACTGCACAAATCACATGGTATGCATTATTTTTAACACTACCAAGGCAAAGAGAATCTGTCATGATACACTGGCTACAAGCTTAGTTCTAGACTATTTCCAGAATTATTGGCATATAGACCATGGTAATGTGCAATATGAATTACAATACTGGATCAATGGATGACATAAAAGGAAGAGAATGGGTAGAAAGGAGAAAGATTAAGATAAGATTTCTGCTTTCCTTGAAAGCCATTACCTGAAGCATCTCTCAGTATCAGTGGAACAATAAAAAAATTATCAGTGATAGACCTGAGAGGAAGTGATAATGGCAAAGGTCACGTTTGGGTGGAAGCCCTGTTGGTAAACTGACTTCTACATTATCCAACAAAAAGCCTGATACTATTTTAACATATTCAGAATATGTGCTGGCAGAGGTGGTCTATGTTCTAGTAAAAGAATGAGCAAATAATGGACGAGGTGAATAAGGATATTTCATCTATGATCCACTGATTACTTTTACATAGCTCTACAGGGCTACTGGCTTGTACAGAACTTAAAGCCAAATAACTTGACTTGTGTTCTGTGAGATACCGTAATGGCCTTAATACTCTGTGTCTGTATATCAGTAGCTACATATATATTGTAAGTGTATATAAGCTGCAATATACAGGACAGAGGTTTTAAAGTGGCCTGATGGCATTTTGCAAAAGATTGCTACTGTAGAAGGCTTATTCACATTGAAATATATGTTTATTCTTTTCCATCTCATCTATATATTATGACAAAGTATTGTGTAATTTAGAGAAATGAAAATGAAGTAAAATGGGATAGATAATTGATATACCATAAAGATAAATTTAGACATACTTCTGCACCTGTTCAATACAGTGCAATGCATGTGAATAATAACATGAACTTAAAAAAAAATTGTGAGGACATCCATGACACAAGTCAATTCAATTTATATATTGCCAATATGTAGCAAAGTACTATAGTATTACTTCATTATCTTCATTTGGCTACAAAATACCAAAAACATTTCTGTGTAGAGGATGTCAGCTCTCTTCTCTTGTGCCTTTAATATTTGTAGCTGGCCAATGAGAAAGTTCCACTTGTCGTGTGCATTATGGCACTGCAGCTGCCTGCCCTTCCCTTTGTCTCGTTAATTTACGGAGAGATGGCTTTCATTAATATTGATAATGAGAACGTGCCATTCACCAAACCTTTTAGCTGTGGAAGTGCATAGGTGATGATAAAACAGGAAAATGATCAGGATTTGAAAGGGGCTCAGAAACATGTAGGGATACAGATAAATTTACAATCAGAACACCCCTCCTCCTCCCCCCAAGACACAACAACAACAACAAAAAAGAAAAGAAAAGAGAAAAAGTGACTGCAACCTTCCATTTATAACAGTTAAAAAATGCTTTTATGTGGCCTGTAACATATCTTGATACTTGTGGCAATTTAAACATGATAATCAAAAAGTGCAGAATAAAATGTGCATTGTGCATAACACAACAAAGTTAATGAAAGGTAGATTTAATCCCCCCCCCCAAAAAAAAAAAGAATTTGTAAACTGCAAATGAACAAACATTTGATTGCAATATTCAAACAAATGCATATTTTTTTTAAAAAAAAGTATAAATATAATGAAAGTCACCATCTCTCATCAAATGTGGTGCCCTTTGACAATCTTAAGATAATTGTTTTGGTAGAATGATTTGATGAAATCTGTTTTGTGTCATATTTAATTATTTTCATGCTACACACAGTTTATCCATGTTTCTACTTCATAACCTGTTGAAGACTAGTCCTGAGTATACTGGGGCAGATGTGTATGGAAAATGTGTGTTATAGAAAAATCAGCCCATCCTCAACAGGTTTATATCAAGAATGATACTTTTCACATCCTCCATGACAAAAGAACTCTGAAGAAAAAAAAAACACGACTTTTCCTGTCTTTCTTCAAAACAAATTGGTAGTGCCATGTATGCAATGTACTGTTAAACGAGGAACGTTCGCGTGCATTTTAATTTCCCGAATTTCGCGAGGGCCAAGGTTTGCAAATTTCGTGAGAGCCAAGATTCGCGAAATTAGAATGCATGTGAAGTTCTTGTCTGCACTATACACATTGAATGTTAGAGACAACTCGCAAAAATCTCATGTCGCGAAAAAGGCTGTCGGCTCCAATTCGCGAAATTTTCATGCCGCAAAAATATTGTGTTTTACAGTAACTACCGGTATCTCATGACAGTTGACTTGAAATGACTGTATATTGGAATCTGTGTAGGAATGTACTGTGTAGCTTATGGTCAAATTTTCTGTGATTTGTATTTTTTGTAATTTCTGTTTTTATTTTATACTTTCCTCTTTGTCTAGTCATCCCACATTTTAAGAGAATTTCAATGATAAATGGGACATATGTTTCTCATAATGTCAAAGAAGAAAATAAAGCTTTACAGTCCGTATTGGTTCATGGAAGCTGTAAAATTATGCCTCAAAGTAAGTAGAAGTAGTTTTAGGTGATATCTACAAGCATAATCTTACAAGCTCCCTTCTGATATGCAAGCAAGCTTCCAGCACTGATTCATTGATAGTTGGCAATATGCACTTTTATTACATTTCTCTGTGATATTGATTATATTTGATTAGAAGTATTAGGGAATAATATTGTAGATACTACACTATGGTAGATGCTTAGGTAGCCTCATACTAGGTGGGTATTGTGCATAATTGCTCATTCCTATAAACAATTTCCCTCGTCCATTCTCCTTTTCTTACTCACTAGTACATACACGCACACTAATAGGTTCACAAGTATCCATTTATTCAGAAAACAATATGCACTCAAGCAAACAGAATTTCAGAGATAATAGAACTAATGACTTATGATTTGTGATAGTGCTTTAACCAGCAATTGTTTTGATTATTACTATATTTGTTTTCTCTAATTGGGTTCATTGTATCTGAAAGTGAAACCTGTCTTGAAGTTACTTCCTGTTTCATTTCAGATCAATATTAAGACAGATCATAGGCCAGGTAATTACCTAGAGCAACATTCCTATGAAGTTTTGTATGAAAGTGTGTGTAAATGGGAGATGATGGGGAGTGTGTGATTGCATGTGCAATGATTTTTTTTAACCATTCTGTTATTTTCCTTTGGTACAAATTGACCTTAACAAGGGCAGATATTTTTTCTTAAATGCTCAAAGTATTGTATACAACACACAAGAAAATGAAAATAGCAATCACACATTCTGTAAAATGAAATTGCTTTACTGCTGCTACATGTATTTCATCTACAGGTACAATTGATAACATAATGTAATATATATGATGTTGCATATACTGTAATGTCAAGGTAAAATTTTGCATGTAAAAATATGACTTTGATGACGGGATGAATTATCATCATGAGTGCATGTTTAGTGATGCTTCTTCCAGTATACTGTTAAACATTTTATAATTTTGATACTGTCTCAGCATCCTAGCTGACAATTGTTGCCCAGTTTTGTGTCACAAAGGTCAGTGTATGTTCCTCTTTACAAATTTGCAGTGCACCAGTAAAGTTTATTAACATGAATTTCCACTTTGATAGTTCTATGGAACTTACATTATTGTTTTAAATGTAATTACCTGTGTAGTGCTGAATCTTTTCCCGGTTCGTAGTTTGTAGTGTTTTAGGTCAATGTATTACTCAATAGGGTAAGAGATAACTTTAAAGCATGCAAAATTGGCTTTTGTTTTCAATTCACCTTTGAAGCATTCTGACCTGCAGCTATTCATTTCTGAAAGGGACCCATTCATTAAGCCACCATTCATGTACATGTACTGTATTTGTGCACAAAGGTCGTGAACAAAGTACAGTACTTTCTACATGACACAATGAGTCATACCTCCTTGGTCATACACTGGACAACTTGTCATGTATTGTTAGAGAGTCTGATACTGGATGTTGTCTACACACAGAACCAAATACGCTGAGCGTGTAGACAGAGATCAAATTCATACTGTAAAGCAAAAAATATTTGCGGCATGAAATATTTGCTAATTGGAGCCGACAGCCTTTTTTGTGTCATGAAATTTTTGCGAATAGCCACTGGCATCCAATGCATTATAGTGTAGACAAGAACTTTCGCATGCATTTTAATTTCGAGAATATTGGCTCTTGCAAAATTTGTGAAATTAAAATACATGTGAAAATTTGTGGTAGTACAGTATTCAATGTCAGTCCATGTCTGTCATGTGAAATTCAAGACCCAATTAATTCCTAGTGGGAATTACAGATGATTGTTGCAGATAATGGGTGAAGCATGAAGACGTAAACAACAAGTGCTTTCTTGAACTTACTTTGAATTAATACAAAATACAGACACAATCACTTTATGTTCTGCTGAATCCAGATATCAGAGTTTGAAATTGATGACTTCGTGTACATGCACAGGGCAGCTGTTAAGTAAAAGGATGAACTTTGTAAATAGGGATGTGTAAGAACAGCTAGTATACCAGTTGATGCTTTAATCACTGCTTTTTTCTTTAAAGAAAATTTGACAATTTTGCTGTCAATTTGGAAATATGTGTATTTCTGCAATGTACAGTAACACTTTAAATGTTTGGACCAGCACATCATTGCTACTAGTTACAAGAAGCAAAACCCACCTTGAATGCAAGGCTGAAGAAAATTCATGATCATCATCATTTCAGGATAGTCACCGAACATACCGGTACATGATGAGCATTCTTTAAAGTGTCAACATGGTAAGTTTTTGTAAGCCAATCCTGTCTTGCACAGTTAATTTTTTCCCTCCAAGAATGAAAAGAAAATGCTTTGAAATTAACAGCAGCAACAATATTTGACCATCACATGCATGCCAAACATACACTTGCTGCAAGAGTTGCCTGCACTTTTGTGTGAGGACTACCATAGGCTAGGCATACAGGCTGCATTTCTGCTTCCTCCAAATTTCCTTGCCATGACCTTGGCTGTTAATTTTCTGTAGTGCTTCACGGGTGATTGAAATGGCAAGTTTGGTGAGGTACGTGGTATTGTGTAAAACCACATCCGCTGTCTGTTTCTGGCTATAGTGTACAAAACCATACACACCCAGTAGCCATAAGAAATGTTTGTGATAGAGTGTAGAAGCTAGTGTAGTGTAAAAGCCTAATTTAGAAAGAAACTACTCCTCCCCACCTATACAATGTGCAGTTAGATATTAATATGGTAATATCACATGCAAGAAATGCAATATTCCAGCTCAGTTTTGAATAGTGGTCTAAATGGTTACCATTCTTCTGCATGGTGTTCAGTGTCAGAGATGCATCTTGACATAAATTGTGTAAAGCTTTAGGTTTTATAGGTTCAAAAACTGTCTCCCATTGGAAGAACTAAAACAATTACTGATTAATCCATCAAATAGGCCATCTTTAAAATGATTTGGAAATATTCAGCAAATTAAAAAATGAAATAATATGTAGCTTTTCTGTTGAAATTTGTATAAATTCCTTTTGTAATGCAACAAAAGCATTCATATCTGTGCTGTTAAAGTCAATACTGGTGCTATTTATGGAATTGATGATGCTTTGTGTGAAACTTCCCAGTTGTGGATGGGGGGTGTTAGGGGGTTTAAACCCCTCCCCCAAGTGAAAATTTCAAGTCAAAATATTATGAGAAGAAATTCATGTCATCTAGGAACTCTCCCCCACTCGCCGCTACATGGCTTGGACTTTGCTGCTCCACATTATCATTTGGTAATTCCCCCCCCCCCCCCTAGCAGAAAGCAGTGTTTTCCTTGCATTTCATTAATTGGAGAACCTTCTGGCATAAAAAGGATTTTAGAGTTACTCAAGTGGAACGATTTGTTGTGATGTCATTAGTTACGTTCAGACGGGAGCCCTTAACCTCGAAGTTAGGAAACTTCGAGGTTAGAGCTTGTAGTTAGGGACCGTGAAGACGCACTCGTAGTTAGCAAACTTCGAGGTTTGCTCGATGTTTCGAGCCACGAGAAATCTTATGGTTAGCGCTCTAACCACGAGCCGCGGGGGGTCCCCACTCGTAGTTTAGCACCATGTGGACACAAAACACAACGAACTCGAAGTTAAGAGTGACCTCGCCGTAAACTCCAGCCCCCACCATTTCCCTCTACTTCCGGGTCAACCTCCCAAACGTACACCACAAATACACTACACGTGAAAAACCTATGACGCACGACACAACAATATCATCTTTTCTTCCCATGCGCTTGATCTCTGAAACTGAACACGTCGAACTCGCTACTGTAATCTATATTCTTCTCCGACGCTAAAAAAATGTTTTCGACGAATATCTTCATAAAGGCATAAAGGCATAAAGTCATCAGTGCAGTGCTATCTCTGCATACCATGACAGAGAAAAAGAGTACCTGTAAGCGAGTTTGACAGGGTTCGACTAAAGAATAGATAGACGCCTTGTTAGCAGTGTGGGCTGAAACTTCCGGTTTTGTGGTTTTAACATTGAGTGGGACCCACTCGTAGTTACGGGGGGGGGGGGGGGGGGGGGGGCAGAAGCTTAACCTCGAGGTTTCGTAACCTCGAGGTTAAGATTTGTCGTGTGGACACACGTCGTAGTTAGGGGGCAAGAGCTAAACCTCGAGGTTTCCTAACCTCGAGGTTAGGGCCTGCCGTCTGAACGTAACTACTCTGATTCCTCAATGTAAGTGAAACACATGCCTCCTACTGTACTTTAAAGGGATGGTACAATAGTGATGGAGATGAGAATTGGGCTTTTAAGTTTTTATGAGATACCAAGAAAACACTTATGAAATAGTACAGAGCATACCATTTTAAGAGAAGTTCAATGTTTATTTGATGAAAAGTCGGGTATGGAACGACTGAAACATCCGAAAACAAAGTAAAACAAAGCAATTGTTATAAAAGGTGGGTCCCACACTTTATTAGAATCGCTCTGTTTTGGATAACTCAGCCATTTCAAAACCAATTTTCATCAAATGAACTTTGAATTCCTCATGGAATTTCATGCTCTTTCATATTTCATAGGAGGTTTCTTATTATCTCACCAAAAAAATGTTAGAAACCTAAAATTAGGTCTCAACCAAAACTATACGATCCCTTTAAAGCCTTATAATCGTGACAAGTGGTTTGTGCGGCATGGAGACGAACGCAACACGCTGCCTCCCCCATTCTGTATCAAATGTAGTGACACCGAATGAGAATAGCGCTGGCTCAATGGGTCAGCGAACAACACTTGACTAGAAATCTCCTGAACCAAAATGGCTGTCCAAGCCACAAGAGCTTCCGAATGGACACACACTCTCAGTGCGCATGTGCATGAAGAGAGGCCAAAAGAGCCACGCATCTTCTGGCCTCTCTCCTCCAATCACCGCAGCTCGCGGTCACAATGTCTGTGTATGATGCGTACACACGCACACACACATGTGTCTCAGTGGCAGCATTGTCCCACACGTTTATGGATATAGCACCGAGTCTGGCATTGCGCAATTGCATGCATGCACAAACTTCGGTCGTTCGGGAGTTTACGAAATAATGTACCATTCGGGGTGACGATCGTCCGACTTTAAAGTGAATTTGTACTGTCAGAGCTTCACACATCAGTGAGGAAAAGAATTGTTACAAGCATTTGCAATTTTCTTGTTCATGCTCAAAGAAGATTGCCATCATATTCATATTGTCTGTTGCAAGAAAAAAAAATGAAGCAAGTGTGACAATTAAGACTGACTTTGCCAACACATCCAAGGAAAATTAAACTTCAAGAAGATAAAAGCAGTGGAACCAAAGTGACTCGATTGTAAGAAGCTTTTACAATTTAAAGATATTGAAGTAATTTCTGCTGTGGAACAGAACAAGCTATCAGTGAACAAGTGATGAAACCCAATAGTGATTTTAAAGAAAGAAATTACTCCATGTACATGTGAGCATACCTATGCTGTTCTCTCGAGCCCTGCTGGCCTGGGGAAAGTGAGAGTGTACTGGTGGCCGATACATGCATGGGGCACACTGGGATGCATTTGGCAGTCTGAACTGCCTGTGATTGCTGGCACATGGCAATTTCATCCCTCACTGTTGGGGTAAACTGATCGAGAAGAGGTGTGGGCCTGAGCTCAAAAGGGACTGGACTAGTTTTGTGCTGCAGTGCCAAACTGTGGTGCACTGAAAACCTGTAAATGTGGTAGGGTTAGGTCTTGGTGCTGGCCAGTGGTGTACAATGCTTCTCCTGTGGACTGCTTCAGCAGGAGCTCCATAGTCCGTAGTACTAGTAGGAGTGAGCTGGGGGAGAGCCCAGTCCTCCGCTGATGCCCCCAGTTCATCAACCTTGAACCCCATGTTAGCCAAGGAGTATGTATTGCTCAAGTGATATCAAAGGTCACCTGTCTTGGATAGATATTTGCTGTTTTTTTATTTTTTTAGGCATTTGTACGATGCCAATCTGGTCATTCAATAGACAAATTGATAACTTTATAATAGTTTCATCTGTTACTTGAATTTCATTGCATCAATTAAAAGAACCTTCTTGATGGGTTAATTTTTTTTTACACCATTAATTTGATTACCGTAGACTCTCTCGCCCACACGAGATCAGACACAAGCCCACTCACTTACCATACTAATCACAAAACCCCCTAAAAACAAAAACAAAAAACCCCAAATGATATTTGTGTGATTGTCGGCTCTGTGCAATCTGCTGTGTCACAGTTGGAACAGCTATTCCTCCTTGTACCAAGATCTTCTTTCATCTTATACCATGTGCGTGGGTAGGCTTACACAGACATTTTATAATCAAACATGGGCTTTGCTTTGTTCCCTAAAGCTGCACCCCCCCCCCCCCCCCCTGTACCTTGGCAGGAACTTGGAGCAATATGAAAAACAACAAATTGGCCAACTGTATATATGAATTCATCAGTTGCATGGTGTAGAAAAGCACAACGGTTGAATTGTCAACCTTTGGTATAACCAAGTGACTTGGGTTCTGAAATACAAGCATTTTTTGTGTCGCAAAGTTTTGTGTCCTTATAGCAACAAAATGGCTGCACGTATACCTCATGGATAAATAGGGAATTGTATGCTACAAACTAACACCAGTCATTGATTCGTCAAAGTCAACCACATGTTGACATTACAGTGAATGTGCAGATTTTGAAGGGAGTGATACTTCTAGTAAGCCTTCCCAGTATTATCTAGTAATCATTGAAAATTTTCATTTGGCATCGGAACAACATGAGTCAAGATTCAGTGAGATTCACGTACAGACTAAGTAATCAGTGGGGAATAAAAACATTCCTTGAAAACATTCCTTGAATTCTTGTCATTTGCACAGGATAATGATAATCTTAAAAAGAAGTAATATTATTGTGAGTACTGTACTTATTGTGAGTACTGTACTGTGAGGATTGTAGTAGTAGTAGCCTACAATCATGGTTACGTAATGAAAGAACAAACTTCTAATGCATCACTTTAAATACTTTTGATATGCCCAGTGTACACTGATATCTGGCTCTGTCATATAGTAAGTAATGCATCATCAATTAAACCTGGAACTGTTATCCAGACATAAATGAGTGTTGTAACTCAGAGGTGCATTTGTTTTTTCTTTGATGGTGACTCTTTGTCACAATGTATGACCTTGGAAGATGTCACACTTGTGATTACTATTTGATGAGAGGTTCTCCAATCAGAATGGTTTTATCAGTTGACCTTCACAGATGAAGCACTGCGAAGATCTTATGTATTTTTATAAACTTCTTTCTAGCTACATGTCAATAAGCTAGTCGTCCTGTTGTGCCACCGATATTTGCCATTGGATCATTATCACGAGGAAAACCAACACAACTTTTTCTTGTGTGTCAAGGTGTGCTCTTGGCAGCAAAAATGTTTCCTGAATTTGCATTCATGACCAAATGTCCATGGTTTGTGTAGTGTGTTCAGCCAGCTTGTGTGCCAAACAAATGGTACAGAATGGGTTAGCAGTCAGGGCCAGTGTAATACAATATTGACAGGCCTCATATAAACCTACAGATTTCTGTATTTTATTCCTGATGTATTTCATAATTATGTGTAATAATCATTTTTGCTAAAATGTTTGATAAAGCATCTTTTTGTCCATTTGATTTCTGAAGTTCCATGTTGTCTGCATGTGAGAAATAAGATTTCCATTCCCTTTATCAGTGAGTTGAATAAAGGGGAAAACTTGGAAAGGCTAATACCCCATTTATACTGATAATCATCTTGCTTCAGGTCTGGACCTAAAGCCAGTGTAAATGGTCACAAAATAAATTTTTAGCTTGAGCTAAAATTAGCTTACTGTGGGAGGTAGGTCTGGTGTGCTTTAGGCCCAAGCTAACATCAGTATTAGTGGTATCTCAACTTTTGCTCTGAATAAATTCGACATGTGAACCAGAAATTGTGTGTGCCACTTATGGTTACTGGTACTACATTTATGTGCTATGTGTACAGCTGTACTGTACTGCATGCGCTCCCTGCCTTTACCAGTGGCACCCTGTGTGTTGTAGTACATGCATCCATGGGAAATGTGCCCATGGCTAATGCGGCAGAAAGGTGTGCAACGAGCATCGCTCTCTGTCGAACTTGAAAACAGCAGTGACCCTGACGTCGAGCCTGAAATCACTTTGGCGCGAGTCGCCCATAGATATCAGCAATTTTTAATGCAATGTCCAATGTGAGATGTTCACGTTAGAACTGCAATGATCAACATAATTTCTATCCAATTATATGCAGATCAAGATAAATATTAAAAGTTCTAAGTATTTTCCAGTATATTATAATAGCTGGTTAAATTTTATGCAGAACAGAACTGTATTCGAACTCGTGGGTAAAGTGTGTGTATTGGTAAACAATTTTTGCGCTCGCAGGAAGCACAGCTGAGGAGACGATACATGTATGTTACCATCAGGGCTGGCGGAGTGTTTTCAAAAGGGGGGGGGGGGGCACTTCTGGGTTTCATGAGGTAACAAGCAAAAAAAAAAAAAAAAATGTCATCAGCTCATCTTTCTCATGCCATTTCCGGGTTTCTTTACTTCAAGGTCTCTGTCTATTTCTTTCTAGTGCCACTTACGCACTTCCGGGGTTAAAAAAGTAGAGGCCCAAAGTGGTGACACCTTAAGTATTCCTATGTATGCCACAAAAAAAGTTTGGGGGGGGGGGAGCCCCCCTGCCCCCCCCCCCCCCCCCCCCCCCCCCCCCCCCACACACACACACACACACACACTTTTTTTGGACCATAACAACTATTCTGGTCTCACAAGCAACTTTGGTGGTTAAGAATGACAGACCATAAACATTTTTTTTTTTTTTGGTCAGATTCACTTTCGACTGTGCATAAAAATTCTGTCACTTTTGAAAGCAGTAAGCAAGTAGAGAAGGATGTAAAGAGTCACTTGCAAAAACAGTGTACAATCAAAAGGGATTAAAGTGCATTTATGCATATGTTGGAACTAGCTATCATTACATTATTTTAGTGCTGTCATTGGTGAAGATCTTAAAACCCTTGTCAATCCTTTGATCTGGGAGTGTGTGTGGTCCCTCACACCATTCACCCTTGGCACTGCAGAATACATGTGTCTGAAAGCAACTCAAGGGGAATTTACATTGTAAAAAAAATGGAATGGGAAAAAAATCAATGTACCATTTAGACCTTGCCAGAAAAAAGCAGAAACATATTTCCCAGTGTTTTGACAGGAAATGCACATGTGCAAGAAGAACTGGAATGATGATTTTTGAGAGAAGGTGTTTGCATGGTGTGGTATATTAGATACACTTGGTTTGCGGTTCACCATGTATGTATAGTCCTTAGAAGGACTGTTGAAATGACAGGAGAAAGATAGAAAGAAAGGTTGGATGAGAGGTGAGAATTGAGTAAGAGTATTCTTTCTGGAGTGAGTGTAGTCCTGAAAAGGACTGTGAACCAAGGAAGTATAGAACCAAGGAAGTATAGGAGAGTTAGAGGAGACTCAACCTTTCGGACAGTTGACTGTCCGTCCTCAGGAGTCACTCCTGAGTGACAGTCCTTTTCAGGACTACACTCACTCCAGAAAGAATACTCTTGCTCAATTCTCACCTCTCATCCAACCTTTCTTTCTATCTTTCTCCTGTCATTTCAACAGTCCTTCTAAGGACTATACATACATGGTGAACCGCAAACCAAGTGTATCTAAGAACTGGAATATTTAAGTTTGTGATTACTAGTGCACATGCGCAACCTGCTGCTGTCTGTGCATATGCAGGAGCAAGGGCAGGAGATTCCCCGTAGTAAAGGTGGATGTCACGTGACCAAAAACCAGAGAAGAACTGACGAGCCGTGGAGTGAGCAAACAATGATGACACAAAAACAACAAAACAAAACAAAACAAAACAAAACAAAACAGCAAAACAACAACCACAGAATAAAATTAGCAGAGTTTTACAAATCTTCACTTATGGAAGAGGATTTTTCAATTGTTTTTTTACTCACATAGCAGTAGTCGGCTATCAACTTCTGATGAAAAACTGGGATGGAGAAAAAACTATGTTTTTTCAGTTTAAATGTCCCTTCAGATAACTCCATCACCCTTGAATGGGAGTAAATGCACCAAGGATATTGGTAAATTAGTGTGGATTATGCACTTAGAACTCAGTGCCATCCCTAATTCTTTGAAGTGGTAGTCTTGTGATGCAAACAAGATTCCTGAACATAGTATAGCTATAGATGTCGACTTCAAATTGTGCATCAAAGAGCAAAGCTAAGCATCCATTGAAGATTAATTATATTTTGTGAATGACTGAATGTATGTTAGTATCAGAAATCCATCTTCGAGCAAATCAGCAATCAACCTAGCAAATGATACACTGTTTATAAAAACCAATCAAAGTACTGTAAAAGTGGAAATTTTCGCGGTGTTGAAATTTTTGCGCATTTCGCGCAACCAGAAACTAGCGCGAAAATAAAAGCCCGCGAATAGTTTTGCTTGCCATATGTTCATGTGCGTGACGTCTTGATTCCGTGGAATTAAAAACACGCGAAACTCTTCTGACCCGGCCAAGCGCGAAAAATTGGTTGCGCGAAAATATCCACTTTTACAGTATGACTGAGAGCTTGATGCAATTTCTTGAAAAGTTCTGAGTTGTAATTTCCAACACTAGCGGGATGAAATGAATGAAGGCAGATTTGGAAGAATATCCTATTAAAGTAAACAAAACAGACAGATGTTATTTCTTGCCCACAAATCATTGATATATGTGAAAAAAAAAATTTTAAAAACCCACAAAAACACCCCAATGTTTGATTGTTTTAAAGGGTGTGTACAGTTCTGGTTGAGGTGAGGATTTAGCTTTGAAAGTTTTTCGAGATATTCAGAAACCACTCTATGAGATGTCAAAGAGCATGCAATTCTAAGGGACCCGTATCAAAAGTTAATTTGATAAAAATCGGTTTTGAAATGGTTGAAATATCCAAAATCAAGATGAAACAAAGGGATCCTGATTAAAGGTGTGGCCTGTCGCCTTTTATTATTGTCACTTTTTTGGATATCTCAGCCATTTGAAAACCAATTTTCATCAAATAAGTGTTGAGTCCTTCTTAAAATTACATGCTCTTTCATATTTCATAAGAGGTTTCTCATTATCTCACTTAGGAATGTTCAAAACATGAATCCCCACCTCAACTAGTACTGTACAGTCCCTTTAAGGAGGTGTAGAACAACTACGTAGACTAATATCTTTTGTCATCTTTCTTGTCACATCCTGGCTGTTGCTGTGTAATTGATGTGTGGCCTTGATTACTTAATTTGCAGAATAACAAATTCTCATGAGAAAAGTTAGTTGAAATATCTGTAGTGATCACAAAGCAGTATTAAACCCTAACATGTATCATCAAAACAGTCATTTCTAAGACCATGCACAGTAGATTGATAATGATACATAAATTTCATGGTCATGGAGATACTGTCCTTTTTTGTTTCTTGCTTTTTAAAGTTTTCTATTCTGCAGTCTGTGTTTACCTGTCACACAGAGAGTATCCATCGAGCACAATGTTTGCCTTGGACTGAGACTACCAGTGGCAAGGTCACATGATAAATATTCAATTCATTGATCCAATATAGCTTGTAGCAGCAAATCCTGTTATACTTGATCACCAGAGACCTTGTCACTTCCTCTCTTATACTGAAGTCCTTACAATCGAAAAGATGAATTAGACAGGGCTGGCATTACAAGTACACTGAGGTAGATCAATACTTTTTATTTGACATTAATTTGTATGTTTATCTCTTACTTTTCTCAGCAAATCATACTTTTTCCTCTGCTTTGTGTATTAGTTCTATTTTAAAGGCCTCTGCACTCGTCACTGGATTAAACTGAAACGTACCTCATGGACATTTTTACACTTAAGACCTGGAAGTGTGGGGATTCATGGGTTGCCCGATTCATTCGTTGCCCACAGTGTTACATTCGAAAACCACGAATAGCACCAGTCAGCAAATATATGTACGAACCGTATGCTCGTCAGTAACCGTCAACTCCAGTCGAGATTCTGTGGCTGTGTGTGTACTTACACAAAGATCAGTGATAAAGCTTGTACACATTTTTTTTGTGGGATTCTGGAATATATCTGAGCCAAGCCAGCCTTCCCACTTCATGGTACAAAATTTGTATGCCCATGCTACCGGGTCTTTAAACTTACAATATGGATAGGATGGATTGTCAATCTACTCTCTTCAAACTGTAATATTAGGCCCGTTCACACACAAGGGAAAAAGTGAGATTTAAAAATCGATTTTCTTATCGTGATCAAAATGTCAAAATTTTTTCCTGTGTGGACAGAAAAATCTCACTAATTTTCGTGATCCTAATCGCGATCCAACTCGCACTATTAGTGCGATTTTTCAGAAAAATCATGATTATTTTGCCAAGCATCGTGTGTGTGAGCGCGATCGAGATTCGGAAATCGGTATTTTTAATCCCATCGTTCGTAGCGCGTGAACGTCAACATTATTGGGACCGCGGGGTCAGTCTTCGGTCATGCAAGTTTCGCGTATGTGCAATTTGGCCACTGATCGTTCTTTCCTTGCTGCGAAGTGCGATTTTTCCCTGTGTATGAACGGTCGAAAAAAATATCGAAATTTGGATCGCGATTGTAATTTCAATTTTCGTTGTGTGTGAATGGGCCTATTATGCTCAGTATTCTTCAGGAATGTAGAAGTTTCTGCCATCAAGGTTGCATTTGTGATGCTTTGATAGTTCAATGGATATGTTTCTTGACATGATGGAGATTCTGTTACGTATTTTGTATTTCTCTTGTGAAGTTTTTTTTTTCATACTATTAAATGTGTAATGTCTTATCATCTTGGTTTTGTCGTACATGACTCATATATAGACTCACTGAATTTATTTTATGATGACTTACATGTTCTTTATCTTAATGTTGGAATACATATATATATATATATATATATATATATATATATATATATATGTATATATACATATATATATATATATATATTGCATTTAGTATTTGAAAATGGAAAACTTGGATGTATGAATTATCTCGCTCTCTATTTCTCTTCTCCCAATACTCCTTCATTCCTTGATATTGATTGTGATTGAGGTACCACTTTTGGAAGTTCAGTTTAATTGATTATTAGCCCCAGAAAGACATTCTATTTTTTTTTTTTTTTGGGGGGGGGGGAGGGGCTGTGAAGCAACAATGCTGCATAGCACCTTTGTAAAAGTAATGTTGAATGTTTTTCAATCCATGTTCCACTTCCTACTCTGCATACATATATCATCATAATGACGTAGTAAGAGTTGTGTCAGTAGTGAGTGTTTGAATCACAGGGACTTTGCAATGGTCTCCCTGTTTTATCGTTAGTGATTGTGGTTAGTGACGTCACTAGGTACTCTTTTCACAGGATGCAAAGTCTGTGCGCAACTGTGATCAGGGAGTGTGTTCCAGTTGATTGTCTATGTCACCATATCATTCTCTTGTAGCTCTCTCTCTCTCTCTCTTTCTTTCTCTGCCCTGTCTCTCTCTTTATCTCTCCCTTCTTTTTTCCCATTTTAATTCTCACTACTTCCCTCTGAATGGGTGATCAGCTATGAAGGTCTGACTGGTATGAATGAAACTTACAAGAAAGGGGCGTGCCCAAATTGGCTGTTTGAATGTTGTGTGTTTGCTTGTCTGTCCCTGCTGGTACAAACTAGTATTGACATTCCCCTCTGCTGTGTAGATACAGGCGCATTTATATTAGTTTTTAGCCAGTCATGTTTGTGGGGGCTTGTTCAACTATGTAGGGTCATCTGGCATCCTTGTGGTCATGATACAGCCATTCATAGGTCAGGTATACACCCTTCCAATTGTTGACAGCCACATGGAATTGCTTTTTCACAAGAACTAGGGAATAGATTCCACCCAGCACAGCCAATGTGAAAATATGTTCATAGTGGCTTAGGAGCTAGGTATTGTGGTATGTATGATCTGAGTTGAGAAGGTGGAAAGAAGGGGAAATCCAGAGAATTATGAATCTGAGAAAATTGAATATATACACCAAGTGTTTCATACCTTTACTGCATCCAGAATCACAGTGAATCTGCTGATGCTTTAGTAAAATGATATATGTAATATGAAGTGAGTCCAAAATGTTGATCTGCAGCCGTGGTTACTTTGCCAAGCTGTTAATAAGTAATCTTGGGGCCGTGCATGCTGAGGGCAGCGTTCATGGCAGAAAGACAATGTAAAAAGCTACAGCATGCATGAGACTGGCATTTAGTGGAAAAGGTTGGCATCTTTTCAGAACAGGAAAGACAGAGAGGGAGAGAGGGAGAGAGAGAGAGTCAGAGAGGGGGAGAGAAACGGACATAAAATACTTGGAAAACAGCTCTGCACATGTGCATGTGTTAGTGTGTGTATGTGTATGGAGGGTATCTACAGTGCATGTATTTCATGTGCTTGCACATATCGTAAGTGTGCTGAAGACATAGAGTGGATAGAGAGAGGGAGAGAGAGAGAGAGAGAGAGAGAGAAAAGAAGAAGATGAAGAAGAAGAAGAGAGAATGAGGCAAAAAAGAAACTATGATGCAAGCTTTCTATATTAAGTTACAAAATGCAGTGCTAGAAGGGCTGGGGTGTGTGACATCACTGACACAAGTGAACATGACTTTGCAGTTTTCCCACCTCCATCTCTGTCTGTCTGTCTCTCTCTCTCCTGCACACATTCACACACATGCAGGTACACACGCCTTCTGTCCCTCTCACCAGTCCGTGCTGTCTCTCTCGCTGGTTGAGTCTTGGTGTAGAAAGAGTACTGAGGTGCGTGCACACTGAAATCACTCATTTTGTATCTCCTTTACTGGTCATGTCTCTGCTTTCCCCTCATCTGTATACCGCTGCATTTTTAAAGTATATTGCAACTACATAGATACTGCATTTGATAGTTCTTCTGCATGGTTACTGTAAGCATGGAATATTTCTTGGTAAGGAAATTATCATAATTTTCATGCTTGACTGAATTTTCAAGAAAATGAAATCATGGAAATATTTTTCAAGATATTACATTTTTAGTCTTTAATGCTCTCATCCATGAAAGTATACACTTGCAGAAATCACTGGGATAAGCCAAATCTGAAAAAAATGACTGTGCAGAAATTTCCTCTTTTAGAGCTGTGTCACTGTGAAACATTCTTACCCTCATGATATTATATGTCCATGGTGCTTCACTTAATGCAGTTGTCTGGACTAGAAGAGTGTCTGCAATTTTTAGTGAGTCACAGATAAGTTAGATCATAAATGACCTATGTGTGACACTGGAGAGTTTCCACTTCTTGTGATCAGATCAATGGGGAGCTTCCATGCTGTCTGCAGGGTAGAACACAGGAATCCTGACAGGAATTTGAACCATTATCTTGTCATCTTGCAGACACATGCAACAACAATTATTGAATGTGGGTGGACGTTTTTCCCTGAAATCGACACTTGACATTTGACATTATGTGATACCAACCACTCGCCTCATATCTTGTCTCGAGCTCTTCCTTTAATTTGTCCAAACTGTTAAATGTGGAGAGGATAGGGTTCAATTTATTTCTCTTCTACATAACAAGAGTATTATATAGCCTTTATATTCCTTATGGGGATAGATGGCAAAGTTTTTAGTATATTTTGTACATGATTAAGGGTAATTTAAGGGTCTCCTGCCAACATGCATTCTGTTTTGGGTTCATGATTCATTAACCATAATGTTTAGATTTGCATTGTCTTGGAAATGAGATGACACTCAATGCTCCAGACTGATATGAATGAACAGGTTGAAATTAAAGGGAGGCAGTGCTGAGAATTTTCACTGTATGATAATTAAGAAGAGTAAAAAATATAACCTCTCACCAATTTATACACGTGGAAAGCAAACACTGTCTCTGTACGCGATTTTTTAAAAACAATTCCTGCAAGCGATCGTGAAAGAGCCTGCAAAAAGGTGCAACGTCATGGGTGCCCAACTCACTAAAGTTGACAGCCATGCCTCAGAAAACCAATTTAAGTGTTCAAAATGATCATATCTGATTTTGTCATAAAATGTGACAATATGTGGTTTTATTGTTTCAAACAAAATATTTCAAGCTTATTTATATATATAATTAATATAAAGATAAATAGTAAACATGAATTTATAAGTAAGTAGGGAGCGTACGCATGACGAGCAGAAACACGGCTGGGAAGATTTGTGCCTCGGTGACGTCTGACTCTCCGCCAAGACTTGCTCATTAGCGTATTCACCATGCAGATTCACACTTTTTCAATCAAAATTTATGTTAAAATCTGCACCCTGCGGTGCTTTCTATCCTAAAGCAAAAACTTCCTTAATCATGACATTTTCACTGGAATTCACAAAGGTTGTTTAAATCTAGTCCATGGATTATTCAAAATATGACTGCATAATTGGGCATGATACATTTTATATGTATATATATATGCCAATACACACCCAATAATGAATAGAATGAATAGAGGCTGACACATCTTTATGCAAAATATGCCTACATCATACTTGTTTCAGCCCATGAACTAGAATTAAAACCATAAATTTATTCTGCCCAACATCATGGGCAATGCAAGGGCATGACTGTAGTATTGTCAATGCTTGCAGGGTGTATACAAGAAGAACATGTGCGTCTTTTATGCCTCTCACACAGGGAAACCACTATGCCTATTTTGTTCAATTTTCATGTAGGTGTATATTTTGGCCATCAGTATACTCCCCCCCCCCCCCCATTGTAATCCTATTTGCTGAATGCATCATTTTCATAGCAGAAACGATTGTTCTGTCTATTCTCATGTTTTATCAATTCTCGGAGAGAGCATCTAGAAATGCTCCAACCCCAGTATTAGTCATGTGCAGTATTGTCTCCAACGGTTCCTTTGTTGTATTTATTTATTTTCTATTATCATTATTTTATCATTATTATTATATATATATTTTTTTTGCATACCAACTTCATATAGGGAGGTGCCACAACCTTAGACTATTGCACACGACAGGTTATTCATCAATGTTGCTTTCAAAGAATAATAGTGAAAACAAGTATTATTCAAGAAAATGTATCAGTTTTATGACCATGCATCAGCAACATGCATCTAGAGAAGTCAAACATTGCTTTTACTATTGTTTAATGCTTGCAGGTGCATTGACATTGAAAAGGTATTGTTTGAATCATCCACAGGATAGATTTTCTAGCAAACTCAGGGAGTTGCATTCTACTAAGTCTCATTGATTCTGTATGAGGCTTCCTGAAAAACAAACAAACAAACAGACAGACAGACAGACAAACAAACTATGCCTTTTGTCCTGGCAAATGAATATGAAAGCCTCCTTAGTTCAGCAATAATAGTCACCTATTGAGATGCTTGATAACAAAGGCTGCCAGCTGTTTGGAGCCTGAATTTGATGTGTGAATGTTGTCAGCCCTCATACCACAGCAGCCATGGAACCAGTTCTGGCTGTTAAAAACAAAACAAAACAAAACAAAACAATAGTAATAATGATAATATATATCAATGATAATAATGATAATATATATATATATATATAATATATATATATATATATATATATATATATAATTGACATTCTTCCCATTGAAGGGGGGGGGGGGGGGGAGGGGGAGCATTGGCCCAACCAGACACAAGCTTTATATATGCCATAGTGTGTGATGGCATTTGAATATAACATGATTTGAATTTTTTTATATTGAATGTAGGGAAAAGCATTTTACTGATGTTTGAAGATCAACAGACCATGAACTGAATGGCTTTTTATGAGCAGTGATGTGATATTTGATTTTCTGTGAAGTCAGCAACAGAAAAAAAAAATGAGATTTAGTTTCCCATGGTCTCCCATATCTCAAAGGGAGTGACTCATTGGAAAGATATGGCTCACACCTTACGCCTTCAGTCAGTGAGTGCCATGTGCTGCTTTTTAATGGAGCTGGACACACTGGCACTAGGACACGTTTACCCTCAGTCAGTCTCAGAAAAGATGATTGATAATACCTGCTTGTTTTGGGTAATACTGTATAACCTGTATTACGACATTAGACTCATAAACGACAAAGATTTCATTCATTCTGACAAACCATCATTGCATTTGTAGGTGTTAACCATTATTTTTTTTTTTTCCGTAGGTATTGAAAGTTGTGAAGTATTTGGTGGTAGTCAACAGCTAGATTTACTAAACAAGATGGACACTACAGTTTGTTTGAGGTTCTGTTTGTGCTACAGCAGAGATTAGCCTTGATTTGCTATGAAGAGTGATCGAGGAATTTACTATAAATAATTAATATTGCTCCTTCTGTGTCAAGTCAAGAGATGCGGCACTTCTCATCTTCTCTTTTGTGTCATTTTTTTAAAATAGTTTTTAAGCACATTTCACTGAGTTTCAGTACTGCTGATTTAGTCATGGAGAGTGGAGTGCAAACTTTAGAACAATTGAACAAACAAGCAATTTGTAACTGAGTTTAATTTATAGAATAAACTGCACCCTAAATGTCAAGATCATGCATTTTCACTTTATGTGAGACATGTTGCTTCAACCTGATACCATTTTCAGGGAGTGGTTCTATGTTTAGACAAATGTACAAATATGTAAAGATTGGGTGCACCTATCTCACACAATGATTGTATAGTCATGTAAGAATGAAACAAGATCAATAGATAGATACTGTAAGAGTGGAAATTTTCACGCATTTCGCGAAACCAGAAACTAGCATGAAAATAAAAGCATGCAAATATTTTTACTTGCAATATGTTCCCGTACTTACTGTCTTGATTCTGTGGGATTAAAAACACGCAAAACTCTTCTTACCGGGCTGAGTGCAAAAAATTAGTCGCGCGAAAATATCCACTTTTACATTGATAAAATATACCAAAAAAAATGAAGCTGCAGAGAGAGATTGACAGACACATAGACAGACAAATGAAAAACAGACAAACACACATGATGAGCGAGACAACCAACATTATTATGGAAATTGTAGTTGTTACTCATCATTGGTTACACATAGAATGATGGCATAACACTGAGGAATGGATGAAGGAAGCTGGATTGTAACCCTCGCCAAGTGAGAGAATACTTTTGAACTATAATGATAGAAATAGGTCGATCACTTTACTGTTGAGTGTGGCTTTATCTGGTTAATGGCAGTGAGTTGACTCAGTTGGTAGTGCGTCTGCCTCCAGATCCAAAGGACCCAGATTTGATTTGGAAGTCTAACTGAACAGTGTTGTGTTTACTCATGCCGTCCCCTCTCGTAAGAGGCAAAATGCTCTGTCCCTCACATTACATAGGACATAAAATGGAGGCCCTGTGTATGAGAGAATCTCAATTCCTACATAAGATCTCGCTTCACTCATCCATTGCAAAGAGCAGGATGCATAACCCGGTGAAGTGGTCCCACCTCACATCCAACTGGATCCCATGGAAAACCAGCTAGTGCAGCTGAATATGGGCTATCCAGCCATCTTCTCAGATGGAAAATGAAACAAACAAATTGTGCTCTCCATGGAGAAAACAGAGAAATGCATGTAAAAGGATTATGCACCATTACGAAAATTAAGAAGAGTAGGCAGTAGAAATATGCTATCTTGTATGATAGTGGATAATTGTTGGTTGCTTCTTCCAAAATAACTGAAGGATGTTTTCTTTTAGTTTGTTTCTTTGTGTTGTGATTAGTAACAGGCACTTGATGACATATTCAGTGTTACTGTGTCATTTCAAATTCAAGGGAAGTTCATCGGAAGTGTCGTATTCATTAATTGTTGCTATATGGTTTAGGTCTTATACCATTATTAAACGTAAGTGACGGTAAACCAAAGGAAGATACAGACACACACACATAGTATATATGAAGGAATCTCGAAAGACTCCAAAAACAATTGCTGGTTGTATCCTGAACACGTCACTGGATCAGTAGTTGCACCATTTCCACCTCAGTGACGGGAAATGTGCCAGGGCTTCCTCTTTCTATGCATGCCCTGTTTTTTTAGTTTTTAATGCATTCCAACCATTCTGTGTTGGGCTTTTGTGCCTGCTTACAAAGCATCCATAGATCAAGGTTGATGATGACGTACATATATTTTGTCATTTTTTTTTCTCAGTTTATTATTTCCTCTCCATTGCTCTCTCAGTTTTACCCCTTCTGTCCCTCTCAATATTCTGGCTGTAGGCTACTGTGATAATATTATGCTATATTTGTGGCAAATGGTAGAATTTTTACTACCATTAATGTTGGTAATTCATGGTTGTCTGTTGGATGCATTATGAATGTAGATTGAGAGTCGTAACAGTATACATAAATGCACAAATCATTTGTTATAATTTTTGTTTCAATACAATAATGTCTGAAATGACACTATTTCAGGAGGCCCTGTCACTACCAGGTATCTGTTTTAAATCCAAACCTATTGCTTTCTCAAAGGATCAAAATTATTCAAAATACCTGTAGTACATTTTTGTTATTAGAATAAATTTTGGCCACTAAATGAATCCCAGAATTCAGCGTGCCTCTACCAATATGCTCAGTATGCAGAAAAATGACATTACATTGTAGTAAAAAAAAAAGCTTAAAGAATGCTTTATTTTGATGTAAAAGAAGAAAAAAGGGAAGGAAGAAATCCACAGGAAACAGTTTGTATGTTGAGATAGAAGTTTGTTAGTTTATATTACTAATTTGATGTTTGAATTTTTTATTCACTGTGTAGGTTCAATTTGACATGAGTGTGCACAACCTATTATCTATACATCAAGACTCTCTCAGTTACCACTGACTTCAGCCAACCACTCACAGGAACATAACCACTGCTTTTATACACTGACATATTTTGAGCTAGCTAAACAAGACTGAAGAATTTGATATTTCTCCAAAGTTCCAATTTCCAGAAACTTACGGACTGAATATTTTATATATATTCAGGCCATGGAGCTTATGGTATTCTCAAACAACAAGATGATGGTATACCGATGAAATTCATGTCATTAACATTCTAGCATGTTAATTAAGGATAAGTAATAGGCACTTTGCACCAGCAAAAGACTTTCATTCACAGTGATACAGTTTGCTGAATAGTGCAGTGAAAGGGCCCTCACACCAGTCTTTGCTTACCAGTAGTGCATTGTACCAGCAAAATGAATCCATGTCCCATTTATAAACACTACTGAGCACTACACAGCATGCAATGACTGCATCATGTACAGAGGTGCCAACTGTTGCTCTTTCGCAGTATTTTTTGCTGTGTTTTTCCAAAACACAACACAGGTTTCATGGAAAGTACATTTTTACCCAAATTGTACTCCCCCTACACAAATGTCTCACAGGAAAGGTAGATATACTGTTTTCCACCAAAAATATGCATTTTGAGCTCTCGGAATACTATACTGCTGTTTCCAAGGTTGGCATACCTGCATGAAATGCAGAGTTTCACCGATACGATATCAGTCATTATCATCTATATAGGACGTTTAAGGGGTGCATTAAAAACATGTATTCTTGTGTGCTGTGCAGTACAAGAGCGTATTGCATGAAACGCATAGGCCAATGTATTAATTCCTTAAGGCTACCATTGTTAGTGGCAGTGCAATAATAATATAATATGGACTGGCCTTGAGGGGGATATGACATTTATTGCCCCAACTAGGATTGTATTGCCGGAGTTGCAGACGAAGGCAATACAATTCTAGTGAGGGCAATCAATGTCGTATCCCCCGAAAGTAGACAGTCCATATTACTGTTAATTACCCATTTCAGGCATTTCAGGCATCTTTGAACGGTAACTTAAATCGTTATAATGTAAACTTTCCAATTTACGGTAACAAAATCCACTCGGCAGTCGGCACCAGGTCGAACCCTACACCATTGCGCTCAACTACAGCCACATGCTTGCACACAACCCCTTTGCTCAGTTCGGGTAGGCGGCACACTCACACAGTCGCAGCGATCGTCCTCTTTTCCTTTTTTTTGCGTGCTAACGTATGGGAATTTGCCCTTCCTCGTGAAACCTTGAAACTTCGAGAAATTCTCATTTCTTGGTGTCTACATGTAAAGTTAATGGCAAAACCCGGAAGAAGGATGATACCCACTAATACTGCCCGCTGGAAACTGGTGGTTTGTGCATATCTTTTCTTGGTGTTTACATGTAAAGTTAATGGCGAAACCCAGAAGAACGAGGATGATACCCACTAATATTGCCCGCTGGAAACTGGTGGTTTCCCGACCAATCAAAATACCAACTACAATTGCCCGGCAAAACTACTTTCAAATATGGGTAATAATACACCATATTTTGTCTCGTCTGTTGCGTGAGCACTTGCTCAGTGTGTAAACGCTTGCTATTGTACTAAAGTGCGCAAAGTCTTGTTACAGTTCACAAGCGTGCAAACATTTTGCTTCATACACAAGTGCAAGTCGCTCTTTTTTCAGTGCAGAGTCGTAGTCATCTGCAAAGTCGAATAGTGGATAATTATTATAGATGTTAATAATCATATTGGGTGACTTTGATTCATGGAATACCAGAGAACATTGCACTCGTTTAGGGCCAATATTTCCTGGTGTTCCATTCATTGATATTCATTGATATTATTGTCATGTTTTTCTTTGACATTGGTCTGGTGATTTGAGTGTTTCATAAAGCTGTTTGTAAAGTTATGAACGACTTACGAGCGACTGGTGAATTATGGAAATTCTGATAAGCATAGCACATCAAAACTGATCACCAGTCGCTGGTAAGATGTTCGTAACTTTACGAACAGCTTTCTGAAACAGGGCCCAGGACAGGGATCCCCAGAGCACCCCAAAGCCCCCAAATTAGAGAATCTTAAAAAAAAATGTCTTTCTCTGGAACCAGAAATGATTGAGTCAGTGCTAATTATGCATTCATTAGTGACTGTACTTTCAAGTTTGTTTAAAGGGATCGTATAGTTTTGGTTGAGACCTAATTTCAGGTTTCTAACTTTTTTTTGGTGAGATATGAGAAACCTCTTATGAAATATGAAAGAGCATGTAATTCAATGAGGAATTCAACGTTTATTTGATGAAAATTGATATAGAAATGACTGAGATATAACCAAAACAGAGCGATTCTAATAAAGTGTGGGACCCACACCTTTTATTACGATTGCTTTGTTTTACCTTGTGTTTGGATGTATCAGTCATTCCAAACCCGATTCTCATCAAATAAACTTCGAATTCCTCATAAGATGGTATGCTCTGTACTATTCATAAGTGTTTTCTTGGTATCTCACAAAGAGTTTAAAGCCTAATAAATTCTCATCTCCACCACTACTGTACCGTCCCTTTAAGGCAGATCCAGGGTGGCCCACCTTGGGGCCGGGACCAAATTAGGGGCTAGTTTTCACATTTTAATCTTCTTTTTGAACACGCATGCAACGCAGAGTCAAATTTTCTACAAACTTGGCAGGCATTATCACAAGTGTGATAGAATACAAATGGATACCATTCCACCTTGGAGGCTCCCCAAAGTCTCCCAAATTTGTTATGTTCTTCTTGGGTAATAGTCTGCAAGAATGCTCAGAACATGAGCTTGCGATAATGGGTGAGAGCAAGACCCACTGTTTTCTTGTTTGTTATTTTGCATCATCTGAGATCTCTAGTCTCGAAGTAAAGAATTTTTGTTGTAAAAATATGATAATGTCGTCTCTAGAATGCTGACTATACATTAAAGGGGCAGTTTCTCCAATATGTGGATTGAGTGAATGCAGCAATATTAGTACAACATATCAGTGAAGTTTGAGGAAAATCTGACAATCCGTCGAAAAGTTATGAAGTTTTACAATTTTGATGCCGCCCATACTGGACAAGACTACTACACTTTGTGATGTTACTGCAGAACAATATAAAGAAAATGAAATGAAAATTCCACAAAATGTTACTTTTTAATGAAAAGTGTGTCACATTATTTTGACTTGTTACTGACGTATATAATACGTTAATATACTTTCCCCTGCATTCAGAAAGAAGTATGCCAGTGGCCAACTGAAAAATGACATTTTTCAGATTTTTCAGAAGTCTCTTTATATTTTCTTCATATCAATGTTTAGCTATGCCATCACAGACAAGGCTAGTCTTCTCATCCAGCATTGGTGGCACCGAAGCTTAAAAAATTTGTAATTTTTCATCAGATTGTCTGATTTTCCTCAAACTTTTACTGATGTGTTCTACTGATATTGTTGCATTCATTGAAACCACATGTATATTTGGGGAAACTACCCCCAATGCCCCCAATAAAGTATTAGTTGAATTCAAGTCTTCTCATACTTGCTTGTTAACTTTTCAAGTTTACAGAACATAAATTATTTAGTAATATCAAACTCATGGCTTTTTTTTAGATGACATCAAGGAAATTTCTGCTTCTCAACTTGGCAGTATTGCAGGCAAGAGTTTTGATTTCATACACTTGGGTTATAAAAAGCCAAACGTGATGCAAGCAGCATCAAGTACCATCTCTTTTCCTTGACAGCATTAATTAAGCAAACCTTGAGTGAATGTGTTGTGCTTGGCGTGAACTTTCAATCAACTGCAAAAAGTACACTGACATGGCCACTGTCATTGACGACAAGGACACAATATTTTATTCTCTCTCTCTTTCCAACTCTCTCTCTCTATTGCTCTTACTCACTTTTGCTCTCTATCTCCTGCTCCAAATTAATCATATGACCATAAAGCCATTACAGTTAATGATTCTGCTATAGCGTAACACCACAGGAATTAGACAATGCCATACTCACCAGGATGGAAGCTGCTGAGTATGACAGTGCATGATTTTTTTTTGTTATATTATTGGCAGTAGCTTTAATTTCTCAACAAGGACATAGATTAAAGGATTGAGTGTTTGATTTGTGTGTGCATACATATGCGTGTGTGTGTGTGTGTGTGTGTGTGTGTGTGTGTGTGTGTGTGTGAGTGAGTATGTGTGAGTCTTTGTAGCTCATATGCTACTTTCACTAACATTTGCCATCTTGAAATAATGCAATGGTAGTCAAGTGCAGTCAAGTATCTATTCCGTGTGGATTTTCTTAGAAAGTTAGGAAATTATGTTTGTATAGCCCTTTTTACACTTGTGTTTCTTAACTCCGGACTTTCTCTGACCCAGGGCTATTGCTAGTCCCGTACCAATTTTTTCAGCTTTTTACACTGGCCAATTAGTCCCGTACTATCTCTTGTCCGGGGCTAAGGAGAAAACTGACCTTTTTACACTTGTATTTAGCCCTGGACTTTCCAAACCACATGAATATTCATGATTACGCTGTGTACTGTACACGTACACGCATGCACCGACAGCACTTGATTACCTCGTTTCTGATTGGTCAGTGAGGGTAGGACTTCGTCTCCGTCGCTTAGCCCAGGATTATTTTTTTGTTCTGTTTATACTCACTTGCTTGGCACCGCAATTGCGGTGCTAACCCTGCTATTTTGCAGGGCCAGATAGTACCGGACTATCGGTGGGGCTAGCCCACTTTGGCAAAAACGAGTGTAAATAGAAAGTGGGCTAAGGATAGTCCCGTACCAACGGTGGGGCTAAGCAAAAATTTACAAGTGTAAAAAGCCCTTATGCAGTCCGTACTTGTCTGTCAGTTAGCCTGACGATTATCGTTCATATCTGTTCCAGGGCTGATTATGTTTTTGGCATTTGACAGCAGGATTACTAAGGCCATTTGGCCTTATATGTCACTTGTGTCACTTGTGCAGTTACTTGCACTATAATCCTTTTAGGATCTTTGTAAATGTCAGTTTGTTCACTAGCAGCATATTTACTAGCCAGGATTGAAATGTTTGTTGTTCTATTCTTTTGTTAATGCACATGCTGTATATCTATTTGTTAACCTGTTGAGGATGAGCTGATTTTGCTGTAATGTACATATCCCATAGACAGACACCTGCCCAAGCATACTCTGGACTCTTTTTTGACAGGTTGATATCTGAAGGTCCCCATTGCAACTCACAAATTCAGGGTTTACTCCGATGTTTTTTTTTGTGTTATAGTGATTTGATATAGTGGACATTTTGAATTGTACACATAAACTTGATTTCATTTAGACTTTGGGCTGTGTTTGTCCTTCAAAGTTGAAGTTTTGCAAAAAACAAACGAAACAAAATAACCACCCAAAAACAAATGCATACAACAGAATAACCTTTTTTTTTTTCATTCTCAGCACACCCTTCCTATCCATCAATGATTTGTAATTGACCTTTTCTCCTCAACATACCAGCTATTATGTTTGACCTATTTCCACTTAGTTAGGTCAGGTGCATGTACAGGAAACAAGTTTGGATACAGTATGATTACCGTGAAATTTGTGCTACCTTATGCCCCTGTGTGAAAACAAAAGATCATATGAGCACCAGAAATTCGTTGTGGAAATTTGATACTGCCAACAGCATATTGTAATGAACTCTGAAGGATGAATTAAAGCCAATATGGTAGAGGTAGCAGGCTTTTATTGGGTCTCCTTCTCTTTCACAGGATGACATTGCCATTGTTTAACGACACCTGAAGGTCATGAAGTTTCATCTGCCAGAGATGGTCTTAATTATTCATGACAAGCAAATTCATTAGGTGCCATTAAAAATATTCCCAAAGATGTGGGCTAGCTGCGTGATCCAATTTTGCTAAGTGACTAGGTTTGTTAAGTCTCTTCAGAAAAGGTTTCTAGAAAGTATTTCAAAAAGCAATTCAAAAAGCATTTCTGGAGCTGAAAGGGGATGTACATGTATATTAGCCTCTTACAAGCATTATGACAGATAAAACTTTTGCCCATCAGTGTTACATATTAGTAGATCACATTTCACAGAAAAATTAGAGAAGATATGCTGCAAGACTCTTTCAGAATTCAATGACTGAAAAAAAAAATCATTGTCATTCATATGCTCTTGTCTATGATAGTTTTGTGTATTTCTCACACTGAATTCCATAGATATATTACAATGGGATATCATAAAAATCGGTGAAGCAACTGGAAGAGCAGATTGGTGTGTAATTAAGATCTAGTATTACTAATTAAGGTATTTGTTTTGTGATTTTCTTGTGTAGTGATGCAGTTGAAAAATTAGAGAACTCCAGTGCATGCATGTGTTGCATGAGCAGAAACTAGAACATTTTTTTTTTCCAACCATAAGAATAGTAATATTGTTAATGGTAGATTGCATCATAGATAATACAGAATGTGTGCACTTGGTGAGACCTTTTTTGTTTGTGTGGAATTTTGATGGGTTAATTTCAGGGAAACATGAAGTTAAACAGATTTGATATTAACTATACTATTCCCTTCTGTGCAGTTGGTGATATCTATATTTAGACAACATCAATGATAGAATCATGAAATTAAAAGCAGTTGAAATCATTATAAGAAAAAAAGACCCGTAGAAATCGTTCTAGTAGATTTAAATAGACCTACACAAGAAGATATGTTGATCTCTTTGTTTCCAAGGAATACCAATTTTTTTTTTCCAGTAATGTCTTCCTACCTTTATCTCAATTAATTAGTGAAGTATTAAATGCATGACATTCTTCATTGCAGTGTATGAGTAATCCTTTCTGTTATACCTTCCCTGTGTACACTGTATGCACATGAGTTGCTCGACCAAAAATACTTATACACAAACTATTGATACAGCAAAGTGTTGTTCTGGTACTTTGCCATGAGCTATATTTCTCTCAGGTGCCCCCCCCCCCCTCCCCTTATCCTCCATGCCCCCCCCCCCCCCGTCTCTCTCTGTCTTCATCAGCACAAAGCCTCACCTGACCTATGTAGTGATTTCCAGTGATATTTTTCTCAGATACTATGACAGAGTGAAAAAAACAAACAAACTGTGGATTCCAGAATTCATGTACCATTATCACTATTAACAGCAGATAATCATCTGTAAATTAAACAGAATCCTGAAAAGGGTCTGAAGGGACACTGCATGCAGTTTCTCTTTCCTTCGCGCTTTTTGCTTCACTCATTGTCTAACTCCCTCCCTGACTCTGACATGTGTGCAACGCCCCATTCATGCTGCTACCTCAATGCAGGGGCGTTTGGTTGCGGTTGATTTCATCACTGTCTCCATAGCAACAGCTGCATCATCATATGACTGCTGCCTGCCATCGGCTGATCCCCCAAGCCTCCCTCTGTGTCCGCCTGTGATATCATACTTTGGATGAGATCACACTTGTTCTGTTTCTCCCTGTTTATCCTTATATTATTTTGTCTGGTTGTATATCTCACTATTCCATTCCTTTCTCTGATCTCTCTTCCTTCTCTCTGAATCTCTGCTATGTTGCTGTAATCTCTGAAACAATTTTGTGCATTTTTTCTGGATATTTGTAACTGGAATGAGTGTCTTTTTAAACTTTTTTTTCCCTGTTATATTTGTCAATCATTGTAAAATTATTGAAAAAGTACATCAATCCAATGTAGGTATACATTAATATGTGTCAGTACAGCTGTGCATCAAAAGAGGTCATTTAATGTTGTCGTTTTCATATTTCATTTTTTCTTAGATACATGTAATTCTCCATCCTGTCTCCTATACAATTAAGTCCATATCTTTCATCTTTATTTTTTCGCCCACTATATTTCTGCTGTAGTTATAGATATGCTTGTATCTCTACTTGCTGTATTTGTACAATGATTGTAACCTTTAGCAGTCCCTGTAGGGCATGGTATTGCTGCATCTCCACATGGACTTATAAACATGTCATTCTACACAGCCTGGTGAATTTTTAGACATGAGTGGGTGAGCAATCTGTCTTTTTGTGACCCATTTTGTAAGATCTTTGTGGTGTAATATTTGCAATGGTTAGTTTCTTCAAAAGTCCAGCCCCGTTATTGAGAAAAGCTTTCTAGTTGTGCTGGATATATTTGTGAAGCTTACAAATGGGCAATATTCGATGCCTATGAAATTTCAATTGTCAAATTTCTACAGTAGCATTTCTGCAGTAATGTTACATCATTGTCATCATCATGAGATTTCCCATAATTCAGAGCGAAATGTTTTGACATACTGAGACATGGAATTGGGAGAGGAGAGATAGGGATAAAAATATTCATGAAATAGGTTTAAAGATGATCTATCTTAGTGGCATGATGATGTGGTACTTGAGCAGTGAAGCAAAGGCAACAGAGCTTGAAATTGAAGAGAAATCAGAGTATGAAAATCATGGCAGCTGGAATGTGTGTTATGTTCCATTGAACATGACAATTTGTGAGTGCTGTAGACAAGCTGTCTTTGAACTGTGACATTGTGTATGTATAGTACTGCCTTGTATGATGTGCATACAGAATGTTAGTCATCTAAAGAAATTTATCCATGATTGTTGTTGATGTATACCATGGTCATGAAAAAGTGTAAGTTGTTCTATTTTAATATGGGAAAGTTATATTTTTGCCAACTTGTGAACAGAGTCATGCAAGCAATGAAATGGTCATATGACCAATGCGGCTAGTTAGATGAACTTGCTGACATGTTTATGGCCATAACATCGTGTAGACCAAAATTATTGTCATTATCATTCATTTATTTTTTACACTTCCACTGAAATCTTACAGGTTGTAATGTGAATACCTAAACAACTCTCTGTTGTGTATTCTCCTTCGATTGTGCAATTGTTTAACTGTCTGCTGGTGTGCATGGTTTCTTGCTGTCTGAATGGAAGTGTCAGTGGGCACATTATTACTGTGCATGAGATGTTCAACTAGCTCTGTAGCAGGCTGCATCTGGTGAAGTGCATGACGGGGCAGTTTTCAGTGTGCATGGTTTCAGTGTGTGGATTTGTTGTGAAATTAAAGCCCCCTTGCTGCCAGTGTCCAAGCAGGTGGTCACTCATTGGACAATCTATTGTACAGTCTATAGTGCAGACCCAAGTTTGTGATAAAACACTTTAAGCTGGACATTTTGTCTTAAAATGCAAGAAACTGCACGTCTAGTAATAAGAGAAGACATGGATGCTCCTTTTAGGCCTCATCAATAGTCTTTGTGTCCAGTCTCTCTGTGTCATGAAGGATTTTGTGGAAGTAATGTTCATATCTGCAGACTACACACAGTCTTTAATACTGCTGGTTAAATTGCCCAAGGGCAAATGACCAGACTCTGAAGGTTGTGTGTAGTTCAGCTGAGGACAAGGAGTGTCTGGCACGCATTGGCATTAGGTTACTCAATGCAATGGATTAGTGTCCAAGCAGAGGAAATAGTCTTTGTGTGTAGCTAACATTTATTTACTTTGGGCTAGATAAGTCACATTTCCACTCTATATGGTGAGTGATGTAAGAGTGTGGTTGCACTACCTACTTTGTTTTATGCATGTGTGTGATGTGTATACATGTGTGTGTATTACGTATGATGAGGTAAAACATGCAGGGTGATATTGAATTGACCACCTTTAGGTCTGCAAAATACCTTTCTACACTAAGTTGACCAGCCCACTAAAAAGTAGGTCATCAATTGTGCGGCAGACCTACTGTGAAAACCACCCAGAAACGGTGACATTGAGACACACAGCTTCAAAATTTATTGGCTGCGTTAAAGAGTGTTTGTTTTTTAAAGGGCGATAAGTTAAGAAGATGTTGCCTTATCAGTATCATTACATTGATATCTGGTAACAGAAGTTCTTGCATATCATTGCTGTTGTTCACACTTTCACCATTTTGAGGAGCTACACCTTCATGTCTAATCTGTCCTGTCCTACTTACTAAGTCTCATCTTTCTAAAATTTTAAATCATATCTTTGGCTCAATTCTCTGTATTTGCTATTTGGTATACTGGAACATGCACCCTGTTTTGCTCTCTTGTCTCATGTAATATTGTTAGATTTGATCTCTCTCCAGGTGTCCTGCAGTCTCTCTCTCAATCCCTTGCTCTTGCTCCAGGTCCATTACCTGCAAGATACAAAGTGACCTATGGATACTGCTAGAAATAATATGTATTTCAATCATGCATTGTGCATTTTACATATTGCTCTTTACAGAGAGACACACAAAGAGAATTTATGAATAAAGAAATTGAAGGAATAATGATGAAAAGCCTGTATGAATGATTCAAATACAGTATTAGGTACATATTTAGGGATGAAAATTAGCCAAATGTAATGTATGCATGAGGTGCTCAATAACCGTTGAGTGTCCATTTCAATAGTGAAGAGACAGGTAAGGAAAGATATTCAGGAATGATTTGTGTTATGAAGAATGTTGATAGAGAACAAAATAAGAGAAAATGATGAAAATATGATATACATTTGTATGCAGAAGTTACAGTGAAATGATTAGAAAAAAAGGTTCTATTTTTATCTATTATTATTATTATTTATTATTATTATTATTATTATTTTTTTTTTTTTTTTTTGGGGGGGGGGACTTTAGTTACATTTGTTTGCAATAATGTTGCCATGGCTTATGAGAAGACTGGAACAAAGGAATAAAAAGTGATCCAGTTGGGTTGCTACAGATGTATGTGAATGACCGTTTTTCTCACCATCATGTAAATAACATGTAGGCCTGTCTCATAGAAGCATGATTTCTATTGGTCTTTTATTATGACTTGTAATTTAAGGGAATTAGATACATATGATTTGAGATACTACATTTCTATGAGTTAATATGGTGATTGTACTTTTAAATTTGTAGTGCTGAACCATATCTGCATATGGAAATCACCAAGTGAAAATACATGTGAACGTTTACTACTAGTTAGAGTATATTTCCTGACTTAGTCCAGCAAGAAGTCTGGGAGGTGCACCACTGGCCTCCAGAACATATTCAGGCATAGGAGAAATTTGATTACATTATCATAAGTACACATACCATCACAGCAGCATGACAGGGTGGGGACTTTAGCCCTGCCTTTGGTTAAAGCATTATGTCAATAAAAAATTAGGACAGATGTTACAGAGTCCATTCATAGATTGGAATCATTGAAGTCAACACTCAAAGCCCCCCCCCCCCCCCTTTGTACAGGAAGTAATTCAATGTCATCTTAAACGTGACTTTGTGAGACAGATTTTTTTTTGTTCCACCCTTTTTTTCCTTTTGGCTATATTTGCTTAATACTTGCGTCACTTTATCCATCAGTGCATGAAGGAAATTGTAGCAGCATGTGCCCTTTCAGATCACATGATTACATGTGGATATTACCCATAGAGCCATGTTCTCAGTTAGGTTTCCTATGTCCTTTGTGGTAAATTCAGATGATGTTTAAATTTGCATTTTTTTTTTACATGGAATAGAATGGTTAAAAGCAAAAATTGGAGAAAACTTCAGTGTTTTACTACAACCTCTGCAGACTCATTGTTTGATTGTGGGCGGGGTTGTTACGTGGCAATTGCGGTAAAGCTAACCAGCCGAGTATAGAGAGAGAGAGAGAGAGAGAGAGAGGGACAGAGACAGAGGGGGGGGGTGGAAGTGTGGAAAGGGAGAGACAAAATATATAGTCGGTTGGAAGTGATCAGTGTGAAGTCATTGCTAATTTGGGCTACGCAGACTGACTCTGTCTCTCTCTCCCTCTCTCTCAGTGTGACAACTGCAGGCGTGTTTCGCCTTGCTCTCCACAGATAGTAGTTTAGCTGGCGTGGAGTGTGGAGGGTGTATCTCAGGAATCTCTCATCCCATTCCAGATCTTGTTCTCAGCTTCACTAGTATCTATTCATGCCGCTCTCATGTGTATTTCAAGTTCTGCCAGCAGAGTGCTCTTGTGACAAGGAACAGCACAAATACTAATTATTGTAGCTATTTCTGATCTTGAGAGGGAAGATATTGCCGAGTGGATGACCAATTTTGTGGATTTATTCTGGCCAATGCAGGTCTGTGAAGCCGTTGCAGATTTGTTCTTGGAGGAGTGAATACAGTGTTTCATTGATTGTCAAGTTGACTGCCTTTTGAATACACCTGCATTGCAGGTTGGACATAGTGTTTGTAATGACTGGTTTGTACGAAGGGCTCCGGATATTTATGGGTAGTATATGCACCAGCGTATTTACTTTGTCCACTTTATTTCAATATGTTTAACTTATTTCCATAGTTGTTACTGGCTTTTCATCCTCTTTGGAAATTCATTCACAGGTCTTATTTTTGGAACTGTGGCAATGAATGAAGAGTTGAAATGCTGTATAGATCCTTATACTTTCGTGGTTTATCAGTCTTTGTGCTCAGAGTTGTGCCATTTTATATGTGTTTAACACACAGGTTATAAAGCCATGCGAAGTTGATATGTGTGAGGAAAATATATACACATTTTTTTTTTCTTTGACAGATTTGGTTTTGCACAATGGTGCATTTTCCTGTGAAAAATTTTCAGAAATATGTTGTGAAAGGGTCACACTGTTAACACATTCTTTAGAAGCCATCATTCCATGCTGACTTCTTCTTTTGTGTGTGTGTGTGTGTGTGTGCGTGCGTGTGCGCATGTATGTTTTAATGGGTGCGGTACAATCTGCCAGCTATGCAGGCAATACATGCCAGTGTAAGTCGGGTTGAATTGAAAGGTAGGAGCCATTTTGCTTCAGGGGGAGGTTTTCATCTGGGCTATATTTAAAAAGGACCCTTTCAATGGAGAGAAATGTGGCTGAGACAGACAGTGCTGCTAGACAATGGAGAAATAGACAGTGAGTTGAGGTGTAAGTGCTGTAACCTTGATCTGATTTGAATGTACTACTATTCTGTGATATTCTGTTAGAATGCTTTTGGCAGTAGGAGGTTAATTTGAATTTTTACTTAAAAGAGTGTCTGTGCCAACGTATAAGTGGCAGATTCTTATATCTCAGGGAATGACTGTGATAAAGATTACTCTGAGTAGTGAATAAATTATATCTAACTCCAAAGAGTATTAGCTTGAAATATGTGTTGTTTTTGTCGGTTTAAATGCAAGCTATACTCTTTCTGCCAGCAGTATCGCCAGTAGTTCTAAGCATTGTGTGGAAAAGATATGATAATCAAACACAGCAAAATTTGTCCTTATCAATCATCCTTATCCTTTTCAGTAACTTCTGTCTTCCTATCAAACGTAAAGCATGTAATATTGTATAATTGTGTGAAATGGGACAGTTACATGATAACTCCTGTGAATCCTGCACACTGATCATTGTGAACATCGCTGATGTTTAATGCATCAGAGATTGAAGGTTCTGGTTTACCACCACAGAGCTGAAAATTGATATAAATAAATTACATTTAAAAAGAATGAAATAGGCCTATTTGTTATATATGCGTTATACTTATACCTCTTCTATTTGTATAACAATTGAAAGTCATAGTGTCAACTCTGCTGAGGCCATTTCAATCATGTGCACCTTGAAGTGTTCATGACAGAACAGGATGCTCAAATCACAGACTTTGCGTGTTTTTCCTGAATTTTTGTTTTACATCATGTAAGTTGTATTGTAAGGTTGAGCAGAAATGCCCTGTAAATATCATATGTGTAGATTGTAACAGCTTTAAGGAAATTAAAGACATTACTTCCCCATCATACTTTTGTGTGTTGGCATGAGAACTAGGAATGTTGTGGAATGTCAATATTTTTCTTCTGACAAACCAGGTTTCAAAATGATAACATGTCTCAGTTTGTTAGAAGTTCTAAGAAATAATTAAGAGAAGAATATTATAGTTTACAGAAAATTCAGATTTAAGTGCTTGACTTTGAAAGGTGGAATAGATAAGAAATAATGGCCAACTATTCTTGTCTCCAATAATCGAACAATTATGACCTAAAAATCATAGATTTGTCTGGTGTTTGTGGGTTTTGTTTTTTGTTTTTTGTAAAGAGCGTTCTCTCATGCCTGGAAAGAGATATCATCATACATGATCAAGTCCAAGCAAGGAAGGGTTATTCCATCTGCTATCAATTTATGTAGTCCATCAGTTAAATTGTAAAACAAAATTATGATGCTCTAAATGCAAACTTCCATTATGATACTACATTTCAATAACATTTTAAAAATTGTCCACGAGGCTGATGTAAGTAAACAAAAATTAGTTTCGACAATTCTTTTTCTCTAACTAGTTCTGTTATATTCTCAAGAGTTCAAATGTGAAGTTAAGCATCAACTGGAGATCACGAGAGATGATTCAACTGGACTTTGTTTGTGAAGGGAGAAACTGCTTTCACATGGAGACCGAGAGCCAGAGAGGGAGAAAAGACAGAGCCTGAGGTAAGGGAGGCAGAGATGTTTCCAAGTTCTCTGAAGGTATGCCTGCTGTGCTTCATACTGGTCAAAGTGACCAAAGCCACTGATAGTCTTTGCTGATGACTATCAGAGACAGAGCTCAAAATCTTAAATTAGATTTTAGTCTGCTTGATATCATTGCTTAGAGAGTTTGCTGTCTGTCGATTTAATGCTTAATGACCTCTAAACACTAACCCACTATCTATAATCTTTGTTACTTGATAAAGCCATTTCAAAACCTGCAGAATATGTAGCTTATGGGATGAAACATTAAAAGATTTATGGGTAACTTAAGGACTTTTCCTGGGTAGAATGCACAAATAATTTTTACCCAATGAAGTGCCTTGTTCATAAAACAATTGTCCATAATTTCTACATCGCCGTCTTTTATTTTGAGAAGTGCTTATTATCATTATTTTTTTTTAATTTGGCTTTCAATCACACATATCAGTATTACACAATACAAAGTCAGTACATGCTTAAACTAAATCTGACAGAAAGAAATTTAATAATGGGTTTTTGAACCTAGCTGTAAAGGTACATTTGGCTATCTTTCAAAAGGCTGCAGGCATAGATTAGTCACTTTACTCCAGCAGCAAAGAATCAAGTTTTGTAGAAGTGTTGGCACTTTGAATGACAGTGAAACTTTACATGTGGGATATTGCTTAAAAAAACCAGTATTAACATATTCTGCTTTCTAGATCGTATAGTTGAGTATGTATGTATTTTTTTCTTTTTATTTTATTTATTTTTATTTTTTTGCTGTCAAGTAGTTGTCTTTAACACCAAACCAGCAAGCTCTCCTTGACTATGATATCAGATGTAGACAGGTAACATATGCCCCAGAAAAAAGAAAAGAAAAAGCCAATCGTTTCTCACCTCTGCCTCTCTTCTAACGTGCTCTCAACCTGCGCAGTCGCATCTTCAGAAGGAGTTAACGTAATGAACCCCACTGTGGACGCAATCCTAAACTCCAGCATCATGCCACACCTCTGTCTCACCCACTGTTTCTGCATGTCTAGTGATGAATAAAGTTTTTTTAATGATTTTTGTCATTGGGTGAGACAAAGAGAGGGCGGACATAGCTGGCTTATAGGATTGATCAACAGAGCTACGACAAGCATGAAATGGGCGACATCGAGGCGTTTGCGATATTTGTCTACGTCGAGTGGCAACATCATACTGGACAGCATTGGACGTGGTTTAAGTCAAAACGTTCTCTAATACTGTCTGGTGATGATGTTGGCACCGACTGTGAAGTCATCGTGGACAACACTCCTGACAGAGATACAGCTTCATGTAGACAAAATTATAACTCAGAGAACTGTAGACAATTTTGTAATGTGTAGTTGAGAAACAATAAAACTCACATCTGTCTTATTTTTCTTGTTATGTGCCTTCCCTTTTCCTTTAAAGTCATGCTTGCATCTTCTAAATTTGCTGATTTTCAACAAATCTGCTTTCTCCCTTTTAGCTCTGAAATATATTTTCATTCTAAATTGTTGTTATTCTATAATATCTCTGGGACTCGAGTCCTGTGTGATCATTTTGTATTTTTGCTGTAATGTTTAGATTAGTGGCAACATTTCCTATATAATAGTATTTCCTACTATATAAGTTTTGCTTGTATGTGCGATTTGGATATCATTGTGGTCATGGTTATCACAAATTCATTTTTACTTTGACTGTCATAAATCTTATCGATATCTCTCTTGTCTTCCCATCGTCTTTAATTAAACCTATACTCAGCAGTTACTCTGTCCAGTGCAGCATGTGTTTACATGTATCCGTCTTTCCTCTTTCACTAGATCCAAAAGGAAAAAAAAAAATCTTTATAAGCTCAATCTTCTTCCCTAAGGAGAGCAACTTATCTGATAAGACCAATACCTACATGTAGATATCATCAAATGTAATGTTAGCATGTAAAGTTATATTTGTTTTGTTCTATCATATTTGTTCAGTTAGTAAATGTCCATGTCTGCAGTGTGTATATTACACGCGTGTATACTGTACAGCCCTCGGTGCCTTTGAACAGGTAAACTAGATTAAATGATACATTGTATATTGATCCTGTTACAACATCAAGTGTGATTCTCTCCCTCATTTCTCTTTTCTCTGTCATTCATGTTCAGTCTTTTTAGCTATTTCTGGCTACTCTATTTCCTTTCATTAGTAATCAATTAATTTTTGATGTAGTAAAGGTTGAATCATGGAAATATTGCCCTTTATCATCAACCTGTTTCTGTATGATATAACATTTTTCTATATAATGTACATTCTGCACAATATGGAGAATGAAATAATAACAGCACTTGTCCTACTGCTACAGTCAGTCTGGGTTGCCTGAGTATACTTAGCATCTCCCAAAGAAGGTATAATATGAAGAAAAGAAGTCCATGATGCATTTATCAGCATATGGAGTTTTGTGTTCCAAAATGCCCTGTCTAATGGCAAAAAATAGAAGTGAAGAAAAGAATTAATCTTCATACAAGTATCAAATGATTGTGGTTCACTAATCATACTGTAGATGAAATACAGTGAGGTTAAGGCATAAGTGTATTTTTGTCCTTTTTAAAGGCGGTAAGAATGTGGCACAGATGCAACCATTCTTTTTATTTTGTTCAGTTAGTCTTTCCGCTCTCTTTGATTTGCCAATTTTTAATCTCTGTTTTCAACGGCAATTGCTAGGTAAGTAATTAATTGATACAGCACTTTGTTCCTCTCTCCAGATTGGTGTGATATAAAACAGAAATAAGAATAGTATGCATAGTGTCTTGAAGCATTCAATTATTAGATTTGGACATAATTAATGAATAGCTATTTTTCTTTATAACTTTCCATGATGGTTTTGTTTAATTATCCCCTTTGCCCTTGAACAATTAAGGATTGGTGCACAAGAATGCTATTTATATGCCAACCTGTTTCAGTTTCCCTTCTGTAAATAACCACTATAGTAATCACGACACCTTCTGAGTATCTTCTGATAAAGTGCAATAATCTGTGGTGTAGTGTGTGTTAAGCAGGCAATTTTCACGGCATAATGTACAAAATATAAAGCCTAAAATATCATTAAATTAAAGAAACAGTTCGCCACAAAGATCTTTCAGTGATAAAGTGCTACCTTTGTACGCTGATACAGTTTGTATATGAAGAAATCTCACTTTAAATTGATGATATATGAATCTATATGATGTGCATACATGAAATCACGTATGATAATTATGTAGGTTAAATATGATAAAACTAAAACAGGTTTATGTCACAGAGGCACATGATGGCATCATGTAGTGTAATCTTTCTCACACTCTGTCCTTTCAATATGCTGATCATTGGATTTTGTCAATCAGATGGACTAGCGAAATGCAACATCTTGATTTAAGTTGGCTTGTTAACATTTGGATACAAGAACAAGTACAGGGGTGCAATGAATAAGAAGCTGATGAAAGAGAGTGAAGGATGAAATGAAATGTAGAATGTGAAAACTGTTTGTCAGCACCTATCTCATTATGTTTGGCAGGAAAGGAGTGCTTGTAACTGACACTCTGTATGGATAATAACTGGGGACTGTATTGGTACGCTGTACCATTCATGACAGTTGATCAGCACAATCAGTCTTCCCTTGGTTTCTGTATCTCATTTACTTACGATTATCTAATTGGTGCCCACACCCAAGTTTCATATCAAAATGATTTAAATTCCCCTGTTTGTAAACTCTGCAGACAGCCTTTATTCCCCCTCTCATCTTTGTTTCTTTATGTATTTCATCCTCTGCTGTGCTATACATGGCAACAACAGTCATATGTGCAGTACCTTCACATTCTCTATGAATGAATGAATGAAATGCTTACATTAAGTATGTGTTTAACAACAACAAATGTGCACTGAAATATTGTGTTGCTTCTGAATGTGTTACAACGATGGGCATATGATTTCCACAAGGAAAATACAAACACATACTGTAGGTTTTTGGTGTTGTTATAACTTGTAAATGATAGCAAGAGAAAGTACACAGTTCAAACCAATATGTAAGGAATATGATCATAAATATTTCCTATTATGAATAGTCTATTCTTTTTATTTTCAAGGAGACTCATGTGCATAAATATGTTGAAAACCTTTGCTGAAGTAAAGTGATCATATGCATTTATGTCAGTGCACTGTAAGATACATGTACCAGCATTTCTCTCTCTCTTTTTTTTTTTTTTTTTGCTTGAGGCAGCAGGGTGAGGGTCAAGAGCATTCTTTACGTGGTGAATGGTTTTATAGACTCTTCTCTTTTTATTGCAGCCCACTTCCACATGTCATGAATTCCATGTTGTTAGTTACACATGCAACTCTAAAGGTAGAATGATATTTGATTGCCAAGAAAAAAAAAGAAGAAGAAAAATCTGCCAATGTTGTGTTATTTCACATTGTGCAGATAGTAGAATGTCGACATGGGAACACGTTTTCCTGCTAGTTTTAGGTGGTCTTGTCTGATGAAATGATAGCACCTGAAGCTCATCTTTAGAAATATGAGAAAAGTTGCAAGGGTTTTCTCTAGCTTGCCTCATTTTAAGAAAAGTCATTTCTAAATATTTGAGACCTTTGAAGAACCCTTGTCACTTATTGGAACTGTGTCCAAAAAATACTGAAGCATACATGGCAGCTTAATCCCAACAAGTATTAGATCAATATTTCATGAGACAGACACAGACATGAATAAAAAAAAAATTCCTGTAAGTTTACCAGTCCTTATATTCTGATGATGTAGTGACTCATGTTTGAAAGCATAACATAGAATTCTGGTAATAAAGATAAGAGAAGAAATGTACCTGACTTCTGTTTCTCTGTGTGCTAACTCTCTGGTTGTAATGCTTCCATTTTGAAAGAGAGTTGTGATGATGAATACCTTAACTTTTGGACTGGTTTTATGGAAGAGCAAGAAAGAGAAGAAAGAGAGAGAGAGAGAGAGAGAGAGAGAGGGAGAGGGGAGCTGAAGCTGATAACTATGAAGATGTTTATGATTATAGTGATATGAAGCAGATTAGATATTTTGAATGTAAATACAAGACAAAAAGTTTAGAAATTTGGATAAACATACAGGCATACACTTTCATTCATATTCATGACATGATTCACATACAAATAAGAGAGAAAGAAAGGATGAATGAATATAATGACAAAAATGATGGAAAATTCATTTCAAGATGGCTCAGCACAAATGTTCAAGCACCTTAAGCATACTCCCTTAAAAGATGATAATCTCACTTCAGATATTTTAATATATGAAATCAAGGAGAGTGTATCGGTCTCTTTTAGCTGTAGTGATTGTATTTCAAGGGAAATATTGAAGGCAGTACTGTCTTGTTTTACTCTTCTTCTTTTTTTACTAGACACTTCCCATTTCTAGATTGAATGAAAATGCATTGTTTTTTAAATTTCTTTAATTGTATTATTCCTTTGGAGGCAATTATAAATATTGTGTGCATTGCAGGAAAAAAATCAGTATTTCAGTTGTCTCAACACATGAAAGCACTTATGCCGTGACACAAGGCATTTTCACATCAGCCCGATAAAAATCCAAGCTTGAGATATTTTTCGTGGTTGCGAATTAGCGCGCTATTTCATGTCTTATTCACATCAACCCGAAGAGAATTAGCCTGAATTTTTTTTCGAGCTAATTCGACAGCTGAGTATGTGCAAACAACATCGGTAATGTGTGTGCCCTCTCAAAAATTCCTCATGATTTGTGTGCAGTTTGCCTCGATCGATCGGGTCACACACGCTAAGCATGATGGGATGCATCGCGCTAATTTCTCGTGTCGTTTTCACATTATCAAATAGTGCGCTACTATCCGGCTATTTCAGAAATTTCCTGAGTTGGACTTAAGAAATTTTCTCGATCAGAACGATACAATTAGCGCGCTAATTTGTGTTCACATTATCAAATAGCGCGCTATTTCGCTATTGGGATAATTTCCCAAGTCAGAAAATAGCGCGCTATTTCGAAACATTGGGCTGATGTGAAAACGCCTACTGATAGAGAAGACAGATGTTAAATGCCACGTGTCCTGTCTGTCATTTTCTTTCTTTGTATGGTACTTCTCTCTTTCTTCTCTACCAATCTTCCTCTTTCGTTGTAACTGCCACTGTGGAATTCCCCATAACATTCCACATGAGATACACAAAGAACCTAGTAGACAGAGTTTAGTAGTTGTGGAATCAACTGGCTAATTTCCAAACAGGATATTAAAAGCGTGCAAGACTTGTAGCTGTAGCACGTGGTGTGTGTGTGTGTGTTGTGTACAGTCTCCTTTGTGTGCCAGGGCAAAGTCCTTAAAGGCACACTGCATTCCTCAATATGTTCAGAAGCAGCAAAGTTCATGTCGTATGGACAATGTAACCTCATCAAAGGCAAAATCATGGAACAACCACGAATAAGTGTATCAATGGCAATGCACTCTGAAGTGGTTTGCAGATAAGGCTTACAGACGTGACTTGTAAAATGCATACAATATGCTGTGGAAGTGTTCACCAAGGAATTCCTCACAGCTATGAATGATGGTGTTATGAACAGATACAAACATTATGAATATATTGCAATAAGTGAAGTGATATGAGCCTTTGTGTGCAACATTTTGTATATAAACACACATACATTGTATGTATGTGTGTGTTTGTGTGTGAGAGGTATTCCAACATCTTTACATATGAAAGTTGAATGTCTTTGTTTGCTTATATATGTGTGTGTGTGTTTGTGTGTATGTATGAATGTTTTTGTTTCAGTGCCACTCCTGGAGAAGTAAGTCTATTAATACAATGGTAAAGTACTGATATGAGTAACAAAAGACATCTGTAGGGTGCACCTTCCCCATAGACCAAGCATAACTTCCATGTTTTCGCACAAGGTCTTTTGTTAACCATATTAGTGATATAGTATACAAATAATGACTGCTATGAGGGGCACAATTAAAATTATGGGCCCAAGGTGATGTGAAAACCGTAACTATGCCCGAAGCGAAGCTGAGGGCATGGTTATGGTTTTCACATCACCGAGGGCCTACATAATTTTAACTGTACCCCGAATATCAAGCAGTCATTATTTGTTTTATATACCGAAAATATAGATTTCGAAATATAGATAACGAAAATATAGATTCTAGTCTCTTTTACAAATGAGGTATATAAAAACAGGCAAGTTATGCCTCGTCTAGAGGAAGATGCATTTCCAGTGGCTTTTGTTAAGCATAAGTACATGACATCACTGGCAGAACCTTGTTTTGGAAGGTTTTTATGTGTGTATCCAAAGTTATCTGATGAAAAATAGTAGAAAATTATTGTAACGTACATACAGCACATATTCAGAGATTCCTTTAGGTATGATGAATCAACACAAGTCAACATGCATTTCCATTGTATGGTTCCTTTAAACCCAAGCTTATTAATCAGTTAACATTTCTGTAACACACAGTGAAATACGGTATTCATAACTTATATTTCTATAGCATATTTTGTTTAAATGTTAGGAAATACAAAGGCCACTTTGCGATTGTGTTTGTAATTAATTTGATTTCCTGTCTAATATAATTAAGACACACACATGCATAATCAACATACTGATAACACATCCATAGTGTATGTATGTTGTCTGCGATAACAGACATTCAGAGCAAGCAAGAATTCAAGACAGGGAGGAGGGGGAGGAGAGAGAGGGAAAGAAAGAGTCAGAGAATGAATACCAAATGTCCAAAACATTCCTCTGAAACTTTTCATGCCATCTCAATGATAATGAAGTGTCACTAAATGCAAGGTCTTTCACTTTCGTTTTCAGATTCGATCTTTGTATGTAACCAGGACTAGTCTGCTAGTTCAGACCCAGTTCTGTTTTGATGAAGATATGATAGTTATGGATATGAATGAGCCGAAATAAGGGAAAAAGTAATCTCCAAATAGATAATATACTGTAAGCAACAAGTCCATGTAGAATCGTAGTAAAAATAAATAAATACCGATAATCAAAACAATTTTGATTCAAATAGCAATGTTCTGAAAAGAATGCATATTGCTAGGAGCACAACCAAATAGGTATGCCAGATATGGTATACTGCAGAACGAGGAATGTTCACATGCATTCTGATTTAGCAAATTTTGTGAGAGGCAAGATTTGCAAAATTAGAATGCATGCAAAAGTTCTTGTTTACAATATATATGCTTTGAATACCAGTGGCAACTCTCAAAAATGTCATGCCACTAAAAAGGCTGTTAGCTCCAATTTGCAAAAATTTCATCCTGCAAATGTATCTTGCTTTACAGTAGTATCTCTCAAATAACACTCTTGTTGGCTCTATTAAAAGGGAGATGTAATTCTTTAAACGAGTCACTGCTTCAGTTCATATCTAATCTTTTGTAAAGCATGATAGCTTATCTCCAATTTAGAATCGTCGTCTTGGTAGAAATATGCACTTTATAAGACAGTAACTCCTTTATCAAACCGTTGAGGATGAGTCCCGAGTATACTCGGGCAGGGGTCTATGGGAAATGCGTGTTGTAGCAAAATCAGTCTGTCCTCAATGGGTTAGTCTTTTCATGCCTCTGCTTCGAAATGTCGCTAGAGGCATTATGTTAGTCCTTCTGTTCATCTGTTCTTCTGTCCATCCGTCTTGCTGTCCGTAATCAATTTTGTGGGCAGTGTATTACCAACTAAAAAACCATTTGAGGTATCCTAATAAAACTTGGCATATGTATGACTGGACAAAGTTGTGCCCATCAACTTTTCGGTGCACATGCTTAAGGTCAAAGGTAAAGGTCAATTTCACTATTTCCCCCATATCTATGCAATGCCTGCAGGTATTTTCTCGAAACTTAATGTACACTATTACCAGATTTTTTTAAAAAAAAGTTGGTCATGGGGTCAAAGGTCAAGTGAAAGTGCTAAAATTTCACTGTTTCTCCATTTCTTGGAAATGGCTCAAAGTACCTTCATGAAATTTAGTATATGCATACATACATATGCTGACAGTGATTCTCTTGGGAATTTGGGGGTCAAGGGTCAGATAATAATGCTAGAATTCTGCTATTTAAAGCTGAAATTACACTTGTTTTCCATGCCTTGGAGATTACCTAGTGCATAAACTTATAGGTATAAACATGCATTACCGCACAGTTATTCTATAGGCAAAGATTTTGGCCATGTGGTGCAAAGGTAAAGGAAAAATGTCTAAAGGTCATAATTTTCCCCATATTTTGAAATAGCTCAAAATATTGTTATGAAAATTAATGTTACCAGAAAGTTATTATTTGAAGAATTGTGGGCCATTGGGTTAAAAGACAATGGTCAAAGTTCAAGTAAAGTTGCTGAAATTCCCAAATACTTGCTCTCGTTAAAGATGTAGCTGTCAATTCAAATGAAACTTAGTTCAAGAAAAGTAACACTGAACATATTTGTGACAAAGATGTCATTTAAATTTTTTGCTAACCTATTGTCTAGACATAGGCTACTCTTGACCTATTTTGGCGCAGGCATTCCAGATGCCATAGCAACATTTCTAGCTTACTGTTTTTGTTATCACCATCTTTTTCATTGTTTCAGTCCAACATTTGATTTTGATAATGAATTCATGAAATCAATATATACTGTTAGTTGATGAGGACAAGATTCTTTTTCTCATATTCTCTCAGGACAAGCTTTCACTACAGTAAAGACTGAATCAACAGGAATTGTATGCCTTGTAAATGTCTTATGAGTAGGCTCCATCACTGAAACTGTCGTCAGTGTTAAGACATCAGTGAGTTGCTTGCCAAGTACGTGGGTGGCACAGATAAGGGTGTCTGATAAAATGAGACTAGACTTTCGCCCACTTTTCATTCTTCAGTAATCTTGAGGTGGAGCCCAGAGCACACAGTACAAACCACAGAGTGGGCGAGTGGGAGGGGAAGAGGGAGGGAGGGAGGGAGGGGATGTTTAGGGTAAGGGTAGAGAGAGGAGAGAGAGAGAGAGAAGGTGGGGGGGGGGTAGGGAAAAAGGGACAAAGAAGGAAAGGAAAAGATGTTATTCTGTTCTCATAACAGCAAAATTTAGGACTGAGGTGAACCCAGCAGATAGCCTTGTTTGAGATGATTACAGTAGGGGACGAAGGAGACCTGATGCAGGAGTCAGCTGATTTTGAAATGTCACACATATTTTTTTAATGTACTTGTAATGTCTGCATACAATGTGTATGTATACCTACATGTATAGAAGTGAAATGTGTTTACATATATAACAGAAAGAACAGAAAAGAATGATTTGATAAAGGTATAGTTCTTTCCTCACACAAGATGCAGTCTTACTGTGACTCAGTCCACAGAGCAAACCCACCGTCCAGCTAGGCAGCAAATATAAATGCCGAAGTAACAGCCAAAACTTTCTGGTAGGCTGTTGTGTTTCTCTAGAGGCATATGTCAGGAAACCGGAATGTATTAAGGCCATGCTGCATTAGAAAAAGTGAAAAGTAAAACTGATGAGTCTGGTCAATAGGTAAGTCCCCAAAATAGGGGTATTGTTAGCATTACTTGGTTTGGTAAGAATAAGCCAGTTCGGAGATAGCTCATGTGCACATGGGTACAAATGACCTTTCATTTTTCTTACTTGGTTAGGCACTCCACTTAATTCAAAGCAACATAATGCAGCAGCTTGCCCAACATAGCACTTTATGGAACTCATATTCTGACAAAGAATAAACCTGTGTAGATGAGGTGATCAGAATGGTTCATCAATTAACACCTTGGGAAGCATCTATTTGGTTGTGCTGTTTTGAATACATTAACAAACTTTTTCTGTTAACATTGCCAAATACCAGGCTTGCTGTCAGGTGGATGTACTGGCAGGCACCATTTATAAAGATTCCATGAATAATCATAGCATTACAGATGCTTATCTCAGTGACATTAAAAACCAACCTGTCTCTCGGTACAAATTACCTTTTTCTGCTCATGCTCAAACTGGAACCCTGAACTGGCTTATTGTATTTGTATGCATGACAGTAGCTGCATTACTGTCAAATTCATGAGTACTAAAAACTATTTGATTTATATAGTAAACCTTGATTATAATACAGGACCAAAGTTTGCATAGGTACTTATTTCTCATTTCAGTGATGTCTGATGTATTTAATGAAACACTTGATTTTCATTTCAGTGAACCATCTCTGCAGACACTTGGTAACTCTATTGCAAAATCCTCATTATGTCTGCATCATCAACAAATGCTGCTATTTCAAGGAAAAATTATTTGAGGTAGTAATGACCATTCAATCAGATGTGTGTGTGTGTGTGTGTGTGTGTGTGTGTGTGTGTGTGTGTGTGTGTGTGTGTGTGTGTGTGTGTGTGTGTGTGTATTGTGCTAAAGATTATCTGTGATGATGATGGAAAGGGGATTAAGACTACCATGATACACCACATCTGCCTCTGAACTTGATCCCATGTACCATTTTGACCTGTCTATGAAAGTGGGCTGTTGAGATGATTAATTCAGTTCGTAGTTTAGAGTGAATTTTTCTTTTTAATCATAGCAGATCCCCCTAGCCATTGCTATATGAAGATGACTGGACACATTCTGATTCAGAGAGTGTCTGTGTCTGAATGTAAGGAATATACTGAGCAACCCCCCTCCCAAAAAAAAACACCAAACAAGCAAACAAACAAACAAACAACAAACAAACAAACAAACAAACAAAAACAAAGAACAAACAAACAAAACAAGCAAAACAAAATGAAACAAAATGAAGCGTAGTGTTGTGATGATTGCAGGATAGCTTCTACAAGTTTCAATACGTTTGAAATTAGGACCTCAATCCTATAATTCATTGTCTTGTGGCTACTAGTATTTACAGATGTATCTATAAAGTGAGGTATGAAATATTCATACAGTGTGTGTATGGGTTAAACAAAATGACAACAATATCAAAGAAAGGAAGATGTTATTAACCAAAGGAGTGAAGATAAGGGATATGAGTTTTCTTCAATTTGTCTCCCTCTGTACAAATGAAATATATATGTAAGATAGCAACTGCTGATCTACATTTTTAACAAACATGTCAGAAAATATGCCTTCTCTGCTTTGGACTACTTAACATAGCAGTGTCAAAATTTCGGAGCTTGGGTATTTGTTCCAAATTCATCCTGTCACTGCCGGCAACCAGGGATAGCCTAGTGGTAGTTTCCCTGCTCCGATAGTAGTAGATGACAGATTTGATTCCTGCTGGTTCCTTTTTTCTGACATGTTTGTTAAATATGTAGATCAGCATTTGCAATCTTACAAACTTCATTTGTACAGAGCGAGACATATCGATGAAAACTCATACCCCACCACAAAGAAATTTTTGTAGAGTTTTCAGAAATTATCACCAACACTATTTTAATTACTGATTGCATGTTATGGCATTACATTGATTCCACTGTGGATGAGACATACTAGTACATCAACATGTTATTGTCAGTTGCTTGTGTGCTGGCTGTGAGACACGCATCATCACTAAAGCAGTCCTTCCAGGAAAGACAGAGGACATACTTAACCATACGCCCCCTGTAGAGATAAACTATAGCTGCTAACCTCTGTCATGTTATGAGGGGGAGGAAAGTCTTTCATCAAGGCACTTTTAACTAACATTACTCATGGAGATTAATTTCAAAGTGAGTCATTGTGTGTAATCACATGTGATTCATTTGCAAGTGACTGAGGAAAATTGTTCTTGGACATACATGATGAGGAAAGGAAAAAAGTCAATGGTACTTGAAAGTGGGTGTTAACAATGAGAGCATGCATAGTGCATACATCCATTTTTTTTTTTGGGGGGGGGATGGCCTATCCCAAGTGGTATAACCAGCAATCTTGCTTGAGTTTATTGAATTTGATACTAAGTTTCAGTGATAAATGATATAATACAATGGCATTTCAATAATTTCGTGTAAGTCCTCAATAGCAAATAATGAATTTGGTCAGGAACAAATCTTTGTTGAAACATCTTACAAAATCAGTGCCTGTTGAAGCTACCCAAAAATGCTGAATTTGTAGAATGGTCCAGTTTTCTTGCTAACTTTGTTACACAGTCATATGAAATGATAGCAGGCCTTTAGACATGCTTATAGGTTGCAGGAAAATGTGCTTTGCATGACTTGAGATTGTGCAGTTATATAATAAGATAATCATGCTCATTGGAAAACCCTGTATTCTTTGCTGCATAAATGGAATGCCCTGAGATTGAGGTTCTAAAAGGACATGAACACTTTGTGCATGGGTGGGAGAGACCTGCTAAATTGTATCAAGGGATTGGTGAGAGAGAAAAGGAAATAGCAGAGTTAAGTTCTTGGTAGATAGGTGTGTAAGTGTGCCAGACCCAGTGGGAGAGCAAGAAAGGTGACCCACATGTGTGCTTAGATTTCACATACATGTTTTACCAATATGATGCTGCTTTGTGCCTTGCGCAATTTGGTCATGGCGCTCTTGACTCAACTGTGAATCATCCTGACCTGCCCAGCCTCGGTGGCGACATTCGTGTTTACTTATGTGCAGACTGTGAATGTGTAATACGTGGAATTTTCTCCCATCCCTATTCCTCTTTTTTTCTCCTCTCTATCATCTTCTCTCCCTCTTGAGCTCTCCTATGTCCATCTCTCATGCCAACTTATGACTCCATGTCTGTCATATATCCATAGTTTACTCTATTTCTCTAATATTAACTAGTTTATCAAATCTTACCCCTTTCTTTTGTTCTAGTTCTTCACAAAGTGTATCAGAGAAAAAAAAATATCTCTGCAAGTACACACCGGTATTTCCTCTTGTTTTTCATTGGTGGTTATATGTTTTTTTCCATCTCTTCTGCCATATGTCATGAAGATTATCAGGAAGAAGGTGCTATTATCATGCATGCAACATCAGAGGTGATAGATTATAAACCAGAAAATTCCCAAGTGCCAGGCACAAATTGTAAATGGTTCAAGCCCTCATAATTAGAGTTAATGTTAAAAGATATTGACTTGTTCAATTGTTCTCATGTGGTCGTATCCCCAAACACTTGAATCTTATATCAAATGTATTCTGATATTTCTTTTCTAATGACTTTTCAGATAGTAGACTGGTTAACTAGTGCGTAATGTTGTCTAAACTTGACTTACTATAAAAGTCGTTATTTTTGCAAGGATTTCATTTTCACAAATTACTGTTGGGCCATGAATTTCACAACATATTAAAATATCATGAATGATTGCCCTTATTATAGTCCTGGTGTCAAATCGCGAAAACAACATCTCTCGAATATGTCTGTGACCCTCTGTAAAATATCTGTACACGAACAGTTTTGACAGTATCTTGAGGAGAGTCCAACCATACCACATGTTGGAGTCAGTCATAGCCTGGTCACATGATTCAGTTGATGCTGTTAAAGGTTAAAAAGATTGTGTACAAAAAAAAAATGACTAAAATTAATTTTCTTCTGATGTGAAAGTGAAAAATATAATGCTATTCCTGCATGGATAACTTCAAAATAATGATTAATCAGATATACTAGGATTTGAGACTGGGGTATAGTAGCTTTTGAACAACAACATCAACAACAAAAAAAAACCTGGCAATTTTAAGGTTTTGTGTACAATATGCACATAATGAGGCCGTGATATCAACTCATTTATTTGCATATTCATATTGACTGTCAAGAAATGTTTCGGAAAAATTTGCCAAATTTCATAACTTCCTGATTTTGTTTTGTCTGATTTTGATTAAATTTGCTGTTGTGCTTTAATGAAATTTTATTCTTTCTCATCAGACTAACTTTTAACTGGTCCTAAATTAAATCTGAACTTTGAAGTTTTGGGTTGCATAAAGCCATTGCAACATTTGCCAAAGTTAAAGATTGTGTCCAAAACATTTGTAAGGTGAAAGTACATTTCGGATAGTCATGAATGTGCATATATAACTTTGCCTGTATATAAGTGCGAGGTGTTTCAACATCTTTTATTCGTAGAATGGATGTCATCAGTTTGAATAAAGACATGAATGGGGGCCAGTACATCCTGTGACATGGCTTTCTTGCACTTTATTTCGTCAAGCTTTTGGCCTTCACGGCCCTGGTCGCAGCTGTGTGTAGTTCTCGTGGACCAAGAACCACAGAGGCCTAAACACCAACTAGAGTGACTCACAGCTGAGACTGAGGTGGAGAAGGCAGAAAGCTTGGCAAAATTATGTGTGGGAAAGTCATCATATCACCGCACCGCATGTATCGGCCCTCATTCATTTGCTTGCATGATATATTTGACAAATATTGTGCTCAAAGCTTGTAAAATCAATGACCTGCCAATGACATTAACATACTTTTCTTGAAATAGGACAGTTATGCTCTAATCAATGTGATATACCCTTCACCTAAAGCTAATTTTCAGGAGTTACCGTGAACTCTACAATACCTTGTACAACCCTCTACACACTGCCGAAGGACTTTTTGAGGAAGGAGCAAAACTCTATATGTAAGTGCAATAATGGTCAAGTCAAATCAAACAAACAAAGAATGCTGGAGGTTTCAAAGTTTCAAGTGTTGTCAAAAACTGAGTTAAAAAGCGAAATGTTCATATTGACATACACACATATCTTCACCAACTTTCCTTTTTTTTTCATGTGGAAATAGAAATTAAAACTGCAATCAAATATTTGCTGCATTACAATTAGCGAGGTCTTTTGACTTTAAAAAGTTAATGGCTGTATGTACTTGCTAAATTAATGGCCAGAAACTTGATTTTCATGATATTTGCATCCATAAACAAGTAGAGTTGCGAGCTGATGACATTGACACCTCAGCTTATTTGCATATAATATTACAGTTAAGTATTACTACACTTGTGATTGATGAAACTGACAGTCTCTGAAGTTTGAAATTCTTAAGGTTTCATATCTCTGGTTTAATTTTTTTTTGTAAAATTTCTACCATTCTGTTTATCATATTGCACGACATTAATGACACAATGTCAGCATGGTGTGATGTTGCACTTAGATATGATCATATTGCCAAACCCCTTACTTTGCTTGTTTTTGCATAAAAGTCCAGTACATTTTGACAAGTCACTAGCATATGTTTGTGAGCAAAGCAAAACTGACAAATATATCCTCGCAATAAATTCTGGCAAGTGGAGACTTGTGGCAGAGGTGCATGATGAGTTGTCATGGTGATCAAACTTGGTAGTGACTAATGGTGAAATGGCACACTATCTAAACCCTTTAGTGTGTACACTATCTATTCTTTGGTGTTTTCAGTAGTTGGTTGCTATGCGCAGGGGGTATGATAAGGTTATTAATAACTTCATTGTGATCCAAAGCGTAGATGTATTCAAAGACATATACAGTGACAGACAGACTCGGTGAACGTTGTTTGAACAAGTGGAAATGAACAGTGGGCAGAGAGGTCAGACAGAGGGCATATGAATATGGCAGGAATCCTAATTAGACTGGCACTTCTCCCATTCTCTATCACATCATTTACAGCCCTTCTCAGCCTCCTTATAATACATTTGCCTCTCACACACTGCCTCACACTTTCTCATCATTCATGTGCTCAAATATTCCAGGAAGAGGAAAAATGTCATTCTCTTTTCTGAGTTTAGGCTATAGGTTTCGTCATGACAAATCTTCCACATTGTTGAGCCTTGACTAAATTTACTGCTGCTTTATACCCCTATGCATAACACTGTACATCAGTGGAAACCAGTCAATTTTCAGGGTTTGCATTACTCTATGAAAGATTTTATGAAAATTTTGGTAAATATTATTTCTATTGTGCTGTGAATATAGCTGTGGGGAAATCTGTGTAATTTTGATGTTGTGTATTCCTTGAAGTCTGGTGAAATCTGTTATGTTAGCAAAGTCAGTGATGATGCTATGAGCATAACCCCATCATGACAGTCAAGATCAGACTTAAAGACTTCAAATTCATGGTACCTTGAGGTTGGAAATGCATGGATAGACAGAGGACATAGTAGTAACATACAGAGATGCTTACTTGAGTCTCCATATTATTCATAATCTTAGCACAGTCATCACAGAATGTTCCCTCAGACAATATATAATTTAAGAACTTTGTGATACCAACTAAATGACAAATATAGATAGTGCTAGACAGGCAAGCTCAGAGTCGTGTCGTACAGACAGCTCACAGTATCCATCTGACTGGCTTATCTGTTAAAGCAGAAAAAGAATGAAAGAACAAAATAACAAAACAGAACAAGTAAGTGCTGCTTTAAAAAGAAATCCTGTGACATTCAGGAGATCATTTGATCTAAACTTGACATGTAATCAGTTCCTTTATTAAGGATATATGTCTGAATTGTGGTGAAGCGTGACAAAACCAGTTAGCTGAGTGACAGAAAATAGTTCATTAGCATTTGCATTTCTTGCCAAACTTCTGTATCTTACAATGTGGATAAATGTAATATCAGCTTCTTCAAACTTCGACTATTATAGTATGGATGATCTACCTGTATTATCTTGTCAGTGATTGTGATATGATTCCATGCTGGATTGTTTGACATTCATTTGAAGTGATTGACATCAGTATCACACCTCCTGTCTCCATCAAAGCCTTATCAGAAGGCAAATATTTAGGAATCATTAATAGCTATCAGCAATTATTAACCCGATCAGCTAGCTTCCTTCATGAAGTGTTGTGAATGAGACACCCCAGACAGAATGCCATGGGTCAAATGCAGCTGACTGTGTATTCTATTTTTGACATTATAAAAGCAGCAAAATGGCAGCAGTATGTCAACCTGAGTGTGAATGCATGGTTAACTGTATATTGCAATAAAGTCCATTTGTATTAGTTGTTCATGAACTTCTCTCTTAATATCATCACTGTGTGCTTGATGGTTTCCTGCCAAACTACCTCCATCTTTATTTGATTTTAAACATGGGATGGAAACAAGACACTGAGGCCATTTTTCACTTCCTCGATGAGTGATAAAAGAAAAAAGAAAAGTGCATCCTGTCATAGGCATACAAGGGAAGAGCACAAATTTATTCATTGCATTCTACGCTTTGTGTTTGCTACCCAAAATATCCACATTTATACATGACTGTATGTGTTATGTGGCACGGTATGTTATGATCATGCCACACTCACATGTGCACGTACACATAAATAATCCTGCAATACTTCCTCCAGTTGGCTGTGTGGCATCATGCAGTCACATGATTTCACCCTAGTTTGATATCTTATTAAAGACATGACAAAAGAGATTATGTGCTTAAAAACTTCAAGCATTCACCGCAAATTTACTGTAGGACTAAAGCAGAGAGTTGGGTATAAGGAGACTCTCTGTAGGTACCTACATCCATGAAGGTATCAAAGGACAAGTCCACCTTCATATACATGTGGATTGAGTAAATGCAGCAACATTAGTATAACACGTCAGTGAAAGTTTGAAGAAAATCAGACAGTTCGTTCAATACTTATGAATTTTTAAAGTATCTGCACCGTCACTGCTGGATGAGAAGACTACTACACTGTATGATGTCACATGCGTACAACGATATAAGGAAAAAATGAAGAGAATTTCACTAAATTTTACTTTTTGAAAAAAAAAAATGTACATTTCCTCGACTCGTCACTGACGTATGTTAAGGGTAATATTATTCTCCTTTGCCTTCTGAAAGAGGGAAGTCAAGTGTTCTTTTATTATACGAGAAAGGTGAAAATATCTTGAATTTTCTTTATATTATCTTGTTATCATTGTACACATACATATATGACATCACAAGCTGTAGTAGTCTTCTCATCCAGCAGTGACTAAGCAGAAACTTTAAAAATTCATAACTTTTAGACGGATTGTGCGATTTTCCTCAAACTCTTGCTGATGTGTTCTATTTATATTGCTGCATTCACTCAATCCACATGTCTATGAAGGTGAACTTGTCCTTTGATAAGTAACATAATCTCATACACGTTCTGTTGTGTCATGATGGAGCAAACCTAGACAAAAGCCCTACATACACATGTACATCACAAATGTACTATGCTATTGGCGGAGGATTTCAGTCACTTCCTGCAGTTGAAATTCAGTGACAATTAAAAAACAAGGAAAAAAAAAAAAAAAACCAGCAGTCTTAGCACAATGACCCAGATGATATGCTTAGTAGTAAATCAATGTGTGGCTAGCTAACAGAAGAGTAATGATAGTTTTTAGATAAGTGTGTGTGTGGGAGGGGGGAGGGGTGGTTGGTTGTGTGTAGGTACGTGAACATAGTTTGAGAGAGAAAAAAAAAAGAGAAAAGAATGGAAAAATATGAACTGTACATTCAGGACAGGTAGTCACATATAGATATGACTACTGTTTCTAATATTGTGTTGTTGTTAAAATACTGGCTATATTTCTGAATGACCGTCTTGAGTCAATTTGGGTACAGCCTACATGAAGTGTATTTACAGTGCATGAATTATGAATCAGTGACAGTGGGGGGTAATTCTCAGCCATCATGGATCCCAGAATGGTCAGTGTGCAGGGGTTCCATTTCCCAGTGGAGAAATTTTAATGATATCCCTTCTTCTGTTTTGCTACCAGTGGAATCTTTGCCTTTGATGTTCAAATTAACAAGGTATGATTTACATGTGTGACAAAATGTAATTGCACTGAGTCCTATGGAGTCCTATGCCCATACAGACTTATTTTCTCTTGTCTTAGATTCCCTTGTTCTGTATTTGCAGTCTTCCATAGATGTGTCCCACCTAAGTCATGAAGAATATGACACACCCTGACTGTCATGTGTGCCCCCAATATCATCATGTTAACACATACTGAGGTTGGTATAGGAGATATTTGTGTATGTATGTGAATAGACAAACACACCTGTGATATCTCCCTGTGTGCCTCTCCAACTCGCCGATCAATGTGACTTAATTTCGCCTGTGTGCACAAATTGCAGTGGGCGCTTGGAGACGCCGGGGTAGAAGCGGCTGGCGCGCACCTTGGCTGAGCTGATTGCATTTTGGTAGAGAGTGAGCAAGCGTGGCGATTCATGCGGAAGATGACGCATTTGAAGGGCAGTTGTCGCTAGTCGCTGTGGGTGATTCGTATCCCGTTTCTTCCATATTCGCCTCTTTCTCATAGAGAAGGTCAAGGTTAAGGGAGCAAAAACTCTGCAGACCACAGGATGAGTACATCCTTAACATTTTAAGAGATTATCAATGTCAGTACCCATAGCATTACTCCCACAATGGATATTTTTGGTTCAGTAAAAGATCATTAGTCAACAACACGCAGGGACTTGTGCATTGCCACAGCAGTCTTGAGAGGCCTCAGTGCAGTAGCCTGTCCATATCAAATATTTTAGGAGTATTCTAAAAATATTGATGGACTCTTTATGCAGATATACTATTAGAGCTGTGATGTGAAATAAGCCATCATTAGCAACAATATGCTGTATAGATAAGTAGGTAAAAAAAAATTTGAAGAAATGAAAAAGCAGTAGAGCTTAGAGCAGTAAGATTATTTACTGAGTGAAAACAAATGTTGGATACAAGTAAGCTAACAGTATATTGTAACATTGCATATTGTACATGGATTAGATTTGGTATAATGTAATACGTGCATATGATCTTTTTTGAACTCGTTGTTTCATGAACAATTTGCTCTCATCAAGTTTGTATCATACTATGTTATATAGGTCATACAGATATGCACAGAAGTAGGACTAATATGACATCAGTTCACCTTGTACACACATTTGCAATTTGATATCATTGAATGGTTCAGAATTTAAAGATACTTTTCCTGTTCTTCCATTCAAATATTTCACTGACACCAAGAGACAAACTATGAGAAATAAAGCTGAAGTCATGTTCTTTCCAATTTTTCCCAGCTCATTTATATCCATCAGCAGGTTCTGTTACAGGAAAGCATAATAACAAAATTTTTCAGTTGCTAGGTACAATTAATACTGATATTGCTTGGTATTGTACACAATAAAGATGGCCATCAGGTACACATGTATTTAGAATGCAGTAATTATGGCAATTATAAGTGCTTTAACCCCTAGTTTTGGGACACGACACCACGCCTTCAGGGAGGCCTGAACGTATGAATGCAGAAATATTTCAGGGACATTGCCATAGAATGCAAGTGAGAGGTCATGGTAGGGTTAGCACAAAGCAAAGAGAAAATGTTTTTGACAAGAGAAGCAAGAGAGTTGAAAAGAAAAGAGTGGGGTAATAATATTCATAAAGAGAGATTGGGGAGAATGGCAGGCCTTAAGGCCTGTTTGTCATGATATATGATATGCACACAGGAACAACCCAGCCCTTTTGTTCATGGCAGGTGATCGCATTAGAGTTGCTGGAGTCGTGAATTAGCGCTACGCCATTCACAATCTGAAAGGAAGCCATCCAACCCCTCCCTCCCAGCCAGTAGATTATATTCAGGAGTGGGTGACTGCATTGGCCTCTACTGGTTTTATTTACACCTCCATCTAACCATTTGGACTAGCAGAGCAGATATGTGGGAGTGGAAGGCACGTTTTAGGTGTAGGAGAAATAATATATTTTAGCATTCCGTGGAGGAAAGTTTTCCCCGTGGAAATTATTTCATCATCATATTGCTAAAACAGAGCGAAATTCAGCAATATGTGGGTGTTATCAAACACAAATGAACACAGCTACAAAAGTGTGAATGTCTGTAAATCATTGTCGTTAGCATCCTATTATGATTGATATATACAACAAATGTCTTGATCACATGACAACTAGTGGTGTAATATGCAAGGAATCCTGGTCTTTTGTACACGCACAAAAAAAGACCCAACTTTGATGTTCCGGAAATTTGTATTAAAAAAATCAACCTTTCAGGTCGCGGAAGATGATTTATATTGTATACACCTCCCCATGAAGTACATTATCTTGCATCGTAAATGAGTTTCAAGGAAATATCCTTTTCTTTCAATCTTAGATGAATGTCAGTTCACTCTGTCAGCTAGGCTGTCATGTAGTCTCCAAAGTAATATTTTCATTGGATTGTTGATATATTTCAATCTTAACACAATTTGTATTAGGTAGATTTTTTTCTATTATATTCATAAATGAATAAATAATAATAAAAATGTAATGTTATCATTTTTGTGGGCAAGGATTTACTGCGGTTACCCATTCCGCGAGCATTGGTTCAAAATTCCTTGCACTCATTCACACGCCATTGTTGTGCTTGTATACTATGAATAATCTCTGCAGAGTATGTCTTAGATCATAAAAAAGAATAAAGTATACATAGATCTGTTAAAAGAAAGTATTATTGGTATCAAGAAAAAATGGGGATGTTAGCTTTCTTTGGTGATCAGTGATGATCAGTTTCTTTGTCAAACAAATAAATGATTTGAGTAGGACCATCTCAAGATACTACCATACAGATCTCCCCACCATGGGCCAGATTGACATTTCTTACTGCAGTCGAAGAGTAGTTATAATCAATGTAAAAATGAGAAAGGGATGAAGGAGATTATTACAAAGAGTTATTGTCCCCGCCGAACGAGTTCGAGCAGGGGACTATGAAACGGGCTCCGTACGTGTGTGTGTCCGTGTGTCCGTCCGTCTGTCTGTCCGTCCGTCCGTCTGTCTGTCTGTGTGTCCGTGTGTGATCAAAATGTTCAATTTGCTACTTCTCTGTCATTTATGAGCCAATTTTGATTCTGTTTGATTTATATGATAGCACTACATGGGAGCTTTGAAACTTCCACACAGAATTTCAGTTGTGACCTTTGACCTTGACCTTTGACCTATATTGTACATTTTGCTTCAAAATGCTACTCCTTCGCCATTTCTAACCCGATTTCGATTCCGTTTGCTTTATGTGATGGCACTAGGTGAGGGCTTCAAAACTTCTACACAGAATTTTGACCTTTGACTTCTTTGACCTTTGACCTTGATTTTTGACCTATATTGTACATTGGCTACAAAATGCTACTCCTTCGCCATTTCTAACCCGATTTCGATTCCGTTTGCTTTATGTGATGGCACTAGGTGAGGGCTTCAAAACTTCTACACAGAATTTTGACCTTTGACTTCTTTGACCTTTGACCTTGATTTTTGACCTATATTGTACATTGGCTACAAAATGCTACTCCTTCGCCATTTCTAACCCGATTTCGATTCCGTTTGCTTTATGTGATGGCACTAGGTGAGGGCTTCAAAACTTCTACACAGAATTTTGACCTTTGACCTTTGACCTTGATTTTTGACCTGCATTGTACATTTTGCTACAAAACACTACTCCTTTGCCATTTCTAACCCAATTTCATTTCCGTTTGCTTTATGTGATGGCACTACAGTCTGTAGGTGAGGGCTTCAAAACTTCTACACAGAATTTTCACCTTTGACTTCTTTGACCTTTGACCTTGATTTTTGACCTGCATTGTACATTTTGCTACAAAACGCTACTCCTTTGCCATTTCTAACCCAATTTCATTTCCGTTTGCTTTATGTGATGGCACTACAGTCTGTAGGTGAGGGCTTCAAAACTTCTACACAGAATTTTCACCTTTGACTTCTTTGACCTTTGACCTTACCTATATTGTACATTGGCTACAAAATGCTACTCCTTCGCCATTTCTAACCCGATTTCGATTCCGTTTGCTTTTTGTGATGGCACTAGGTGAGGGCTTCAAAACTTCTACACAGAATTTTGACCTTTGACTTCTTTGACCTTTGACCTTGATTTTTTACCTATATTGTACATTGGCTACAAAATGCTACTCCTTTGCCATTTCTAACCCGATTTCGATTCCGTTTGCTTTTGTGATGGCACTAGGTGAGGGCTTCAAAAACTTGTACACAGAATTTTTGACCTTTGACTTCTTTGACCTTTGACCTTGATTTTTTACCGATATTGTACATTTTGCTACTAAATGCTACTTCGGCGGGGACATATTTTACGCACCGCGTAATTTCTACTTTTCCTGTCTTGAGTTAGAGACTCCCTGCTTCACAGGCCAAGGTGTAAAATGATCAAGGAATATTTTAAAGTGTTCATTGGACTGTGCCAAAAAAATTCATGCTGCTGTAGAAACTGTTACTATGCTATTGATATAGGTATTCTATATACTCTAATATGTTAGTAAAATAGAGACAGTTCCCAGCCATGTCAATAGTTTTAAAGATATTTCATTCAGAAAATCCAAAGTGGTAACTTTTTTTTTTGGGGGGGGGCAAAAAGGAAGAGCAGGAGTGGCTCTACATAGTACAATGTGACAAATATCTAAGATATCCACATATTGATGTGCCCATGGGATGCCATCCAGCTGACTCTTCACCTCACATATGCCACCAGTTTGATCAAGTGAGTGAAGCCCTATGTCAGTCATAGTCTAACCCTCTAGTCAATTCACTGGAGATAGGATGAATGCTTATAAAAGTCATTCATTAATTAAGAAACGTTGGAACTGACATACAGACAGTCGACCTGAAAACACAATGTGCCCAACCCTCCAATGACTTTGCGAACTATAATCTTTCTTTGTGTTAGAGGTGCTTTACCAGGCTGTCTCTGGATATGATATTTACAATGAATGGAACTCAGAACCCAAACCATATCTCCCACTCAATTCCCCCGCAGTTCTCTCTTCATACTCTGATTCTATTTCTCTTTCGTTTCTCTGTTTACCATGTTACGGGAAATGGGCAAACGGCCTCAGATGGAGGGATTTTGTTTGATTAGTCCTGCCTGCCCAAGAATGAATTGCGTGTCAAGTTTTTGTCACGGATATGCCAACCGCAGTTTAGGCAATGTTCAAAATACACAGGCATCAGTATGTTTGCTCTTCACATAAAATACGGTCTGCTAGCTTCATTCCCCATTCCCTTGTCTTCAGCTAGTATTCCCTCATAATGCTGATATTAGAGTACAGGACTTTATCTATGAAGGGTATGGAAGGCAATTACTGGTAGTTGTTTTTTTGGCTATAAAAAACATAAGCCAGATATTGTTCTTGCATTCTCAATATTTATCAATGAAAGAATCACTAAAAAGAGAGTTGTTTTAGTAGGGTTTGTAAATTTCTTTGTTTTTAATGGGGGAGATAAGCGAGGTATGAGTATCTAGACTGTGGGCATCAAAAAGTAGAAATGTGATGTGATTTCTTCTTTTTTTCTGTCTTAGATCACACTCCATTCAATTCCATTCAACTCAAAATTTATTCATTATAAAATTCAAGTTAGAAACAGATGTACTGTATATTTCTGCATATGAAATGTTGGAATTCCTTTTTATTCTCCTGCGTTCCTTTACTTGGTTGTTCTCTTTTCACTTTTAAGAACTCTTTTGAGAATAAGTCTCTTGAGATAGCTTTAGAGTTTTCTTTTACAGTCTCTCCGAGAGAAACACCGCTATACCAGAAATGTAAGAAGACTAGATTTTACACAAAGTTCTGTAGTTTGGTAAAGATCCCATAAAATCTGTGTATCATAATCAAAGACTTTCGTGTAATTTCTTGTTTCATTTTTCAAAGGAGTCAGCCCAGTCATATAAAGCAGTTACAACACTGTGCATGCAGAGGGTAAAAACCCAACGCCCTATAAATTTCAGACCAACAATTTAGTGTAATAAAGAAATGTCAAATTTGTGAGTTTATTGTCATTTCTGTTACTATTAGCCTTGATTCAGCAGACATGGAGACACACCGTACCATTTGTGCTAATTCATGATGAATATACATTGTATGCACAATACATGACACCCACGTATTGACTACACCAGTGCAAATCATCACAGAGTAACTGGCATGGAATTAAAACAAAGCTGTATCAAATGATGATAGGCACAAACACACAGGATACAATGACGGCCCATACAGACACAAAATTTAGCATATGTGCCATGACTGGTAATATACTTAGTCATTTCTTGGCAAATACACTGTGCTTCTTTATCACTGGCATACATGTTTGTTTATTGTAAAATTATTGTGTAGGTTATTTAAAGCACAGCTCACAGCAGAAGTTAATGCTTTCCTATTTGAATATGTGATGAAACACTTGAACAGGACAGACGATTATTAATTACAGATGCCCACTGAAGCCCAATGTATGTGAATGCAGGGAGTGAGGGGATGGGGATGGCTTGGTGTGGTATCTTCACAACAGGAAAATGTAATTTGTAATATTCAATAGATGTTTAATAAAAACTAAAGGGTTAGGCAAAGTTCATGGTTGTGGTTCTGCCTATTCACAATAGATGGGCCATGCATGGACTCTTTTGAGACAGTGTTTTGCACAGATTACAACAATGTTGAGGGTTGAAGACAGAAGGGATTTTGTAAAGCTGTAAAATGGTGATGATTTACTTATCAGATGACTCTTAGAAGTCTGATTCTAAGAATCTCCATGTAAAGCAACTCCATGCTTTGATAATATATTTGTCTGATAACAACAAGTGTTTAGATTGTTTTTCCAAAAGAAAACTTACGAGGGAAACCTTACATCAGAAATCCGTAAATGTGAAATTTTAGAGTGCTTGAATATATTCAGATTTCTGTGAATATCAACATTGAATACTTCTATATCTGAATATTGATATTTAACTATATTGCTGTATTTTCTCATGACTGATACCAAAATTAAAAGCTGGGCACTTCCTCAATGGGAGATACATGGAGTGAACTGAAAACACACAACTTTGCCAGTCTTTTCATTTCTTTGTGTGTGTTCACATCGAGGTTATTTTGTACCTTTGGTGTGCTGTGAAATAAAAACACATAAGTGTAAAAAGTCACAAAAAGTATGGCGCAAGAGACATGTGTGAAGTTCATGTAGAATTACTAAATAGTTATTTTCAGCCTTGAAAGAGAGTGAAGTGTCATCTTCTTTTATATTGTATCTTGCAAGCGGAGTGATTGCTTTTTCTTTCTGGCCTACATTACCTGTTTCCACAAACAGGAGACAGAGAAGTTGTGACCCTGTAAAGTGTCAGTACAAATCTTGGGAATTTCACATGTCGAGATTGGGGAAATTCAGTCACGTTCTTGTTGGTGAAATTTGTACTTGATGTTGAAAATTAATGTTGGTAAAAATTTGTACCTCTAGGAAAGGTGTTTTCACCTTTATTTTTCCCTGAAGCTTTATTGAATGAAGTTGTAGTTCCAAAAGGGCTGTGTCAGATGTGAAAGAAATTTAGTGTGCTGATAAAGAAAATAAAAGAAAAGCAATGAAAGAGGTAGATATCAAGGACAAGCTGATTGTGGTTGATGAAAAGTTTTAACTGGTACCAAAATTTCTGAGATATCCTGTAGACAAAAAGTTGCATAACACGTGATGTGAAATTTAGGATCTAACTGCTTATTAGTATATCCTGGAATATAGTAATATTTATTTTCTCGTTTGTTTTCTGCATGTTTGTTGTATTTTACAGAGGCCTTAATACCCATGTATACAGTCTGGAAAGAAGTCCCAGTGCCACCACATGATGTACTGCACACTGACTGTGATTTCACTATAGTACACTTATGAAGGCATGGGTTTCAAAAAGATGTTTCCAACAGTTCATTTATTGATGTATCTGAAGTGTTACTGAATATTGAAATTAGTACCACAAATAATATATCATTTACCCATGCAACCATATTTGTGTTCTTAACTTTCCAAAGTTTGGTTTGTTTGTGATTTGTATTTTATGATTCCAATTTATATGAAGATTTTATAAGGTTTACAGAGTTCATCAGTCAAATCAGTGAGATTTTGCATTTTCTTTAAACAAGATATATGATGAAGTTGCTAATTTCTCATGATATTGTCCTGTTAGGTGCCTGAAATAGATTTTGAAGTTAGACATGTGAAGTACATGAGTACAAAAGTACATAGATACTTTAATATAAGGACTATGTAACTATCATTTCTTCTCAATGCACTTCAAACAGCAACAATTACTCAGAAATGTTGGTACTAAGTGTTATGTACCAAGTGTATCAAGTGTTATGCAACTTTTTGTCTACAGGATATCTCAGAAATTTTGGTACCAGTTAAAACTTTTCATCAACCACAATCAGCTTGTCCTTGATTTCTACCTCTTTCATAGCTTTTCTTTAATTTTCCTTATCAGCACACTAAACTTGTGAGATATTTCTTGAAACAACTTCACAGACATAAAAATCATGGAAATTTCAAACATGTCACATTGATTAGATAAGACATCACAGACAAGAGGGCTCACTGTAGGATTTTACTATGGGAATAAAAGGAATCTAGAATAAAGTGTGACAACTGGAAAATCTATGTTTTGTTAACATGGCTAAGGCTCATTCTGCTGGAAAGGTACAGATTTTCTATTACTGTGGGTAAAAATTCATTTTCTACAGAGTTTGGAGAGCTACCATTCCTTCTATACATAGAAGTGTGTGAGCTGCCTGATAGGTTCTGAAAACTGCAGACTGGCTCTGGCAGGAAAAACCAAACCAAACCCCACAAGAATGGCAACAGTTTTGCTCTGTTTAAAGATACAAATGGAGAATGGTATGAAAAGAGGAGGGAGGAAAGGAGAGAAAGACAAGAAAAAGAGGGAAGAGAGAGGGAGAGTGAGGGAGAGAGTCAGAGGAAATACAGGAAATGCGGCCCAAATGAGGTCATGAAGCGTTTCATGCAATCAAATTGGGTTGATGAAGCCCAGTTACATGTCATTATGTTAAGTATATCATGTGCCTATTGAAGGTTTGCACTGCTCATTACTCAGGGTTGGCCTTCAAAAAACAAAGCTTTTGATCCCACAGCATTCCATACCTTTAGCAAATTAAATGCCAGCACTGCCGTACACCAATCTCATTAAGGAACCCTGGCTTAGTTAGACATGACCCTCTTAATGTGAACAATCATGCTGTCTCTCAGTCATGCTATCTCAGAGTCTGTAGAATGTGAATGGTGGATTTCTTTTTACCTATATTAGTGTAACAACCAAAGGGTCTCTATTTCCTTTTGTGTCTGTCTCTGCTAAACAGGTGAAGTCACACCTACAACTTGTACATGTTTGTATCCTTCATGACTTATCTGCAATACAAATACAGGATCTTAAAAGTACCCAAACATGCAAATGAAGTGGCGTAGATTCACAAGAGCTAGAAGGCAACATGGTGTGACATGTTGAACATCTATTGGTGCAAGGATAATCCATGTCATGCAGAAAAATCTTGTTTATATCAAACTACACAAAAGCTTTGAGTATTTGCACAGAGAGATGTCTCAGACACCTGCTCATAGCAGCTCTTTGGAGATGTACAGATATGTATGGAAGATAACATGTATTGTTTAAATCCTGAATGACATTCAAATCATCATGAGATACTTAATATTTAGCCCAATAAAGCACAAAGAGCTGCAGCCACCATTGTGGAGTTACAATATACACACATAATGGTTGCTCACAATGGAATTTTCTAGATGAATGAAGGAAGTCATGCTTGTTGCATTCTGGAAGTTGCTTCTTTTTTTTTCTTTTTCAGCTTTAGCATTTACTCAAATTGATAACATAAAGGATCTTCCTGCCTTCTTAGTAGATTTTGCATGACATCTCACTTGGTGCAATTCTTGTATTTTTTTTCTGCTTTCTGTGTATTCTTTATGATGTCTTATTTTGTGTGCAGCTTCTATATGTGTGCATAATCATTATAGGCCCACTACCACAGAGGATGCATCTTTTACTTTGATTCATACCATCTTAAGAATAAAACCTGTCATTAACTTGACAAAGCCCTGTGGGCAAAAATTCATTAAAACAATGCCTTTCACTTAGTTCCCTTAATTACTACCGTTGTGAACCAATATTGATTTTTTTTTAATGAATTCTATATGAAAGTGGCCAAAGTGGCATTCTCCAGGGGATTGTTCAAATTTTGAAAATTTGTTTTATGAGGCAAGTAACTGTGGTACACATGAAAAATTGTGAAAAATGCTGCAGAGGAATGGTACCACTATTTCAGTTTGGGAGTTTTATGTAAAAAGTTCAATCTTAGCCGAAGAGGTAGGGTAGCACAAATATTTCACATGGTTACCTTTGACCCCATTTCACAAGAATTATTTCAAAAAAGCAAACTGTGTAGTCTTCAAAGTCTGCTGGAAAATAATCACTGAAAGCAGAATGTGGAAGCAACTGCTTTTCTGAGCAGTCTGCCACTCCCAGAAAGCTTCTTTCTCAATTTAAAGGACAAGTTCACCTTCATAAATATAAGGATTGAGAAAATGTAGCAATATTAGTAGAACACATCATTGCAAGTTTGAGGAAAATCGGACAATCTGTTCAAAAGTTATGATTTTTTGAAGTTTTTGTGCAGTAACCGCTGGATGAGAAGACTACTGAAGTGTACGATGTCACATGCGTATAACAATATAAAGAAAATATAAAGAGAATTTCACAAAATTTCATCTTTTGAAAAAAAGGACACATTCCCTTGACTCGTTACCGACATATGTTATGGGTAATATTATTCCCCCTGCCTTTAGAAAGAGGCAAGTCAAATGCTCATTTGTTATGTGAAAAAAATTGAAAATATGTTAAATTTTCTTACATTTTCTTTATACTGTTGTACGCATATCACATCACAAGCTGTAGTAGTCTCCTCGTCCAGCAGTTCCAACACAAAAATTAAAAAAATTCATAACTTTTGCATCGATTGTCCAATTTTCCTCAAACTTTCACTGACGTGTTCTACTAATATTGCTGCATTCTCTCAATCCTTATGTTTATGAAGGTGAACTTGTCCTTTAAGGAGCAGTGTTGGTCTAATGTGGACTTTGCATCAAACTTAGCACGCAGTGATATGTCAGGTTGCTTTTATTACGCATACTTAATTGTACAACTCTGTGCATAGTGAACATATGCAATATCATCACTGTACTACTTGTTTGCTGTAGAATACACCTCAAGCAGAAATTCTTGCCCTCAAAATTTAACAATTTGTCAACGAAACTTAGCTTATTCATTCCTGTCATTTTTTCCCCCCGAAAATGTTGTATTGGTTGTAAAGGATTACATCATAGATACAAATGATAGATTAAATAGAAGGAATGAATGAATGATAAAATGGAGGTTTTAGTTGCATATATTGCAAGTCAAGAAATAGTCATATAGATGTGACACAAACTAGGTGTTCATACAGTTTGGATATGAATAAACTATAAATCATCCCAATAACCATATTTGAGCAGATCATTGGCACAGTATGGAGATGGTCATGAAGAAAAAAAAAACACAAATTAGTCTGCAAAGCTTTGACTGATTCATGGTCCACTGTAGTTCAACTGTAGGATATGAAATTTGAATTTGCATGGCATTATCAAAGACAAATACACATTGATCTGGTGATCTGAATATAAAGAGCAATAACTTGTTACTGGTGCTTAAAGGTATTGTTTACCATTGGGAGCAGTGATTTTAAAAATGTTCAAGATATCACATTTGATACATATGTGTAGGTCAGTTATATCACAAAACATCCTGGCATATAAAAAAATTGCAATAAAGCCTAAAATATAAGGAGATATCACTATTTTTTCTCAATAAACCTTAACTGTAGACAAATTAGTCTAGAAACATTTTCATTATAACTATTGTTCACATTTTGTATAATATATTTAACAATACTTAAAGGACAAGTACACCTTCATAAACATAAGGATTGAGAGAATGCAGCAATATTAATAGAACACATCAGTGAAAGTTTGAGGAAAATTGGACAATCGATGCAAAAGTTATGAATTTTTAAAATTTTTGTGTTGGAGCCGCTGGGTGAGGAGACTACTACAGCTTGTAATGTCATATGCGTACAACCGTATAAAGAAAATGTAAAGAAAATTCAACATATTTTCACTTTTTTCGCATAATAAAAGAGCACTTGACTTGCCGCTTTCTAAAGGCAGGGGGAATAATATTACCCATAACATATGTCGGTAACGAGTCAAGGGAATGTGTACTTTTTTCAAAAGATGATATTTTGTGAAATTCTCTTTATATTGTCCTTATATTGTTGTACGCATGTGACATTACACACTGCAGTAGTCTTCTCATCCAGCGGTTACTGCACAAAAACTTCAAAAATTCATAACTTTTGAACGGATTGTCCGATTTTCCTCAAACTTTCAATGATGTGTTCTACTAATATTGCTACATTCTCTCAATCCTTGTGTTTCTGAAGGTGAACTTGTCCTTTAACATTGATCATACTAATTCAGTTTTTTACATTGCTTGTTTCCATCCCTAACTCACACTTTAAAACTATTTTGAAGCACTAAAGCTGGGATTTTGTTTCTTCTGCAAATGGTAACAATGCCTTTAAAGCTGTCATTTGCAGACATAATGTGTTAGTTCTTTATAGAAGCAGACAACTTTAGAGACAGATAATCTCTGATATAAACATATCTCCTATTATATGCACTAAAACATTTTTTCCCCAGAGGCATTATGCCCATCAGCAACTAGAAGATAAATGTAGAAAAAGGAACAAATCAAGGAGTTTTTGTTTCTTATTTGCTGTGAAGGCTGCATGGGTTATTGATGGATAAAGGGAAAACTCCTGAAAGGAGCCACTGCCTTGAAATACAAGGATGCAAGCCATAAAATATGGTTTTCTTGAAGGCCAACATATGTACAGGCACACTCTGTCAATATGAAGTCATAATCCATCGCTTGTCTCTCGCTTTCTCTCCCTCATTGTAATTATATCAATGGCTTGTGCCATGAATTACGGGTTCCCATGGCAACCAAACACGAGCTGCACGCACATGATATAGCCACGTCATTTGATGGTGGGAGCAACGATTAATTGGGCAATCTTCACGATTTGCTACTTGTTGCAGTGTTTTGCCTGATGAACGTGTACATTGATCCCTGTAATTTTTTTAATTTTTTTTTTTTTTTTTTTTTTACGAGCTTTGCCTCACCCATGCCTTATGACATCAACTACAGTGTACCTGTTACTAAGGGAGCCCACGTTGTGTGTGCTGTGGCACATAATTGAAGCAGACTAGGTGGGAGTAATTGATACGTCTAATTCATACAGTGGTCTGCCCTGTGAAGCCATGTCGACCAGCAGGTCCCTGTATATGGAAGTGTGCATTTTTCTATGCTTGGCAAGAAAATTGAGGCTGTAAACATGATTCATCCTCAATATCTAAATATTGAAAGGCCAAATGATGTGATGAGTTTCCTGTATACCAGTAGCATGGTCAGTTGGTGGAAGAGCCATCTCAGAAGTTATCTCTGTCGTGGAATTCTATGATAGCCACAATGGCTGACAAAATCTTCGTGAAGGAGAATTCTTGTAGTGGATAGTGAAACTATTTTCCTCTCCTTTTTTGTTCATCTAATCATTATCGGGCAGTGGATTTTACACGGAAGATCACTAGCTTAGAATCATCCAAATACACATACTCACTTGTTTAACAGGTGATATTTTGCTGCCACAAAATGGTTGATTTGCAGCTCCATCAGCAGCCACATTTAATGTGGTTGCAATTTGTGCCAGTGTTATACAGGCATGACTGAATCTTACAACAGTGATAGAGCCACTGTATTGTTACAAATTAATACAATGATGTATATTGTAACGATATTAGTAGCTATTTTGCCAGTATTTGTGTTTTAACATAGCTTTATACCAACTGCATTTTGCCATCCCACATTGAAACTACCGGTGAATTGGTTGTACATAATGCATTAATCTCCTCCTCTGCTAGCATATGGACTGTTTGATATTCACAAAGATAAGACTAGCTGACATAGGAAAGAGAAACCTGTGGTTTATAATGAGGATGGGAAGGAGAAGGATGCTCATGGTGATGTTAGTGACAATTATGTTACAGATTTTAACACTGTGGTATCTTACAGAACAAAACAAATGCAAAGCAAGTTAAAATAAGGTAAAATACACAAAGAACATGAAATGTTACTGCAAAATATTCTCCTTAAAAAAAGTAAACAAAACAAAACAAATGAACAGATCTCCTGTGATACCATATACGCCATATATTTGGCGAGTCTAATTTTTTTTTGGGAAACGGGGACATCCTGACAATTTTATGAGTGGTCAAATTTGTAATTGTGGAGTACAGTACTGAACGGAAAAATGTATTCGTGAACATCACATTCATGTCGGGATGAGAGTTAATATTTTGGCATGTTTTTTAATTCGTGAATGGCACCCAGCTAGCGAAATTTGTTCAAATAAAATCCTTGCGATATATTTGGCATACTAACAGTATGGTCATGAATCAGCATTTTTGTTCATACAAATATCTGTGGAACATGGGAATGTTTTTTTGCTTGCTTTTGAGTATTTTGCCTTTTGCTTGTTTCTTTTCATCCAGGATGAGATTCGACAAGAAAAGTTGGTGCGAGAGAGGGAGCTCTCCATGAAGCAGGACCCAGACCGTATGTGGGCTCTGCGTATGAAGTTCTTGGAACAGGCCAAGAAGTATATGGGAGTACCATATGCTAAACGCTACCATGCTCCAGGCTGTAAGTCTTTCTCTTACATGTATATATTGGGCACAAAGTGGGTGGGTATATCAAGCTTGCCTCTTGACAACACGCCTGTTTATGGCGTTGAGCCTCTGCAACTATACACCAAAGGGATTGTCTGGAATGATGTGGAAGTGGTTGATCACTTGAAATGATTGAAAATCTCAAGTTCCAAATAAAAGTGCAATGGATGCAGTTTGACCTGTTTGAAGAAATCAGCTCATGACTTTTGCAAATCAAGAACTCATCTGCTATGTAATCCTGAGTATACAAAGCAGTGATAACAGGGCATAATGTATTTTATTATTTACAGCATTTGACAAACACGTATAGATGGTCAAGTACAGAAATCACTTTTGTATTTTCAGAACTAATTTCCTGAAATGTTCCATAGGACACAATGAAGTTCATGATTTATTCGCTACATATCCAACATTTTGTCTTGAAAATTGCCAAGATCAAGTATCATTCACTAATGACAGAATATTTATAAATGATGTTATACATCTGTTATGTTGTATTTGAAGTGAAACACAGTCAATTAACCAATAGTAAAAAAAAATAAATAATGATAATGAGAGTGAACTTGTGCAAACTCTGATGTGTATTCTTCATGCACCAAGTATATTTTAAATGCAAGCTATGTGATACAAGTGGAACTAAATCGTAGAGAAAGTAATGGTTGTTATGAATGTGTAAAGCCTTTCCTTCTTTCTCCTCCAGCTCCAATGTATGATGCTCCACTGTTCCTGGACTGCTGTGGCCTGGTACGCCGTTGTTTGCTGGACCTCAAGGAGGACTTTGGTTTCCGTGTGGGGTCCTGGAACCAGGCCTACCACTATGACACACTCCCCATCACGCTAACAGAGGATCAAATGAAGCCTGGGGACTTAGTCTTCATCTCAGGCACCTACTTCAATGAGAAGTGTAAGTTTTGTCAAACTTATCTTTTTAAAATGTGAAACTGGGAGATTAAAAAAAAAAAATTATGAAAGTCAAACAAACCATGCATACCTTGATTTCATTGATTACTTGATATGACATCCCATTGATTGAATTGATATGACATCGTTTTGATGCCTCATGTGCTGTGATGCCATTCTAGTAAAGCTCATTTCACTGGTAACTGTTTCCTTAACTCTAATTTCTTCAAATTGAAATTTCTTGACATGACTCTGCACATTATACATGCTGCATTATTAATGGTGTCACAAATCCCACATGGTAATGGAAGTATTTCCATAACATATATTCATCAAAAATGGTACTTTGTACAAATAATAATAGTGAGTTCTATCACATTGATGCCACTCTGTCAAAGAGGATTCTATGCAGCTGCCTATACTCTGCTGTATAAGCCAATTCACCTTCATCAAAATGCTTATACTTTATACTTGTTCAATTTTTCTCAGATTATCGCATCTGTGTTTTAGTGTCTTCTCAAGAAGTACTTTTGCCATTTTGGTAAATGCCCCTGCACTGCTTGGATCATTGAGCTTCACATCAGCATGATGAAACTTGTCTGATTTTCTCACAAAGAGTTGATTTCACCAAATATTCTCTTGCAATCATGTTTATGATATGAATTTGTACAGCATATCTTTCTGCAGATCCTCTCAGGCAGAAAAGAAAAGAAAAGAAAAGAAAAGGGACAATATTTGTAAATGTTTGTTTCACAGAAACATTTACTTTACTGTATTTGATTTATTCTGAACGGCAACCTCTAAAACTATTTCCCACTGGAGGAAAATATAAGTGGATTCAAATGACATACATGTTATTTCTTTATTTATTTGCAAACCGTAGGCAAATAGTATAAGTTGAAAAGGTTTGTTTTAGATTTATTTTGTACAAATTAGCTGTGATGTAAAAGAAGTTTGCAGCTGAAAACTTGACTTACAAACATAGTTCTCCATTGATGTCTGTATGTTTCTGTTTGTTGGCCCCACACATGGCTTAGCCACTGTTCAGGGTCATAGTATGATATTTGCACTGAAGTTAACATTTTTAGCTCAAGGTAACTACGAATACACTGTACATGTGAATTAAGAATGCAGCAATACTGACAGAAAAAGTAATCTTTTGAATATCTCATTGGTAAATGAGGAAATCATTTGATTTCTTGAGATCACTAGCCATCATGATGGAGAATGCAATGTACAAATAGAAGTCTAGAATTAGATGGACCTTTGTGTGGTTATATAATCTGTTTTCGGGTGGCAGCTGATCTCTCATTTTGAATTTCGTATGGATGTACATTGTAAGTATATCAACATCAGTAGTTAGCATGTTTTTATAAATCTTAGATATGAGTGTGTGCCCAAGGTCAGAAATGTCTTGATATATTTGAGTAACATTTGCATTTCTTCAATTCAATGTTGTTAGTGATGCCAGAATGCATTGAAGCATAGATAAATTTTCATTTCTTTTATATATATATCATTGGTTTTTTTTCTGCAGCCAGGAAACAAAAGCATGACATGGTTCATGTTGAAATTTGGCTTGGAGATGGGCCCAAGACCATCGGGGCTCGCTGGCAGAAGGGCCAGGTTCAGATCTTTGACTCCTATGCATTTGTGTCAAAGAGCTACCACAGCATGGTGTACCACTTCAAGTCTATTGACACCTGGTTACAAGGGATCTGTCGTAGGTAAATGTTCTCAAAAAGACCTAGTGCTTGCTGGTTGCATAGAAGTAAAGGCCCAACTGCCTTGCCTCTAGTCAGCATTTGATATCACAGCTGAGATTGCATTCTATTCTTTTCTTTTTTTTAATATTTATTTTCTTTTTCAGTTAATATTCTCAGGATAGTTATGGATGCATAACTTTAAAGTCATACTTTAATCATGTGTTTGTGTGATCAAGATCATTACTACATTGAAGTTTGTCTGAATGATGTTAGTTTGCCCGTGACTTATATTTGTATAAAATCAAAGTATATCTATGCTAATCAGATGTTTAAACATAATGTTTGGGAATCATTATTTTAGGTAAAGATAGGGAATTACGTGGTGCAGATTTAATTGTAGGTCACTTAACCTGTGCCATCAGGAGGGAATACTAGGTAATGATGGCATGAGGATATATTTCAAATATTTGTAGGGATCAAAAGTGTGAGAGATTGTGTGATCTTAATCCATCTGATTCATGGGTAAGGACTGATAAGATAGAATATTGTAATATTCTCTTATTTTATATGCTGTTACTATGTTTTACATACATCATTTAAGTAACTGATATGTACATAGATGTCAATATAAATTTATGTAACACTTTGCCATCAAATCTCATATTTAACATAGTTACTGTGATGAACACCCTTGGACACGCATCAAATACAAACCGGGAAAGAAGTCCATATTTTCTGTTGACCAGAAGAAGAAGAAGAAGAAAAGGAGGAAGAGGAGAAAGAAGAGAGGACACAAGGCTGAAGGAGGACAGGAGCCAGAGGAGGATGAAGTTGATGAGGAGGAGATGGAAGAAAGGGCTGACCCAAGTGATGAAGATGAAGATGGAGAAGAGGATGAAGAGGAAGAAGCAGCAGACATTGACACAGAAGGAGAAGAGGAGGAAAGAAAGGACACATCCCAAGAAGAACATGCTAGTGAGATGATGGCCATGAAGAGCACAGGAGAGAAGACTCTACAAGATATGGAAATAGAGAACATAGAAGCTGGACTGAAAGTTCTGGGCTGTGGGATGGGAAGGGATGGGCAAACAGGTATCTTGGATGTTGCAGGGGACTCGAGGATGGGACTGGAAAGTGAGGCAATCGAAGGAGATGCTAATGGGACAGAGATGTTACGGAAATATGATTTTGACCAGGCTGAAGGCAGAACCCGCTTATGTGATGATGAAATTGATGATGACGTAACATCGCTTGATGAGGAGTTCCCTCATGAGCTGGAGAATGAGGACCTTTGGACCCGGGCTAATGTAGACATCAATGGGGATAATGGTGAGGATGAAGGTTACAATGACTGTTGCCATGGTAAAGACAATCTTCCTCCATGGAAACCTCAATGTGTCGAAGGAACAACTGGAAGTATATATGTGTCTGATCGTCCCCAAATTAAGGATCCTGAAGATAATGCTGACACTATCCTCAATCTAAACTTCAACAGCAACAACAATAACAACAACAACAACAGCAATGACCATGTGCTGATTTGTTGCCACGACAATGGCCCAAACATTGCTGAAGGAGATGATGGCAAAGGGGAGGCCACTTCCTCAAGTGGGGCTGGTGCAGGTGGTGCACGGAGGGAGGAGAATGGGGGCGGAGCAGAGAAGGATTCATCAGCCTTGAAAGAATCTAAGGGGACCAGTGGTGATAGGCAGAAAGGAGGGAAGAATGGGGGAGGAGGACGAGGTGGGAAGAGCCCCATTGACTCCAGCGGCAGGAAGTCGGTCATGCAGGTGGACACCAGTCCTGCCTTTTACATTGGAGGCAACAACGGGGTTCCACTGTGAGTACTTGCTTCTATGGATGGATGGATAGAGGGATAGACGAGTGGGTGATCATGGATGAATGGATGAATATTAACATAATGTTTTGTGCTATATTGTTTGCCATAGCTGTGTATCTCCCTCTGCTCTGCGTAGAAGGAGGAAAATCCAGGATTATTTATTCATAGTGTAGCACGCAGCAACTCATGCCAAATTTCAAACCACCTGTAGGCGTACAAGGACATCATACAAGATACTGAAGTGCCTTCTAATGTCACCTTGATGAGACTATAGCTAATCCATCTGTTTATTGGTATGAACAATAGAGTGCACTTGAAAGTTCACTCTTGACAGATTTCTATCGGATTTCTATGCTTTCATTTCTGCTTTTGTTCTCTCTCTACTTTATTTATCTCAGTTTCTTTAACTCTTCAGGGTCATCCCCTTGCACTTTCCTCATGCTTTTGTTTTCGTGAATGCATAATATGATATGTGCATGTGTGTGTGTGTGTGTGTGTGTACAAATGTACGTCTACAAGTATATACTCACACACACAAAGTGCATCAGAATTTTGTTGACATCAGCTAGATGTGTTCACTTGATTCGGATTAATGCATTAAGGCAAATGATGGTGTCTGTGGCTGTAATTCTGGCTGAGTCCCACACCCACACACATGCAAACACACACTTTTCCACTCCTCTTCTCTGATTGCTAATGTATTCATCCATGGTGCAGCATTTCTGCTTCCCATTTTCTTTTATCTTATTCTTCAATATGTGCAATCTTTCTCTCTGTCTGATTGTCTGTCTGTCTGTCTGTCTGTCTGTCTGTCTCTCCTTTCTATTCATGTTTTCCTCCCAACTATGTCATTTCTGGTTTTCTATCTTCATATTCCTGCTCTGTTCCTTTGTATACTTAATTGTGTCATTGTGTAATTCATAGACATTTGTATATATAGTTCTTTTCTGCTGTTATTGTTCGTTTTACTACAATTCTCCATCTTATGTTGACCCCCATTTTAGAATTGAAGGACCACTGCTGGCCAGAGGATGGCGGAGAATCACAGACAAGACCAGTGACAACTTTAAGCTGAAGTGGGTTGAGCTCAAGAGTGGCATCAACTATAACACCTTCAAACCTGGTAATCCCTGCTTTCACCTAGAACCACATTAAGAATACTCTGCAACTTTTGATTATCACATCTAAAATCATTTTGATGTTGGTTTTATTTCTATGTGTGTGTGTGTGTGTGTGTGTGTGTGTGTGTGTGTTGTCATTTGATGTAAATGTGACTTATATACAGTAGAGAAAACTTAACAACCAAAAGTGAAAGTGAGGGAAAGTGTCCCTCAGAAAGAGCCCAGCGGTGTCAATTTCACCAAGTACAAAGGTTGGCTTGGGCTTTTCTCCTCTCTTGAGTTAGTTAGGTGGACAATATTTTTTCTTTGTTTTTGCTCTGTTGAAGTTCATGCGAATTGATTACCTCTACTACAAACTGGACTCTCACCGAGATGTATATAGTGCATGATACTCATACTGTAAGATGTTTTCTTTGTCAAAACTCTCATTCAGATTGAAAAGCTTTTGCTAAAGTTCATCCTACTGAATATTTTCCATCCATTTTACTCCTGTTGAATTGTTCAGGTGAGCAGCTGGTCAATCGCATTCCAAACAGTGGTATCCTGGCAACAAAGACAGGATTATTCAACACACTAAGGGAGTATGAGAGAATCTGCGATCGGACAAAGGGCAGTAGAGGCTGCACACTTGGGTTACGGATGGAGGAGTTCTTCCCAGAATCCTTCATACTGGATCTCAAGCCGGACAGGGAGGCTTTCTTTGAAACATTCAAAGGTCTTTACTTACTATTCTTATGTTATCCTTTGTTTATAAGGCTGTTATATCTGCATGCATTCATGAAAGCATCATTTATGTAACATTGTTATTTTTAGATGTGTGGTAATGGTTTTACTTGTTTACATTGTATTCAAAACATAAGACAAACAGCGACAAGGCAATGTAATTGTGGTTGAGCTGGGTATTCTGCCTGCTGACTGGAAAAGATGTTTGACTCAGCACCCACGGATGTTTTTACTTTGCGGTCATTTGCATTCAGTCATTATCTGATTCTGTAGTCTTCCTCTTCCTGGCTTCCACATTTCTGCAAAATGGTTATCTGTATTGGGAAAGAGAGCCTCAACATTAACCCCAAATAAAACAGGTCATACATACTTGTCAAATGTTTGGTCCAAATTCCTTCCTTGCTGTGTACCAGGTTGGCTACCTCCTTCAATATGCATCTGTCATATTGTCCTTCTTATATCAACTCAAAAGATTATAGGCCTTGCCATAAAAGACTAGTAACCTGAAATTTGATCTAAGATTCTCAGAGATTTGTAACATATTTTGGAAAACTTACGTCAAATGGAGGCACGCCCACACACACAAGTATTATATTCATACCAAGTTTACTGTAAGCCCTCTCGACTGTGGTGTTGCACAGCACAAGAGTTATGAGAGCAAAGCGTGTCTGCACAGCAGACTTGCCTAGCACGTAGCGTGGGCAAGTTGTGCAGGCGACATAATTTATGTATGCTGTGTGGGTGGGCGTGTCTCCCAGGCTGCAGATTCCTTTAAGCAGATAAGTACTGGTCTTCTGATGTTTATTATAAAGTCTGAAAATATCACTACTGAAAATGACATTTTTGTATTGTTTTGTTATGTGATACAAATGCAAAGAGAAAAAGTAATGTGCCCACAGTCAGTGAAATTGAAAACATGCAAACTTTTTTCTTGACTGTGTATGTACCCACTTTACCCACCTTGTATAAGGTAAAGTATTGTGTCAGCTTTCAGCTTCCAAAAGTTCCTTACATTTCCTCCTCATATGCTGTCGGGATTGTCCAGTCACCTCTGAATATTGGGTCCACTGCATCAAATTCATTTCTGGACTGGTAGTATGAATTAAGTATGTTGATCAGCTTTTTACAAGGGAAATCATTTCGAGATACTGTATAGTGAGCTAACTTATTCTGTTCTGCCAATATGAGCTGTTTCCTTTTGCTTTGTGGGAAATTATGTTACAGTATATGTGTTACCATGTATATATGGTTTGCTCATTTGTCAACAGAGGGAGAAATTTGGATTTGCAAACCGAATGGAATGAACCAGGGCAAAGGTATCTACCTAGTGAGAGACATCACACAGCTAAGAGAAAGATACCAGGCCAGGGATGTGGCAGCCAGTAGCAGCAAGGAGATGCAGAGAAGGATTAGAGGCTACACAGCAGGACAGAGACTGATACAAAGGTGTGAAGAAAGATGAAGGATAGAATAGAGAGATGGACATGGGAAGATGGGTTGATAGATAGATACTTGTAGATAGATAGATAGATAGATAGATAGATAGATAGATAGATAGACAGACAGACAGACAGACAGACAGATAGATAGATAGATAGATAGACAGACAGACAGACAGACAGACAGACAGATAGATAGATAGATAGATAGGTAGATAGATAGATAGATAGATAGATAGATAGATAGATAGATAGGTAGATAGGTAGATAGAAGATACAGAGGTACTAGGAGAGATGACGGATGAAATGGGGAATGCCAGCCTTTGTATGTGTGGTTCATGATAGATGAATTAAGAAGAAAAAAAAAAGGACACTGGAAGCATTTATCAGAGAAAAATAATATGTGATGCATATTTTCTGTTGTCTGTATAATGCTTTACAATTTGTACGTGAATGTTAACATGAAATTCAACAACTTTATGCCACAAATTAGACAAAAAGTGCTACAGAGACAAGCGAAACAAAGGACAGAAATATGCATAAACCATTTAGTGCTGATATTCACCTGACATGGAGTGCATGCAGCGTGAGTGCATGTAAACCTTGGACTGGTTGTCATGGTCACCTGATCATGCTGTGACTTGTGTAATATTTCCCAATAATTTTACATATGCGAAGTCAATTTTCTTTTAAATCTCTCTCTGTTTTGAATAACTACCACACAGAGAAAATTGATTTTTTGAAGGAATAGAAAAGGCATGCATAGTTTTGTTCAGTTTTCCCAGCAGCAAAGTGAAGATTTCATTCATTGAATGTCTTTGTCACAGGATCAAGTGTCTCTAGGACATATATCAGTTCAAGTACAAATTAAATGACAAGTTCACCTTGATGTAAATGTAGACTGCGAGAATGCAGCAGTATTAGAACACATCAATGAAATTTGAGGAAAACCAGACAGTCTTTTCAAAAGTTACGAATATTTAAAGTTTCAGTGCCACCATCGCTGGATGAGAAGACTACTTCAGCTTGTGATGTCACATGCGTAAAACGATATAAAAAATATAAAGAAAATTCAACGTATTCTCACTTTTCTTGCATAGTAAAAGAGCACTTGACTTACTTTGAATGGATTGTCTGATTTTCCTCAAACTTTCATTGATGTGTTCTACTGATATTGCTGCATTCACTCAATCCACATGTTTATTTATGTAAACATGTCCTGTAAACAGTGATTGAAGATGTCTTGCAGATTGCAGATTTGTAGTGAACCACTGATATTTTGTCATTTGAAGCTCTAAAGTTGCTTTCTAACCTCAACCTTGATTCTATGGTTGAATTTGGGCTTTTAAATTACTACAGGTATATTCCTAATCCCCTCCTGCTGAATGGCAAGAAATTTGATGTGCGCTCCTACATGCTCATTGCGTGTACCAATCCATTCATCGTACTCTTCCATCATGGCTACCTGAGACTCTCCTGTGAGAACTACGACCCAGACAGCAGGGACATCTCCACACATCTTACCAATCAGGTATAGGAATTTATCTCATTTGTTCTTGTTGTTATTGTTTTTAGCTCATTTTAGTCAAGGGCTAAAATGGGCTCTTTGACTGTCATCTGTTATGCATCTTCCACAAACTTTTAACATTTTTACCTTCTTCTTGGGAATACATTGCTGCATTTTGATCAAACTTGCAAGTTATTTTTGTTAAGGGTAGGGGATTAAAAAAGATACTCAAATGATTGAGGTAACTCCTAGGGTACAACCCATGAGGACCAAAGTTGAGTGTGTAGACACCCTTAGAGGTCAATAAAGACCCAAGATTGTGGCACTGGAGGCCTAATTGGGAACCTAATGGGGTAAAGTTTAGGGTTTGGCCCAAAGGATAAAATTTACAATTTCATCTCATCAAAGATTTTTATTTTCCCCAAACTGTGCAGGAATCATTCTTATTGGTAGAGGATACAAATTTGTCAAATGGTTCGCATGGCTCCCATGGGGACCCAGTGGCAGAGTCCAAGTCATCCAAAATTCTGTTAACTTTCACTAACCAGATTCCTGAAAAATAACTCTAAGTATTTACATTTTTTAATGTTTTTTCTTATTTTTGTCAGTCCTTCCTTATTTGAAGCTTTTGAACCTTAAATTTTTAAAAACCTTTTTTTTTTTTTTTTTTAAAATTAGTTCACCCTTCCATGCTTTGGGCCTGAAAAAAAAGATGATATAATTTAGTTAAGCAAGGGCACAACAAGAGCTTTCAATTCTCAGTGATGATGGTTACTTTAATGGCTAAGACACATACACATGCAACTATGATGTGAAAAAGTTCAACAAAATGAGTGAAGTATCGCTTTACTCATTTTGCACTTTCTCCAGTTCCTAGAGCTTTGTCTCATATGTTTACTGTACTTTTAAAAATTAAATGTGTAACTTCAGGAATATTGATTATGACAAAGCAATGACTTCAATATCATAAATTCCCTTTTGGCCCTTGTGCCTACAATGTTATTCTTCAGCTGGTTCAATTGGAATAAAAGAGAAAGATGAATGAGATGTATTTTGTTACACAAGTGTTCTTAGTAGACCCTTCACTGCAGCAGGGAAACATGGTTAAATTCTGGTGAAGTGTTCACGTAACGCAAACTTACAACCCCCTTTACCATATGGTCCCCTTGAGGGTGTCCTGTCTTTAATAGTATACCACCATAAATCATGCCCTAATCAATGCGAAATCCTGCTGTCATATGTTTGCTACCAGTACCAGCAAAAGAAGAATCCAAATTACCAGGACATCAAAGAGGAGACAGTGTGGAGCATGGAGGACTTCAATGACCACGTCAACAAGAACCTCGCAGAGGAGAAGGGCCTGGCCAAGGATTGGGTCTTTGGCTTCTTTCAGGTCAAATTTTGCATTAACTAGAAAGGCCAGGATACTTCTATGCTTTGAGCACCTCATGAAATGTGCTGGAGAATTGTTGAGTGTTTGTTTCAGCTTCTTTCAGTGCTGATTACCTTCCTGTTTGCATGAAGATAGAATTTGGTTTTATGAGGTACAATCATAATGTGACCTTGACATAAATGTTTAATTGTCATGAGCTTCCCAGGCAGCTGATTTTTTTTTTTTTTTTTTTAATTGGACTATTCTTCTCCTCCCACCACTGTGACAGTTTGCAAATAATGATTTCTCACAACACACAACTCTGCTAACGAAAAAACAGTCAATCACTAACTCCATTGTGGATAGCTTGTTTTCTGTGGTTCCCCTAGACACAGTAAATAAATTTCTCTAACATCTTTTTTTTTTTATTCTCTCTGTGTGATAAAATATGAAACATTTAATTCTATCAAGTTTTATCCCATCTTACAAGCAAGATAAATGTATAAAATGCCCATCAAATTTCATGCAAACTTTCTTACTTGTCTATTTTTTAATTAGATTTTCACCAATGCTAAGAGAGAGCAATTGTCCTTGATTTTCACAATAAAGCAAAACCAAACCAATTAGCTAGATGAACAAGCAAAACTCATCCAAACATTTCTTCAGTGAGCAAAATTATGTTGCTATAAATCAGAACCTGTTTTAAAAGATGCTTTGAATTCTCTCCATTCAACCTCAAGGACTGTAGTTGTAATAGATTGCTGCAGCTAAATAAAACCATTTTCCCCCCTTTTTTTGTTTGTTTGGATGATGTGTCCTGCAAATTTCAGATAGCGAAAAAAGACTAATTTAAAGGTACACTGTTTTTCTTCTGTAGCGTTATGACTAAAACTATAGTGATCACCAATCTATATTCTAATAGTTCTGTAATATCCTGAGTAACTACGAAACTTGCGACTCAGGTGTCTGTTCTTTCTTTAGAGGAATGTGCCACCAGTTTGATATGTTAAAACAATGTCAACAAATTTTTTCATTAATTTCTAAACCTTTGCTCTTTGAAGGAGTTGTCAACTGCCCCCCCCCCCTTAAAAATAAAAGAAAAGAAAAGAAAAAGTTTGTGTCCGAAGGGCTCAACTTGACAAAAAGAGTTGACATTAAAGATATTTCTTGTGAAAAAATAAAGAGCAAGATGTCATGTGAAGGAGGAGAGATTAACACAGAAATAAGGAAGAATCAAAATTTAATTGGACAGGAGAGAATAATACTGTAGATAACACACCCAACTCTGAAAGTAAATAAGATTGAGGGGACATTGAAAAACGTGATCCTGTTTCTCTTTTCAATTACAGAAGCGAATGTGTCAAATCATGACACAGTGTTTTCTGGCATCTAAGAACAAGCTTGAGCCCAGGTTGGGGTACTTTGACCTACTCGGCTTTGACTTCCTCTTGGATACAGACATGAAGGTATGTCTTATAACTGAACTTAGGCCTCTAGTGTTGTGTGTAACCATACAAAGCATTTGTGTATGCAACATTTGTCTGTTATAGCATATTACACTGTTCTGGAGATGAAATCTAGCAACAATGCATTATCATTAGAATACTGGCAATAAATCTGAGGCCACGTGTATGATCTTTTTTTTTTGTGGGGGGAATTTTATCGTTAAGGAAGCAAGGCTGTGTGCATTGTGGTTTATGGAAGATTGGATATTACCAGTGATTTAATGCAGTGGTGTGTAGACATCTGTGTGGTCTATTCTTGTTCAATGGCCTAAATCAGGCCACTGCTGCCTACGCTCATTCAAAGTGCTTACTGGAATGAAGCATAGCCTAATCTCACGCTGTCACTCTGTGCTTGTGTCATCTGATGCATGAGTGTGTGTAGGCTGAGATGCCTCGTTGGACTGATGATTATCCAGTCTATGCTAAACCAGACACCAGCCTGCATCAGGTTCCTACTGGAAATTTCCATCAAATGGTTCAGGAATACTTTGTCTTAAATGATTGATTTTACCAAATACAGTGTTTCCCATTTTGTGTGAATGTCCCCATATCACGACAAAGGACATAATCTTATTACAGTTTGCCTTGAATAGATACGAAACAAAACGGGTGCAGTTGGTAACTTACTCCCTTTTGTTACTGTTGGATGAGAAACCTTGGTATCCTGTCATGCATATGAAGGTACTTCACAAAAGCTGCCTTTATATTGTAAAGTTGGCTATCTCTTCAATCTTACCTGATTCTCTCTTTGTCCTCCTCTCTCTACCATTCTGTCTATCTATTGATCTGTCTATCGATCCTTCTATCTACCTGTCCATCTCTCTCTCTGTCTGATTTCCTGTCTGTCTATCACTATCTATTTATTTATCTATCAATGTACAGATATGGCTTCTTGAGATCAATGTGAACCCAGCCTTGCACACAAACTGTGAGGTTCTACGCAATGAACTACCAGCAATGATAGAGGAAACTCTTGGTATGTTCCAAGCCCTAACCCTTAACAAGCACAAAATTATACAAGACAGAAAAACAAAGAAATTATTTGCAAGCATTTATCAATGTTTCTCTCATGCAAGTGATTGATTTTGAATAATTCAGAATATATGACTAGAGATGCAATGTGTATTGCAAGGTGAAGCGAAGAATGCCAAATTTGTATATGGAAGAAATGCTTTGAACTTTTGTAAAGAGTGCATGCCATGTATGGATATCACAAAGAATACACATGTGATGATCAAAGTATATTCAGTCACTTTGCATTATAAAATGATCCTTTGCATTGCAAACATAAAGCAGATGAAAGTATGTAACATATTTTCCTTAAAGATTTTAAACAATTTTTTAGCATATTTCTCGTGGAATAGTTATTTAAAGACTTTATGTGACATGAGAACATGTAAATCAGCCATGGATCAGCAATTCTTTTTTTACTAACAAAACTAAAACTTGATAAAGTTACTTGTCACCAATGAGCACAGACAAAATACACAAAAATTCGCTTATGTGTATTCCTGCATAACAACCACCAAAACTGCTCTAAATTTACAGATGTAGTTCTGGAGATATTTGAGAAGAGGAAACGCAAGCAAAACATAATGCCACTGTCACAGCAGCGTCGCTACCGTCTGCTCTTCAATGCTGAGTCTGGTGGCAGTGTTCCAAGTGTGCGACCCCCAACCCGCAAAGCCCTGACCTCTGTTACTGCAAGTGGCAGCAGGGCAGCATTGCGGTCACCACGCAAATCTGTCAGCCCACAGCGTGCAGCAACAAAGTCAAAGTCGCCACGGCAACCCGCCGCATCATCTTCATCATCATCAACATCCCTTGCAGCCTCATCTTCCTCCTCCAAGACAACTCTGCGAATGACACACGTCAAGCAGCCGCCAGTCGTCAAACTGACACTTAGAAAGAATGTGACTCCACTTTCTCCACCGATTGTCCAGCTTCAGCAGGGAGGCCGTGCCATTGTTCCACAGAAACCAGAAGAGGACTTGAAGGAAGTTGAAACCAAGATCAGCTCAGTCCAATTATGATTTATGCCATTGATTAGAGAGAATTCTTAATTTTCTACTCTACGATGATAATTCTGGCATGATTATATCTTTAGATGTCCTTTATAGAATCTCAAGGTTAGCTGAAGGCCCAAAGAGCAACTGTTGATCCTTGCTATATTTGTGCACATTGATGCAATGACATTTGATTTGATTTGCTCACACTTGGATTAGTTTCTATGGTTTTATGTTGCCTTCAAAACTTCAAAAAAATTGCATCCTGACATCACTAGTAGAGTACAACACATATCACCTCACTCATTTCACCTTATACATGTACACAACAATTGCTAGACAAGGAGAGATGCAGTATTTGGATTTTGCTGTGAAATTATTGATTTAACAAATTGTTTGGTTTTCACTGCTTCTTTTTGAACATACAAAAACCCCAAAGAATTATCATCTATAGACTACATGAGTGTATATGAAAACACTTCCATTGAATGTTGCCAAAGTCATGTGGAATTGTTTATGTGAAGATGTCAGCATGGTCTTTGGGAACCTTACAAAGACTTTGCTGTAGCATAATGCTGCCATATTTTAGAGATGCAAGTAGATGTGGTGTATGTGCATTGAAATTTACTAATTCATCATTACTTTTGTCTTTTGATGTGCAATTGCTCTTAACAAACACACTGGTTACATTTGTGTGTAGATTGTGACTTTAAGAAGAATTGGTACATGTAAAATGTACATGTGTTTGCCAATATCCAGATTCTTCCCCGTTGATTTCAGTGCAGTTACTTGGGTGAAGCACAGATAGCACCTGATTTCTTCATTGATGTTAAGATTCTTCAGGTATGAATTGGGAAAAGAGAAATAAGAATGTTTGTGCTTGTATGGGCACAGCATCACCAGAAGAATCCCTTTGCAGAATTAGTTTTATTTTGTGATGTATAATTGTCATCAAATTTGAAGGGAAAAAAAAAAATGAAAAGCCAAGCCTAACCAATAACACTAGTATTGTAATAACCATATCCCTAGGGGATGGATGTATTGTTCTACATTGGATAAGTTCATGACATACAATCAGTTTTGACCAAATACCTAGTCATCTTTGCTGTTATGTATACAGGGGAGTCCTGTTATAGCGAGGTCTCATACCAGAATTGACTTTTAACAAGTCCAAACTAACCTTGATGTGTTGTACCTATGGGAATTCCAGATTTCTTTCATCGTGAGATAGATTTTGGGCCGAAAACCAAGAAAAACAAAGAAGAATTTGCGCGGATATAATGAGGAAAATTTTGTGTCCCAAACCAAGCAGCAGGCAAATCACTCTTTATACAGCACTATGCACATGACATTATTGGAAGAGGACAGTAATTTTTTCTTTCTCTTTCATTTATACAGAATCTATGCCTCCGCGTAATACCTTTAGATACTAGTAGTGTCTCCGTAATCTTGTTTCTTGTTATTTTAGTTTACCACATAATTCTACAGCACCAAAAATGAAGCAGCAAAGTATTTTTTGACGCTTGACACTGAAAAAGTGTACACGTAAACAACTTTAGGGTTCAGCAATCACGGACACTGCTGTAGGTACTTCTGAGAATTCATTGCTCAAGTCTGTCTTCAAAGAGCAATGTGTGATCTTTAGTTTATGTCTCTTTGATTTGCTTCCTTTTTACATTCTTTTATATCTATTACTTTATGTATTCAGCATTGTTGTATAGTGTGAATGAGATGATATAAAGGGGATGTGTAGAGGATGTGAACATTCATTAATGTGTAACATGTCTACAACATGATTATCGTCAAATCCAAAACCTTTGACAACAAGCATGAAGAATAACAACTTTTTTCACTTTTGTTTTGTTTTGTGAATACTCTTAGTGCTTTCCCCTCGCATTTCCTGTTGTCCTGTTCATCAATTTAATGTCATACTATGTATTTGACCCTATCAGAGAACATAATACATTCAACGGTATGCTACAAGACTCAACAACCCTTTTATGACAGGATTTCTCTGTGTTTTTATGTGGAGATTTTTACAGAATAATCAGACACTGAAGGTCATCAGCATATACTGGATCATCATGTTTATATTTCTTGATGACAATTTTAGAAGGCTCAGTGAAGTTTGAGCATTTTACTCCAAAATGTTATGGACTTTGTAGAAATGAGAAATGGCCTATTTATAAGAAATGTATGTCATGAGTGACAATGATATGCTTTCATGAACAATGAAGCCTAAAGTAGATGTGTGTATTTGAAGTGAGTGTTGATAGTGTGTTGTGATGCATAGCTATTTAGTCTTTCCGGGGTTGTCAGATATCATTAATGAATGAATTGAGATGCTTGCTTCAAGATGAACCTGCAAAATCTATGCAAATATATACCAGTATTTTGCTGTATACGCCATATATTTAGCGAGTCTAATTTTTTGTGAATCGGGGCATCACGACAATTTCGCGAGTGTTTGAATTCAAGATTGTGGAGTACAGGACTAAAGGGAGAAATGTATGCGTTCATGTTGCATTCATACCGGTATTTTCGACTGTTTTTAAATTTGTGAATAGCATCGAACTCGTGAAATTCGTGAAAATAAAAACCTCACAAAATTTTCTTTATACAGTATTTAATTTTTATTATTGTTATTGTTTGCATCTCTGGTGTGAGTGTGTGCTTGCCCTCATTTAGAATTCAGACATACTTGGTGTTCCCATTTCATTTTATTCTTTCATTCTGTTATACTTATTTTATTTCTGTTTTTTCTGTAGTGAATTATATACATATGGGGGGGGGGGGGGTGTTTTAGCGATGATTGTCTGCTCAACTATTATATATGACAAGAGTCTGAGTCTGAGAAAGATGTTAGATCACTTTACATGTACATGTGACCATTGTATTCACATTTTCCTGCAGTTTCTCTATACCAGCCATTTTCAGTTACTTTGGCAGTTAAGGAATGCTCTTAATAGTCAACCAGCCTCTTTGATTAGGAATTGAATACTATGAAGCATACTTGCCTAATATCCATGGGGACCCAATAATGTACTGATTCATGATTTATTTTTCTTCTTCCATTCCATAGAAGGGTCAGAACTTGATGGCATGTTCACATGACAAGATGATGATGTGTCTCTATTTCCTCTTACTCTCCTGCTTTCTTTGTAGTTCATATCTGTAATGAATCTGAGTCTGATATGGCTGAAATTACACTATAAATATCATTGCAGGGAATTGTTTAACAGTATTATCACATTTCATCCTCGAAAGAGGAAACCAAGGCTGTGTTTCATGACTCCTTTGTCTTCGCTATCATTGTCCAAATGTTTAATTTCTCTGGTCAACAAGTGATCAACTGCGCTAATATCAGATTTGATGAATCTGTCAGTTAATGTAATTTCAGGGTTGTTTTTCCCTCATGCCAGAGGGTATCTGAGATATCAGCATGTATGCATGGCTGTATTCAACATGTGAGACAGGAAGTCTTTCAATTCATGCCATCTCCAAAGTGATACCGTCCAATGAGAATGACAAAGCCTTTAGACAGCTGGACACATGTACATATGAATGAAAGAGACTATTGAATATGCAGTTCAGTGTTGTTTATGTCTGAATATCTTTCTGCACGGTTTTGTACTTGTGTAGTGTGTGAATAAAATAAGTATTATGAATTTGTTTGGCTTGACGTGCTTTCTTCTTATATGTTATAGAGTCTAAGTAAAGTAACTGCAGATAAAGAAGAATTGACCCATTCAAGTAATGAGTTGCTAAGAGTGTTTGCAGTGAGAACAAGATAAAAGATTAACCAACAGATTTATAAGTTCTAATGTTATAATGGACTCTGAATATCAAAGCCAATAACATACTTGTGTGCATTATTCCTTACATAAGAGGACATTGCATAGGTTGAAACAGTGAGAAATTCCTGATATTTTAATGTCAGTTCTTAGGATGAAATCTGTTCTTCATATTAACTTAAAGTCCACATCTGTACAGCAACAAATTGCCTTGCCAACATGGCTTAGTGGTCCCAATGAGAGGAACATCATATTGCCTGGCATAGGTTGACAGATACTATAGTTCAACCATAATTTACACTCATTAAAGAAAAAAAAAAAGAATGAAACAAAGAAGCTTGGCAGATATTTTGATATACGCAGTCTTGTTTTTGTGCTCCTAAAGTCATTTTGTTGTCGGCAAAGTAACAGTTTGTGTGTGGTAGAACATACACTGTATATTTTACTGACTGAAATGTGAATAATGTCTGCTTTGATAACTACCTCTTGTGATTCTCCCAAAAGTGGATAATCAGACAAATCATACAATATGAGAAGAGAATGAACATATCAGCCATGAACAAATATTCTTCATCCACAAACTAATTGTCACACACACCTCTCCCAGGCAAACAGAAGACATTTTGTTGTCACAGTGGAACCAAAAGATATAACCCAAAGAAAGGCACAGCTTACAGTCACTGTTGTCCACTTGAAGTCCACTTCAGTCTGTCCCATGATGCTAGGAGTGCAGTGGTGTGTACTTTCTCTTTTCCTGTCTCAGTCCCAGGAAAAAGACACTATAGGCAGAAATTGCTAAATAAGGCTTTTTGTTTTTCAAGAGAGATTTGTGTATCAGAGAAGACAGGAACATTGTGATGCAAAATGAACTGTGCTGAAGACTTTTCAACATAAGATTGTTGTGCTTTATCATAATGGTGTGTCCTCTGAGATTATTTCACAGAAATCTTAGTGGTTTAAAAGAATAAGGACTATGTTGTACATATGTGAAGAACAATAGAATATTTTGGGAGAAGCATTAGGATTATTACTGGTATTCATTTACCATACATGGTAAATGAGTAATAATTACATGTGTCACAAATATCTGATTTATGAAACAGTGCAGGCGACTAGTACATGGATTTCAATGATAGATTTCCTATCTCACACATTCATTCATTCCTTGGTAGGCCCAAACCCTGGTAGTTGGGAACTACAAAATGCATAAAATAATGTGCAAGCAAATGGAACATCTGGGCTCTTTCTGTGGAACGTACCCTTTTACAGGTGAGTTCCATTATAGTGAGGTCAGATACAAGAATCCATGTTTAACAAGGTAAATCTTTATGGCCCAACTAACCTTTGTGTTAACCTTTGGAATTTCTAGTTTCATTAATTGCAAGATAGATTTCCCCCCCCCCCCCCCCCAAAAAAAAAAAAAAAAAAAAATGAGGAAAAACAGAAGAATTTGTGCTGATGTAAAGAGGATAAGTTTTGGTCCTTAACCAAACAGCAGGCAAAACCACGCACTGTGGCAAAACCAGCAAACTGCTGTTGAATAATTGCTCTTTGTACATGTCTTGCATCATCCCTGCATACTTGCAGTAAGTTACTACCCCCGTGACAAGCACCACATACATCATGTGCTCGGTATCATCTGAGCTCTAACTAGTTTAGTGGACAAGAGTAATGTGGGCCCATCAAATGCCTGGGAGATGTCACCGTTTGTAAAAGCATGAGGGACTTCGAACCACCCGCCCTTGGCACCGTTGTTAAAGGATAAGAATGGGGGTGCTTTTCATCTGTAGTCAGTATATTTTGCATTCATTGACAATTAAAACTTTGGTTGTATCATCAGAAAATCAGATGAGTGGCGCATTATTCCTGAGAATACTCCCAGTGTGATGCAGTATTCTTGGTGCTGTGCACATGACATTATCAAAAGAAAGACATTGATTTTTTCTTTAATCTGTATTCATTTAGAATTTATGCCTCACGATCCGTAACACTTTGAATAGCAGGTTATCTCCGTAATCTTGTTCGTTTTTGTTTTTTTAAATCAACCACATATTCCCATATTCCCACAGCTCTAGAAAACGGAACAACAAAGCATTATTGCTTTGTACTAAAAGCAGTGTTAAATGTATAAAGGCAAAGCAAAGCGCTGATACTGCTATGTATGGGGAGGTGGGGCTGAATCACCTCCCCCCCCCCCCCTCCGATCTTAGCTGTCAATCATGCAATTGCCGTAAAAATTGGCACATAGGTTACCTGTGGTGTAATCTACCAAACTATCCAAAAAAAAAAAAAACATTTTTTACACATTATATCAATAAAGATGCTGATAAATGCATGTGCAATCATGTTCTAAAATCATAAGCTCCTTCAATCATAATTGTTGGTGTATATTATTATTTGAAGCATACCTAACAATGCACTTGAAAAGAAATCTGGTATCAAAATTACTGTCTTATGTATTTAATATTAATTGCTTTATGAACTTATGAATATCCTTGTTTTTTACCTTTTGTTTCTATTTCTTTTTACAAAATTTGTCACAGAACCTATTGCAAGCATGATTATACTAAAATAAATTGATATCAGCAAATGAAAGTGAAAATAATCAGATCTTTTTGAATGAAGTGAGGAAACTCCATCTGCATTGACTTTGTATACAAAATGCAGCATTGTAACTGTATGCCTGATTTTTGTGAAAATCGTGTCGTAAGATGTGGGAGCTTTGAAAGTAAAAAGTAAGTGAGCAGCATGGTAAAAAAAAAAAATTGCATGGTGGAATGGTTGTGGAAAATGTTTCAGAGTTAATGCATAATCTTTTATCATTTCTGAATGAAGGAACATTCCAAGATCAACTTCACCAACTCTCCTAATATATGAGGCATCTATCCATTGTACAATAATTGTTCTAAAACAGCTCATTCCTTTTTGCTTCTCTTTTATTTCACTGTGCATGAATGTGTGGCTCCATTACCATGAAATAAAACACATGGAGAATAAGGATTTAATAAAACATCTTCCATTTAATAGGGTGCAAGCATGGTATCACATTCGACATATTTGATATCTAGCACACCTAGATCATTATAATGAAAACTTAACTATGGACATTAAATACGTCTATTTGACCATTTTAATCATTTTTATAGCTTTATACTCATTTTCTCTCCATAGTATGTCAAAATAACTTTGTGAAATATATTAACTATCCTTAACTGTGCACGGACATTTCATAAACAGAAGGTATTTTATAGCCTGCTTATTTTTATGCCATAAGGCTACATATTATTTTGCAACAGTTTGTATCTTTTCATGAAGTGGAAATTAAATAGTATACATTTGCTATCACATCAAAAAACACAATGTATACAATGTGATAAAACATGACAGTTACACTATAGACATCTGCATCATTTCAGTACACCAATTCCAAAACAGGTACCAGAAATCCTATTCTTAACCAATATATTTCATGTGGTCCAGGACTCGACATATATCTTATAAAAATATAACCTTTGCTAACACAAATGATCAACAATCATTGCATCACACATACTTCATGTTGTGCATAATCCTGACAATACAAACAATAACAATAACACACACAATGGCAATACTTGATGACTTGCAAATTCATACTTTACCTAGGGAGGTTTGACATCAATCCTATCACTGTATAAAGCACCAACAAGCCGTAGATGGATACATTACGCAACATTTGGTGAACCTACTATTGAGAAAATGTAACCCCTTTGGTACATCTTTATCTATTCTGCGCATTTCAGGAGCCTAAAACTTGTATTTCTGTCTTGGTAGCTGTCTTGCTTTCCTTGGGTTCCTGTCCGAGTTTTCATTGTATTCTTGAGTTGGATATTGACTGTGTACAAGCAGATACATCATTTGTAGAAAAATATGAAACATTCAGGTTTCCCGTTTGGATCTGTCTTATATGAAAAGTATAAACCAATCGAATGGATTGGAGATAAATCAGTCACCATCCCATCATCATCTTGGATGACAAAAAAAAATCATATGTGTGTAAACACAATGACAGACGGTAATATTTACCTACAGGTGCAACGTGGAGCAACTGCACTTTAACAGTCGTGTAATCAAAGAAGATGTGTTTCAAACCCTCTGCATAGTTTTAGTTACACGTTGATTCCACATGAAGCATTTGAATTTCATTCTAAACAGACGACAATAAATCAATCACTACTTTCTTGATCCAAGGGAATAGCAACATTAAAGTAACATTATACAAGCTTGCAAAAGGCCAAAAAAAAAAGTCTAAAATAACAAAATTGCTGAATGTACACAATATGTGAGACAGGAACATGTGACTACTTTCGCATGAATAATGACATTATGCATTAGTTCATCAAACTTTGGTGTTAACTGAAACAAGTTTCTTCCCTAGTTGCACACATTTAAAATGGTTCTTTTATATTTTTTTTCTGAAAGTGAGAGTAAAGGAAGGTTATTCATTTCAATTCAACAATTCTTCTCAAACTGAACCAGGGCTTTCAACACTGTAACGGAATGCCATGTGGAAAAGTGAGATGACATGGTAAATTCATGCTATGATTTGAGAGTTACTCTCATGAAAGTTTACAGTACATTCCAAATTTGATGTTTTACAGATACTGGCACTATGGTTCTGATATATAATAAACTATCAGCCTACATTCAATTCTGCCAAAGTTTATGAGCCTTTCAAAAGAAAATCAAAATTACATCCTCAGTTAACTGTACATGTTGGTCTACATATTTGCTATATCTCAGGCACTACATTGACTATATTTACTTGACTGGTTAATGTCACGTACTCTAGGCCATGTAATGCACTACTTTTCTTTTGGGAATGAGAAGCATTCTATGATCCTAAATGGCAGATGGGACAGTCAGTCAGTGGTACATACAGGTTTATTTTCTTTATCTCAGTCAAATAAGAAAATGTACAAAAATACCTCACAAAATTTTGTACAAAAATTTACAAACATCCATCATAGCAAGACAAGAGAGCATTCAGCAAACACACAGCTACCAAGCAGAGGAAAAGAGGTGTACTCTTTGTACACTGCACTGAGTACTTTCTCAAGACACTATCTCTGCAGTCAACTGAATGACACACAATATCTGAATATTGATGTGGAAGGACAAAGTATGTTGCACATGGAGAAGAATAAAATAAAACATATTCATCTAATGTTCTAAGATTACCTAGAAGACAATCCTACAACCTAGACGTACAATGACATTTTTAATGATAGATAAACTGTCAAGGAAACTTATACCTATTGAATCTAATCATATTTTCTCATAGTTTAACATACACATACATGTTTATCTGTGCCATGTTCACTATTATAACATGAGCAAATGCAAGCATATATGAGAATATTACATTCCAGCAGTCTTTTTCACCAGTACTAAGATAGTTAAACATCACTATTGGTTTTGTTTACTTGCAAAGAAGCACTTATTTGGGAACTTCAACTCAAAGCTGAAGCATATATTTTTTTTCTGTTGTTCTCCATGGACAAAATGAATATGTTTCTTTTCACATTAAAATAAAAACTGAGGAACAAAGTTTCATATTTTTTATTACACTATAATAAAGCACTGTAGAGTTTGGGCTGTGACATCACATTGTTGTGATCTGTACATACATTATATTTCCACTTACTGACTCCCTTAGAGCAGGCAGGAAAATATTTCAAGTACAGTTTTACCTTTCTATTTGCTTGTTTGCTTTTTAATTTTACAAAATGTAGAATCTCATTCCACATGAGACATGGCTTCAGTGATATCAGCATGTACATGTCCATGGTGTACATACAACATTGACCTCATTTACTTGCCTGTATTATTGGGATGAATGTACCAAAATGCAAGGATCAGAACTTCGTGGTTTCTTCACTTTACAGGCTTGTACAGAACCAAATATACTGGAGGAGAGTCCTCATTTGATATAAAAACTTCATCTTGCAAATGTGAATGCACACATTTTGTGCTTTAAGTGCTCTTCTAATAATGGACTTTGAGTGAGCTAGACTGCAAGGAGTTATAAAAACCCACAGCATGAAATGTGTGAATTTGTTGGTAACATTGTGTGACATGCACAGACATTCATGGATAAAAGAGAGCTAAACAAATCAGAGGTGGTCAGCAAAATATTTGATGAATGACTTCCCTGGCAATTAGATAGTCAACGATTTCTTCCTTCATGCACTTCCTATAAAATAACAAAATCATGTTACTGGTTGAGGCATGAAGAGCAGATTGTGTAGCAAAAGGACATCAAGTGTGCATTGGCAAGAAGGATAGTACACTTACACTGTAATCAGGATACAGAAGGAAGAATGAAAGCTTTCTATCTGAGATTTAAAACCCTTCATTGACAACAAGTCCATTCCGTCACTTCATCTTTACAATCAGAAACAAAAATGAAAAGAAAATAATGGCAACACAACACAAACAACACTGACAAAACAAAGATTCATACATAGGGTGAGCAAACAAATCTGTATATATACATTAGGGTAAGCAATGCAAGTCTTGGGTGGAAATACAGAAAATAAAATAAGCAATACTGAGAAGACATTTAAAAAAGAAACTGCAGACGGTAACAGCACGGAAGGTCAAATTGATGTACAACATATCTCTGCATTACAACTCACATACAAAAATTAAATGTAGATTGCACAGTACTTACAAATTAACTCGTAGATAGGCAAAAGAATGTGTAATTTTGAATGACTACAAAGTTGGCGCACATGGAACAAAAAAAAAAAAGCAATGCACATTTGATATATAGCTCTTGGTTAACTTAAATAACAAATTTTGAAATATCAAAGAAAATCAGAGATCCCTCCCTTCCTAAACCCTACAAGGAATTTGTTGGGTCTCAAATTGGAAATTACATGGCATACAGTAACATTGTCCATATACCAATTCAAGCAATATCAAGAAATATACAAACAAAAATCTTTCATATAATAATGCCAAATATCCAAATGATATTAGTTATGTTTGCCGTCAAGCTCTAACTGTAATAATGTGGCAATGTAGGCAAAGGTGAAAGTTTGCATCTCTCATTTGCATAAGTGAGGATTGATACTGTCTAGACCAACAATCCACAAGGAAAGACATGCCGTTCACAACAGAGAGACGTCCATTGGAGACTCCCAGTATAAATCTAGGAATTCATTTCATATGGTGGACTGGACTATTGAGGCAACTAAAGGGGGCCTGGTTTGACAACTAATCTGAGTCACCTCTGCAGCTCTAAGAGATATCAGGGGGGCATTTCATTAAGCAGTTTGGTCAAATATTTTTCTGACAAACTGTTACAAGCTACTGATATCCTTGCATCTGATTGGCTGAGAGCAAATTTGTCCGACAAAATGCGTCACGAAATGCCCCCCTCAGGTGAAGGGGTAATCTCAATGCCTCTTTCTTTGTACACACAGCTATCAGCTTACAGCTTTACCGAGCAGCTTTGGGGAGGGAGTTGCGAAACCATTCACTCTGTGCTTTCCATGAAAAATCCAGTTGTCCTGATCGGATGATTAGGGAGCTTTAGATTTTCACGATGGGGACATTCAGAGGAAGAAAACTGTTCTGAGCATGCGCAAGATTGCTTATCAAAAGTGATCTATTTATAGCTTGCATCATCTGAGTTTTCAGCAGCCTTCTGGGCTATTTTTACGTCTGCTCAATTCACGACGCAGAGAGCTACTTGATGCACTGATCATATGGGGGCGTCATTTCATTTTTTATAGGCTGCGTTCTCGTGTAATCTAAAGCTACTTTTCAGCATGACGATCAAGATAGTTGTATGCTAGACATGAGAGCAGCGAATGCATACATGTCAGTAGTCTATCTGTCACACATGGAAGAAAAAGTCAGTTCTACAGTGTTACAACATCCTTCATGGCAAGTATGATTCCTACGCACAAGTCTCATTCTCTAGTGTTGATATTACAGCAAACATTTCGGTCAAACCATTCCTTTTTTTTTAGAATCTGTAAATAGTTCTAGCAAGTTATTATTCTGAGTCTCTTAAGAATGAGTTGCTTTTTTTCTTTTAACATTCACAGAGAATGTAGCATACAAATAACTAAACACAAACAAAACACAATCCCCATATTACAGTACAAAAATCCATCCAGACTTACAAATAACATGTAATTCTTCTTTTTTTAAAGCAATTGAACATCCTTTAACATATTGGGAGAAAGATGTTGTCCCTATGATAATATTAAGTGTGTATAAAGATACATGCTGAGCAAAGAGCACAGTGGTATTTATTTAAATGAGCAAATCAGTGATTTAGAGTAAATAATTCTGGTATGTGTGGAAAGCAATGACAAATTGAGGACATACATCGATCCACAGCACGAAGGCGGCTGGTCTGTCATGTTACAGTCTACGGCAATTGAAGACTTCTCACATGGAGAATAGTCAATGATCCTTCCATAGGTATGCAAACAGTAGGTCTTGTATGTTAACTCTCCTCACCTGTACAACACTGGATTACCATTAGTCTACAGCAGTACTTGTATTGAACCAGCTATAACTACCTATGAAAAATGTTCTCATATCTTTGGTCAAGATGAGAATGTTAATGTGGAATTCTCACATTTAGTGTCAATCAAATGTGGTATGTTTACAGGATTCATCCATCTTGAATTTCTTTGCCTTGTCTTGCCTCATCTTGTCATACTTTCCTAATGAGTGATATTAACATCCTCAGATGACATATTTTCATTCACTCGTGCAGTGTTAGAAATGCTCCTTCAAGTAGGTGAAGCAATGATTCATACCCTTGCAGAACATGCCTAATGTGTAGTAGCATCTGTTTTATGTACATTTTTTTTTTACAAACTGTCTCAATTTTTCATTTGATGTACCTAAGACAGACAATATGCAGAAAATATACCGGGTAAACAACATCCGCAATAGCATTATCCGATCTTTTACAATACAATATAAGCTTGTTATAGGAAATCATAAAAGAGAACATTATTTAAGCACCAGTATCACCATGCTCAGAAGAGCAATACTATCATATTCTACACAACTTTTCTGTCTGTTGCAGCACAGCTGGTAGAAAAAAAAAAGAGCAATTATGATTGATACTGACATCAAATTCAGACCAAAGGTATTAAGGAGCTGCATACATGTTGCTCCTGTGTCCATACTAAAATTAATCCAAACTGGCTTTGTGTACAGACAGACACACTGATGGAGCAGTTTGTAGAGAGAACACAGAGGAACCATTGACAAGTATGGAAGGCATTGTCTTAACTTATTCTCTCCACAGCAAATTTGATAAGGAATAACTCATATTATAATGTGAAACCCTCAAGTTCCACAGTGAATTAGCTAGCATTTAATATGCAATGCTCTTTGCGTTTACACTACCATCTCAACTGTAGGATTATTATTGTTAATATTATGTTCTCTCTACCCACTCTTCATGAAGGTTAGCCGTAGCTGATATCTAATATCTGGCATCTTGTATACAAAGGTACATCACATACGGAGCACTGTTCACAGATACATGTATGACATACTCAACAGTACGTAGAAAATCTGTGCTGTCCATTGCAAACTGAGTCTGAATATTCCTTACAATAAATCTCATAGTCCTCTTCTGTCACTAGCTGGCCCAAGAAACTTTTGACAGGTGATCTAACCACACATGGCACTGGAAAGTCACCACAGGAAAAAAGGTCAACATCGTCCAATTTGCTGCATACATGCACAGCTGACACATTTCACTACAACAAAGGAAACCGGCAAGTACATGTCTGCTAATCTAGCGATGGCTATCAAGTCTTCACCTTCTGTCAAATTCTTTTATTGAGTTTTTGTTGATGTCAGATATAAATAGCATCAATCACTCAAGTGTCACTTCTTCATGACCCTTTGTTGTTTGGAGCAAAGTGTGGAGCAGGACACATTTGCTCATCCACAGATTATTTGATGTTGCTAGACTTGGGAACTGGAGGTTGAGTTGGACGTCCTCTTTGAGGAATGGGTGACGACTGTGTGTGACAAACAGAGAAATGAAGCAAAGTATGTATTAAGGATCTTGCAATAATCTGGCAGAACTCCACTGACAGATTTATCACAGTTCAACACAGACAAAAATTATTGTAATACATGCTCCTTCATCATTTTAGAAATCTTTATATCTGAAGTAAAGCTGAGGGTTTACAGGCAGTATAGTCACTTGGGCTGCAGAAGAGCTGTACAAGATTGGCTTTGCATACACATAAAGCTAAAATATAGTTCTCAGAAGGGCTCAAAATTCACCAACTTGAATTTCCTTGCAATTTATCGGAAAGCTCTACCAAGAAACTTGTCTGGTTGACGCAATTCACCCGGAAAATGAAGGGCTGCAGATTTTTAGTTTTTGTAGTATTTCTAGTTCAGAAGTGTGAAATAATAAAAGTCTGTACATTGACTTTTATTCCAGATATGCTCTCTCTGTTCAGTGGTAGTGGGTGTGTAGAATGCTGCAAGTACGGTTAAGATTGAATTGAATTGGGTATTGCATCACATGCAGAACAAGCTGCATGCAATTTACTCTCCCGCCCGATGGATACCGCTACGGCCCGATATATTGTAATCAATGTAATCAAATGTAAAACATCACATAGCAAACACAATCAGGTAAGCTCTGAGGCTGAGTAGTTACATCGAACATTTCGGTTGATATTTCGCATTTTCATCATCACCCATTGGTAATCCTGTTATCGTGGTGTTCTTTCACACATTTCTTATACATAAATGTATATATTAGAGCAAATATCAACAGTTCTGCAGGCACACTAGAACTGTTTTCACTTTAACACACATATACCCTTTTTGGTACTCAACTAGCAGTACTGGGTCTCTTTACTGTTCCCCTGTGGATTTACTCCATGGCACATTTCTTTCAAATTATACTTCTCCTATTTGATGAGATCAGTGGTTCTGTTGACTAGGCCAATCTACTGCATCATTCATTTGCCTTTTGGTATGGAAGAAGAACCGCCCCTTATTCCATACCTGGGGAATACAAACCCCTACCAGATGTTAACTTTATCAGCCATGCAGACTTTTTTTACAGAGTAACTTTTATCCCCTCTCTCTGACAACACATGACTTGACATTGCTTCTTGATACAGGTACAAATCATCAATGATGCAACAATTCTTATACTTTTCATGAACTGAGCACGTGTTGGTACAAAACCCAGTTAGTTTGAATCTCTCTAACCTTAATGAGTGGTCCCACATTCTGGTAGAGATTCTTGTCATCTGCAGTCATGGCTGATGACTGCATGGGAGATCCTGGAGCATGATGCTGTATCTCATAATGAGCCTTGCGAGTGTTGATGTACTCACGCCCTGTCTTCAGTGTGTTCTGTGTGTGACAGAGCATAAGACACTTACAATAGTCAAACACAAATACACTTTGGTATTTCAGTCTTGTGTTCCCCAAAATATAAATGATTCAAAGACATAGACCGAGGAATACATAGATTGACAATGTAGTGGGGAATTCATGATTTAGATGCATTTCATTGCCAGTATTAAAGAAATGCCTAAAATGTCAAGGGGACAATTTGTAGTTCTCTTAATAATAATAATAATAATAACAACAATGATAACAAAAACATTTATATAGCGCATTTTCCATAAACGTACATGTTCAAATGCGCTTTACCTTGGATTATTAGTATTAATGAAACAAGTGAGTTTTTAGATGTTTTTTGAAGATGATGAGAGATTGCTGGTTTTGGAGAGTTTTGGGTAGTTGATTCCAAAGTTTGGGAGCAGCAGAGGAAAATGCTTTATCACCAAGTGTGGCCAGCATCTTGGAAGTTGGATGATTCAGTGTCATACCTTGTGAGGAGTGGAGGGTGTACCGGGATATTGTTTAAATATCAACAACACTGCTATTGTGATGGGAAATGAAGAGGTGGAAAAAGGTGCTGAATGGCAGCATTGTCCTCCACTTGCTAGTTTCATTTAATTCAGCAGTCATTTATTCATAGTTTGGACCCTGCTTTAGTTGGGATAATGTGGAACGAGCTACAGACTGCGACAGCCCTGAACGCATAGCGTTTGCTACATACAAAACAAAACAAAAAAAAGTGAAGATGTCACATAATTCATTTTTTTCTTCTTCTTTCTTCTTCTTTCTTCTTTCTTCTCCTAACCTTAAGACTAAAAGCGCCATGAGCATCTTTTGATGGACTGTTGCGCTATAAAAGTATACACTATTATTATTATTATTATTATTATTATTATACATTTTGTGGATATAAAAAGTTGTCCTAGTATGGTAAACGCCTGTGCCTGAATGACCTCTTCCTCCATTTTCTTCCATTATTTGATCCATTCTTTCTTCTTTTCTTTTTTTTTTTTAATTGTCAATGCAACTACTTTTAAAGAACAATGCAAGTTGTCTCTTGACTTGATGACAATAACTTCCTGCAAGGAACACAAGCTTGTAGTCTGTGCACATTAAGCTGTGCTCTTATTTGTCCCTTTCCAGAATGGTTGTGTCAACTTTACGAAAATAATTTCTAACAAGTCTCTTATCAGGAAAGCATGATAATTAAAAACATATCAGATTAGCTTGGAAGTGAATTATAAGCATTCCTGTTTTATCAACTATTCACAAATGACACATATGAACACAATAGACACTAGAGGACCTTCAACTGAATATGTAGCTGTACAATACTGTATGCTGACTGGTTTGAATTCCTCCCTCATTAGATATCATCCAAAAGGCTTTATTTCGCTGAGTGATCAGGAGATGCATGAATCAACGAAAATGGCAGGCAAAATCTCTCATTTTGTTGAATTTGGACACGGTTGGCATCTTCACACTAAGATATTCATAATCACCATTTCAATAAAGGTATAACTTACAATATCTATTCCCATTGGTGCATAAGATGAGACCTTTACAGAGGTCTAGAGATGAGTACCAACCTGCTCTGCTGCCACTCTTTGGGACAGTGTCTCTATGTAGTGCTGGACTGCTCTGTACACAAACTTATACTGAGCCTCTGTCTGCACCAGTCCAGACCGCTGCTGCCTCACAAGTCGTATTGTGTTATAAATGTCAATCTCACAGTCAAGTCCTGAGGGCAAAGGAACACATTGTCACATAGGAAGTGAAAATCAAATGTGTCACACATTCACGAGTCTATCAATGAAAGTTTTCAGCATTATTTGGTTTTAATGCTATTCAGTTCAACAGTAGTGAAGAGTATGGAAATACTGTATGTTTGAAAACCTGTTTCTCTGTGTTGAAGGATTTTTTTTTTTTTTTGGTGAACATTTTCACGGATCTTTTGTGCATTCACACACGTAAAATATTGATTGTTACCATCTTCGGGCAAGAGGGCAAATCGTTCATGCCTGGTGAATGTTTACAGGCCTCCTATGATCCCAGACTTTATCTGTGTTTAGCCATGAAAGAATTACCTTAATGATTCCTCACTCTGACTCTCAGAAATGTCAATGCATTTACTGCACACAATATGATGTGAGATATTTGCATGTATGCCTTCGGTTAATGAACCCTGACTATGTATATGATGAACAGATATAACATTCAGTTACATTAACAAAGGCATTTATTAGAATCTGAAAAAGTCATAAAGGCATCAACTATGTCTCATAAAAGCAAATACTAATAATACATGTTTAAATCACTCACCATGCTGCTTGATCAGGTTGAGAATGATATCGATGACTATGAATGTGCCTGTTCTTCCAATACCAGCACTGATGGATACAGAACAAAAATGATGCAATTTAGCAAACTTTAGATTACTTGACCAATCCTTGACAAGAATGTTAATACCATTTGAACCAAGAAGAGCATTTTGCCAGGATAAAAAGTGTAACATTATCATTGCACACATTTCTCAACAACAAATGATAGCAACTGGTATCAGGTAGGTAAAAAGAATTTAAACTATTCAACATTTTAAATGTCAGCCACCACTCTGTACTGTGGAAACTGCATCCTATAAAAAAAAAAGAAATAATGGAAATATTACTTTTATCCCCGATACTTGAATACATCTGACTCTCTTTTCATGACAGCATCATACTCTGTATTTGTCCACTGACATGAAATAGACTCATTGCTAACATAAACTTAACTACAAAAGAGACTACCCTGTAAGCTGTGAAAAGAAAATCCTTGTTATGTGTACTCTGACCTTTGTTGAAGGCTTTCATGGATGTAACACACAATCACTGATGTAACGAAATAGGTCACCTATACCGCAATGGCTGCCTGAATTTCCAGGGTATATCTTGAAAATGTATATTTTTTAATGGAATTTATATACCAGTAACTCCCATCATGAGTAGACACTAACATCCATAGGTTGGACTGCAGAGTATTTAATGGCATATCTTCAATTCTAGTGCATGCTAACTGCAATAAATTATTTTCTGTAATTTTCCTCCTTTTCAACAACAAATCCTACTACACCAATGCTAGATCTCCATGGCACTGAGACTTGGGCATTTTCAAGGTAATGGGACCCCCCAACGTTACATTTGGTGTTTCGGACATATCCACAGTGCTTTACATTCTAAATGAAATACAATGGCTTTAAGTGATTCCTGAATAATATTTTTTTCTTTAAATGAGTCACTTATATATTTTTTTATTTCTGCAAATTGAAGATGAAAATTTCATGTGAACGTATGTAACAGGTGGACAGACATTGGTGTACTAATGTATGACGGTCAAATTAAGTATCTTCCATGGAAAATGATCCTTTCTTTACTAAATGAACTGATATGGATGATAAGAGATAACATCATCCAAAGAAATCAAATTACCTGTGCATTAAGGTACATTTCTAGAGTTTAGGCTGAACGTATGTAACATGGACGGACAAAAATGAAACGTCCACGTCTGTCCACATGTTACATACGTTCGTTTTTTCTACAAGTGTACTATAGTGCACAGTTAATCTAAATTTTGGGGGTGATATTGTATCTTCTTATCCATATCAGTTGTTTTAGTAAAGAAAAGCTCATTTACCATAGAAGGTATTTAATTTGACTGTCATGCATTAGTACACAAATGTCTGTCCACCTGTTACATACGTTCACTATTTTTATGTTTTTTTAAATAAATTTTTATAGATAGCCTGCTTGGAGCAAAATCTGGACAAAGTTATCTCTCCTAGGTGAGCTTTATACAGTGCTAAAGTGTTTGGTGGGTTATTCACATTGGAAACATAAGATTACCTAGTGTCTTTGAAATGGACCCCATTACTGTGAAAATGCCCACTTACAAAGTGATATAAAAAGGAACATTATCAATGTCATAGTAGCAACAAAGCAACCTTGCTACAATGGGACAAACTTCTATTGGTATGTCTTAGATGGCCAAACAAACTACCAATCAAAGTGGAGAATTCATTCTTCCATAGAAGCCATGCAAACAGCACTCTCACCTGCAATGGACAATGATTGGGCCAGCCTCAGGGAATGATTCTTGTTTTTTGTTGACATCTTGGAGGAAGTTGAGGACTCTGCTGGGATCGACAGGCACTCCGTGGTCAGGCCAACTCTTGAAGTGGAACTGGAACATTGGCCTGACCTCATTGGGCTACAAGAAACAGCATCAAATTGTATAATAGTAGAAAGCCTCACTTCATGTTCATACAGTGTGATAACACTGATGTCAGCAGGAATCTTCTTTTTGCCAGTGATAAAGATCTCATCATCCTTAAACTGACTTGTGATCCGGTTTAAGACCTAAAATCTCCCATCTGCTGAAAATACAGGATAACTACCACAATCATTCCAATTGGATACTATGCATCAGTTTCTCTATCACGTGCAAGGTCCTAACTCCTTCAAGTTAGGGTGAACAAGAAAACTCCAATATTTGATAGAGAGATTTCTACTACATCCATCACAGTTTGATGATAAAAAACGAGAATTTTACCATCACTACATTTCAAATCTTCTTTGTGTATACTCACAGTATTTTGTAAGAAATGCAAAGCTACTCACGAATTGCTCATGAACCATGGCAAATTCTCGGAGGTCGTAGTCTGCCATGCTGTGCTCCGTAATGTGTGTCAGGGTAATAACTCCTGCCTCTTTCTTCTGGCCGGCATCTGGCCAGTAACGCACACATTTGTTCTGCAGAGTATGCAAATTGAGTTCCACACTTTTACTGAGATACTGTAGATAGCTTTAGCTTTCACACAAATCAATATTAACAACAAAATCTACTACATTTTAAAATATTACGAAAAAGAAAAAAATGGCTTGCAGAAAGATTGTCTTAAAGTTTGCTTTCTCAGCTTAACTCAAGCCCTACACAGTTTATCAGGCCATCTTGGTGAAACTGACCACATATCAAATCATGCTATGATATTTTCTGTCATGCCAAGGTTGCTGTGTCCATCGAATACCCTCAAAGACAATTCTGAACGGGTGATAAGCTTTTCACACATATCAAAGACATTGGTAAAATCAAATCCTAAGCAAATCCTTTTTATTTATTTTTATCTATTTATTTTTTTTAGTATGACAGTACATGTCACAATCCCGACTTCAGACCAAATCATCCTTCCTTATTCTCTCATTCACTTCTTGTGGAAGTTTTGAGCATGTGCACTTCATATATATGTGTGCTCATGTGTCCATAAACCACCACATAGCCTGCTCGATATGTATTGTAATCATACCTGTGTTAAAAGCTTAAGCTGGCAAGCAGGGGGATGAACTAAAGTCTTACTTGGCTAAATCAAACTGCATAACAAGAAAACAAGAAATACTTATATGATTATCTTGACAAATTATTCATAAATTAATCCAGAAAACAACTAATAAATCACAAGACCTGCCAACCTGACCGTGACTCACCTTTCCTCTCTCCACTTCCTTGGTTGTCATGACAATAACCCGTGAGTTTTCTTGCCAGGCCATACGCCAGAACTCTGGGACAGTGTCCTTGAGACAGCCCTGGGTGGCGATGTAGCGTTTCTGGTGCTCCCAGCTCATGTCAATGCGTTCCACATTCTCCCCAGCCTGCTGCATCTCAATGCTGTGTTTCCACGCTTTGGGGAGCTGGAATTTGTGGCAAAAAGTAGGTCTTCTCATTAGGTTTATTTCATAAATGTACTCTTAGAGAGATTTCATATACTGGTCAGGGAAAGTGAAGAAGTGTGATACAGTCAAATGACTCATTTTTCTGAGACAGACATTTCCTATTAAAGTTTAAACAGTTACACATGTATGTCATTTGCCCTGACAACAAAGTCCACATTTACTCCTCTTTTTACATCTACAGTGGATGCTGTGACACAAAACTTTTCACTGAGCAGGTGGCCCTCATAAAAACAAAATAATGATGTTGTCCTTGGCATGCCGATGAGATACTTTGATGCTTTGTGTATTAAAATGACTAACATCATACTTGCACTGCAACAGTTAACAATGTAAAAACATGGTATTGAAATTGCTCACTCGCAAAAAGGCTTCAAATGCTCAAATGTCAGCGTACTAAGTAAGCATCATTATGGCAAAATTTATAAAATGGCTCGGGGGAAAAAATCATACAGCAAGTAAGTGATAATGATTACAAACATACAAGTAGAAGCTGCTGCATGTTAGGCTGCCATTTTGTTTCTTTTTTTTTCTCTACATTGTAAAAATGTATTGTAAAGATTGCCTACTTAAGATCTTTAACAAGATCCAATTAAGCAAACTATTTCACTGTCTTTGACTGAAGTTACTAGCAAACACATGCCACCACTGTCCTTTCAGGAACAACCCTTTGGGGTAAAAGCATAAACAGGGGGTAGAAGCATAAACAGGGCGTTGTTTGCTACAAGTGTACTCACGTCAATGTAATTTGCATTTATGTAGTCACCAGGAAGACCATCCTTGAGAATGACTCTTGAGTGATCAACTAGGAGAAAAAATAAACAAAACAATTAACACAGGTTTAGCCTCAGTCCCACAGACTCATTTCTGGTGTATCACTGCATGTACCCTAAACTAAAGATACCTAAACATCATCACTGACTGCCCTATTAGGACAAGACATAGAAGAGTGTTTGCTGCATGAAAGCCGACAAAAGAATTAGTCAGAACAAGAACCTGCTGGATAATATGGAGACTTGAGACATGACAGAAGACCAGCGACATCATTTGGATCATGTCAGTTGTCACTTCCTCTTCAAATATGACTCATTGCTGCTGAGAAGCTTGAAATAGAGGCATTGTATTCAATCTATGACAGTCATAGTAGTGCTGATGAAAGCTGCTAACTTCTCTCATGTGTCACCTGTTGTGATTAAATCCTGATAGATTTGGAAAGACACCGATTTCCCTTCATTTTCATTTCCAAATCCTCTACACTTTCAACATTCCACTGATTCTGGCGTGGGGAAATGCTTCTAAAAACCTTATCGATTCGTTATTTCTTGTACAAAAACGAGCTGTTAGAATTGTTAACCACACTGGATATTTATCCCACACGAACAAACTTTTCGTTAGTAATAAAATTTTGAAAATTCCTGAGTTATTTTATTACAACGTCGGCCTGTTTATGTTTCAATTTTCAACTGGCCAATTACCAGACGTATTTTCCCAAATGTTTACAAGAAATTATACAGTTCATGATTATCCAACTCGTCAACGTTACGCATATCACCTTCCACGTACCCGAACAATTTTCGCGAAAAAAACCATTATGTTCGCTGGACCCAAATATTGGAACGAACTCCCTATGGAACTTGTAAGTTGCACCACTGTAACCTCATTCAAACGAAAACTGAAGCAATATCTTCTTAGCAGCTACATTGTACGGCATGCATAGTGTATAGTTCTTGTTGCTCTTTACATGTTACCCCTTGTCTATCCCACCTTAGTCCGGCGGGATCCTAACCATGAACACTATTTTTGAACAGTCTGCCTGTTGCGCTGTTCATGCACCTATTGTTCCACTCGGTTATCGAAATTCTCGCGCGTGACAGCTGTCGGTTACTATGGTCACACGGAATGCTTGGTTTTAGGACCCATGCTGGAATGTTACTCCTGAGCTTTCGGTATTGTTTACATTCACGACAAATCTCATTATCCCACCTTCTACTTATGTATTTATGACATACAGTTACGCCATTTTCTATACTCTGCAACACACCCCTTGAATCTCTGCAGTTGTTGTTCACTGCTGCAACATGTGACCTTTCTGTTTTCTGTATTTTTATTTAGTGACATATATTTAATTGGATTTTTTGTTTTGTTTGTTTTAATCGGTTTCCCCAGATATAGTTGGTCTTAAAAAACATCCGTACTTTAAACTTCCCCTAATCTGATTACTCACAGGACCTGCGGCTGTACAAGCTAATGCTTTTACGCAGGCCCCATCATATTTTTTCGCATTATGACCACAGTTTAAATTCGCATGCATACAGACCTCGTGTTTATACCAAATCAAACTTCTGTACATTCTGATGAAGTCTCATCTAAATTATGTTTTGTATAATTTTCGTATTTATATACTTTATTGTGATATATGTGAGAAATATGAAAATAAAATTGAAATGAAATGAAATGAAATTTACAATTTCTCCCGCTGTACTAAAAATAAGTTAACACTACATCAGCTCAAACACACTTCATGAACAAAGAAATTTTAGATGATACATTTTTAGTCTTAGAAATTCAAACAGGAGAAACATCAAGCTTCATAAACATTACATCTATTATATCAGTCCAATAAAATTATTTGCATTTTTTCACATTTAGCCTTTGGGACTACATCATGGTTACATGGTGAAAGGTCATACTGACTAAGGTTATTACATTTAATGTAAATGTTCCCATTGCACTGTACACAAAATTTTTTCCCCTTTCTTTTAAAAAGATCCCATACCTGTGCCCTCTGTTATTTTGCATGTGCATTATGAAAATGGTTGCCATGACTACCATCCTCCATTGCATAGAGAAAAAATATAAATAAAGACAGCTGGTGCCATGACAACATGAAGTTTGTCACCCACCTGATTTTCCAAATGAATTTGATCTCCACCCAACTTCCTTGTGACACATTTTGATGGTGTGTCATTCACTTAATATTAACCGCCATGTCAAGGACCTATGAGCAATCGTTACATTTTACCTTCTAGAGTAGCAATACATTTCATAACCTCTGTAAGATCTCGAGATGGTGATGAATGGTATTTTAGCCTTCATGAATTGTGGCCAAGGGGCCCTATAGGGATACCATGTATCTTTTGAAAACTCTGAATGCCAAACCAAATGACATTTTGGTTCTCTAAAAGCCCTGCTTACATGCCAAAATCTGCTAATTATAATACAGTATAACTTATTTGTATAGCACACACATCTGTAAAAGAATGCATTTGTGGTGGGCAATTGCAGAAACATACAAATATGATATACAAATATGTGTGATCTATTAAAGTAATTGGTAAAAATAAAAGCACTGCTAATTTATTGCAAAATCATCCAGAATAGAACTAAATATAATTCAAAATATTTACAAAGTTTCTCGTTAAAAATGATTTTCATGTGGCGTGTTTAAGGAATGACTTGATAAGAAACGGGTTGGATACTTGCAACCAGTGGGGATCACACAAGACCAATGAGGTGAGTGCAGAATGAGAAACATGAGACATGAGACATGTCTGAGGTGTTCTAGGTATTCTGCAGTTTATGTACTTCACACAGGGTAGACCTGACAATGCTCCTTTGGGAGGGAAGAATGCATGCACTAGACTCTTTATTTCGCCCGCAGAGGTACGCGCAGAACACCAGTAGGAGACCCTTACCAGCAGCACCTCGCAGGCAACTCCAAGGCAGGTACTTCACAGTACCCGTAAGTCACTCGTAACAGAAAACGGATCGGTTTCAAAGCTCTCACGCAGGTCACATGGAATACACGCAAGTAGAAGGTAAGTAGCACGCGTCTAGCAGGTAAGACACAAGTGCGAAACTCGCAAACATTCTTGTCCCCCCGCAGAAAATTCTCCTGCGTGCTGGAAAATCCCTACTCGCAACAAGCCCGCATAGCTTGCCCGGAAAGGTGTGACATGGCCTTTAAATTTGGATTATGCACAATTTGCATTCCTAGTTTGTAAGATTATTCCTGCCAGATTTAAAAATCGTGGATCAAGAAATTTTGGAAGATAATATGGTTTAAACAAAAAGTTGCCATATATAGTACAAATTTCTGTGACTTGATATGACAAAGTACTGTGTGGTAAGAGGAAGCAGACAAATTATAATTTTAGACATCCATGTGATAGTTTAGATACCTCCCTTCTCCCATCTACACACTCACATGGAAGAATGTTCTTGTATCTGTTCTTGCTTTTGTTCTCTGGTTTGTCACCCTCTTTCCTTGGAAGCAGATGTTTGTTGTCTAAGAGTTGTAATGCCTGCAGGTGAGAGAGCAATACAATCACAGGAAAATGTTACGTGGTTAGGAAAACAATGATATAATATGCTGGTGAACAAATGCACTCCCAGTTTTGGGTTAGAACTGCACTGCCAGCGGCTATATATTATATGTAGATTACCACTTTTACAAGATGGCTTGCTCCCAAAATGAATAGTAAAGTCCCTATGTAAGTATTAAAGAAAAGTGCAATTTCACTAAAATACAAACCAAGAAAATACTTGAATAGCAAATGTCCTTTATCTACACAAATCAAAATACCAATATTGAGTCACAACATCAAGCCTATGAATCAGAATCAGAAGCATGTGTGTGTGTGTGTGTGTGTGTGTGTGTGTGTGTGTGGTAGTCATGCTATCCAATGACCAGGAATAGCACTAAAAGCAAACTATTCACGAACAGACATTTCATTTATTTATCTATATTATTTTATTTCTTGTACTTTGAACTTGTAGAGCCACAACTTACAGAAAATCAAGAGGGAAATATATACAGAATAAAAAGTCTAAAATGCTATAAAAACTTCTACTCTTTACATCAACATTAACTACACCTGCATTGACATCAGAGAATGTCAGCTTCAGAAATGAAATGAGACTTATTGTACATATCGATGGGTAAATACACAAGTTAAAAACAAGTTTAAAGTTGTCACTGTTTTGTTCTATTCAAATTATATTGAATTTAAGTCTGTTGGTAAGAAGTGCCCAAAAACAAAGCACAAAATGAACACATGATGTTGTTCACACCACACATTTAATTCACTTGTGTACACTATTAACTATATCCTATTATTATGCTGGTTTGACTTTTCATCACTGTAACAAGAACTAGAATGAAAATGTTAAATTGACACAAAATTGCTGTCAGGAGCTTAAAAACTTATGAAACAAATAATTATATCCTCATAGGCTGCACAGAGTTGTAATTTGTGTCATATTCACTGGTACACAAGCAGGGTTTGCATAGTGTATTTGAGGCATTTTACCCAGCTTCCTGAAAGCTACACGTTTGTACACCATGTGTTCTTGTACCTCAAATTCTTCCTCAAATCCTGCTTTCTTGGAGTTCTCTCGTGAGCTTGTTTCCTTCTCCAGCACTTCCACCCTGTTTCTGATTCCAGATGCTGAGATCCTTGTTGCATTGAAAGGCTGACAGAATACAATGAAGAGACTAAAAAATGTAGTTCGAGGAAAAATTGTTTGCACATTCCTTGTACTGGTTGTCAACAAAAGCAAATGAGCGTATCAAGTGCAAAATATCACGTGAGTACATTCTTTCTGCCAAAACTGCATTCATAAAGAGCATACATAAATGAAGGTGTGGCACACAAAAGAACATTTGAAAGGTGTGACATGAATGATTCAGGACTCTTCTCTTTACCTTTTGCAGGGCAATGCTATTAACCTAGTACATAAAGCCATCACATGCAAGCCAAGGTTTGCATGTTACAGCTTTTTGTATCCACAAAGACCTGACTAGACACACATTACAAGCCATCTACAGAACTTTAGCAATGTAGGCACAAATAGCTACTGTTGTCTAGGAAAAATCAAAACAATCTGTCATTTTGTGTATAAAGTGAAATTTCAATTTGCCCAAGATCTACTTTGCACACTTTTCTGTCAAACTACTTCTATACAAGTACGAAGTCTGTTGGAATTTCCTCCCATATCAAAAGCTGTGTTGTATAGAAATTTTAGAATTCAGGCTATTTTGGGGAATTAGGTCTTCATCAGAATTCATCTTTTTTCTAATTGAGAATTTGCTTTATTACACTTCATTCATGTACCAACTTTGGTGTCAGCAACCACAAGGCATCAGAAGTTGTTCGAACTACAAAGCTCCAGATGTTTACCATGACATTTCCATCCCATTCTAGAACTCCCCAAATTTGACCCATAAATTGTCCAGTCATATTCTTACTCGTTGTCTATCAACTCTGAATAGATAAGGTCAAATGTTTCTGAGTGACATCAAAAGCCCTATTTCAGATATTCACTTCATTTCGTACATCACAACTTTGATGTCTCAACATCTGATCCTTAACCCGTTGAGGACGAGTCCCGAGTACACTCGCGCAAGTGTCTATGGAAATGCGTGTTGTAGCAAAATCAGCCCGTCCTCAACGAGTTAAAAGTTAATATCACACTTACCCCTTTCATGCTGTGCCTTCTTCACTAATTGGCACATCTAATGGATTGCTGTCTTGTCAGTCAGTACATACATAAGGACTCTGAGCCATCAGGGAACAAAGATCTTAACCCGTTGAGGACGGTTTGATATCGCTACAACACGCATTCCCCATAGACGCTTGCCCGAGTATACTCGGGACTCGTCCTCAACGGGTTAAATAAATTGAATTGAATTGATTATGTAGTCCCCCTGACTGGTATTGTTGCTTCGTCACTCCTCAGAGTAATCTGGAGTTACTAACCCTAAGTGAGTTGTCAAACTTTGCATACATGTCAAGCCTTGACGGGATTAACCCCAAACTAATGAAAGAGCTTGGCCAGACAATGCATTGGCACATAAAGGGTTAACCTTTGCAAGTCCGATGTGAGCTGGACAAACAGAAAACACCAAGGTGACACTGTCACCCAGGCACTGGTGATAAACAAAATGAAAGTGTATGAGTGCAAAGCAAAAAAAACTTGTAACCTTCCTGTCACAGGATGCCTATCCATTACAAGTCAGCTAACCAATATCAAAGGACTACTGCCATGATAATTATACCCTCTAGTACAAAGACCATCCCAAGGACAGAATGAGAGTTAGGAATAAAAACCCACCACTTTGAGGTGCACCACGTAGCCGGTGGTCTCCACCATAGGGTTCTTCCGGTAGTGTTCCACAAGGTCAGTCAATGTCTCAAACTGTTCTCCTCCACCAACATCGTACTTTGCATCCTGGCACAAGGAGCAATCATCATTATTACTTTGATGTTAATCAATCAACAATATTTATGTTTATAACATTGCAACCACTGAATTCATTGTTTCACTCCATCTAAAAATTTGCTACCAATTGTAGATATCAACATACACTGCAAGAAATAGGTGCATTGGCAGTTTTCAAAGTATGTATCAGAAACGCATGAATGGAGGAGACTTGGACAAATGAGATAAGTTATCATTATATATTACAAAACTTCATGTTAATTCAAGGTTAAAAAAAGAAACCTGTACAAATGTCTTGCAAATGTAAATGAAAAACGAGCGCTTATTACTAATACTTGTCAATAGGAAGGTTAAACATGTCTGCACATTACTGAAAAATATTATCTCTTGGGAAAAATATAACTTCCGCAGGGGTGCTAAGTGTTTTATCATACACCTTAAACGGCAACATTTGTATGACCAATATGTACAACATATGCAGAGTATAATCATGGGAGGAAATGTCGATCAATGGTGCACTCAACTTGTCACATTCTAACAAACCCATTCATCATCATTCCAATGCCTATATTATACTTGGTAATTAATGGTTTGTATGCTTCTAAAAACCTAATCATCAATACATAGACAATGGCAGAATTGCAGCATCATTCCGGCTTTACTGTCATACAATTTTGTATGCATGTAGCTTCCTGTAAAGTAAAGTTGAGTGGTAACCCCATCAATCCCCACCCTCAAATAAATAAAAAAGTGTTAACAAAAATGATAAGCAGCGACACATTTGTGGCACATCCAGCTGATAAGCAGGAAGAGCAAAGATAACCCACCTGACAGCGGATCATGACGTGTGTCACCTTGTCCTCTGTCCTCACTGACAGGACGTAGTCACCTGGCTTGCTGTGGCTCTCTCGTACTAGATAGCTGCCATTCTTTCCTTTCTCTGTCAAAGACTTCTCTGCCTCACGTCCAGTAATGTGACCATGGAACCATCTTGCAAAAGAAAGAATATGACGGAAACACTATGATCTAAAAGACAAAATTGAGGTTCCAATCTGACAGTCAAAGAAGTAAAATATCACACAACAACAAATTAATAGCAATTACAAAGGAACTTCAGAATCATCATTAGACATATTTTCATTTTTTCCAACACAAATAATGGAACACACCATAATCAGGTGACAATCACAATAAGTATCTCAGAGATACACATTGTCATACACCTAGCCTGGGCTACACTTCCATACAGCACCCACAACATTGTGCACGTACATGCGTACCTTTCACTGAAAGACCTTGTACTCACCACCATAGAGCATCTCTTCTCATGATTCATGTTTGTCCATCCTTAATATCATGCACATATGTTTTCATCTGCCATTTGCCACTTATATGCTACTCAGTCCATTAGAATGGAATGCTCAGATATAAAAGAACCTAAACCAAGCCCCAAGCTTTAGTTACATATGTATAACAGTGTAGCTTAGATCATAGTGTGCTTTCAAATGTGCAATCAAGTTATTAGTTTTCAATCAATACACCATACATTACATTGTCTGACTAGTTTGAAAGCACAGTGGTCTTTTCACTACAAGAGCCACTGCAAATACACTTCAAGGTCTTTCATGAAAGGATGAACTGTTCCCTACCCTACTCAAGGAGATGCTTAACAAAGGCAGACATCCTCTTTTCCAATACATATACTGGCATATAACCCTCTCAGGTTGATACCTCCACCATGCCTCAAAACATGACATTTAATTTCAAATTTTCATTACCACAATACATTGGTTCAAGTTGACACCCACATATTCTTTTCTGACAGGTGGCACACGTGTTTAATGCAGTTTCACAAGCAAAACAGAGAGCAGACAGCCAATACGGAAAATATTACCCAATGATGTGTTCGTTCATCAACATTTTTCACTACAGGTCCTTTTATTTTTGTCTTTTTTTTTTTTTGCGGAAGACAGGGAGGGAATGTGCATGATGCAACACTATTGGCCTCTTGTTCCAGATTTTCTCTTCTTTGTACTTTACAATTTATCAGGCATACTATTCATTATTTGCATGATAAATCCATCCTATCCCTTTCTGCTCAGGCACCATAGAGAGCTTCTCATATTATTTTCCTTGCCATCGCTCACCTCTCATTGGTTGGATCTGCACAGTTAAGAGGGTACTTGAGGTCGATGACGTGTCCATTTCGTTCCTTGAGCTGATTCCGCCCCTCGGTGTAGTGCTGCACCAGCTCAGCCAAGGTAGCAAACTTCTCACCCCCATACAGGTCAAAGTAGTCACCTGTGTTTTGAATCTTGATGTGTGTGACCTCCCCATTCCGCCTGAAAAAATGTAGCAAGAGTAGATTGAAAGAAGCGTGAATGTCTTAATGCTGTATTACGAACACTGGAATTATATAGTAAATGATGCAAATCATATATTTATAGACAAACCATTATACCACAACAAATACTTCAGGTATATGTAGGATACAAGACAGTTGAGATACTAGCTTTCCTTTGGGGTGGATGCCACAGATGCTTCTCTATGTTTTTATAGTTAGTTAATCAATGAGATATCTTAATAAGACTTTGAAAATGCTGACATCATAGCATTCTAGTCTGTATACTTCTGGATATCACACCAAATATCGGTAATCTAAATATTGGTAATGCAGTAATACTGTCCATATAAAGACAGGTACTAGTGACGGAGTTGCAAGAAACTTCATTTACACACTGCATTCACATCATGTTTCAGCTGGAAAGCCTAACTCTGCTTGTACCACTTGTAAAACCACTATTACATATAGTTGGAAGTTAAGCCTTGAGTATCAGTCATGGGGCATAATTTCTATCACTTTGCCTTTTATTAGGACTAACATTTTGCCTTTCAAAAGTGGTCTACCAATGGGTCTCACGTTTACAGCATACAATATGTTCTACAGAGTGGTCCATTGCAATAAAATCATCATTGGCAAACACCATGCCACACATATTAATCTATGGTTTAAAAGGATGTATCAAAATTTAACCACAGTAACCAGAGTGACCACAAAGAAATCAAATCTCTACACCTGTGTCATCACCTTGGCAGAGCCATGTAAGGAAGTGTGACTCCAATGAGTTGATTATGTGGTCATGTCAGTTTCTGTGGTTCTACAGGCAAATTTGTTATGTTTACTAAATACTACGAAATGCACTGGAAATCATAGGATTACAGTATCAATGCATATAACTATCTCACCAATGGATAAGGTTATTGCCACAAACCAATAATCGTATATACGTACATGTACTTGAGCATTGCTGGTACTATCTTCTAACAGCATCTGTTCAGTGCAAAGACCACTGCTCTACAGGATATGAGTAATTCCTCTCTGTGATTATTTGACCTCATTGCATTGGGCTGCCCTTTCCTCTTAACATTCATGTTGTCTGATTCCAAAACTGGCAACCCTCTCTCTCTCTCAACCCCCCCCCCAAAAAAAAAAAAAACAACAAAAACAAAACAAAAACAAAAATGACAACTTTTTAGACAAATTTTCACATGCAAAAACTGAAAACATCTGGAGGCAGAAATGGTACTATATCAGTTTCACAAAAAAAAGGAAGAAAGTATGGATGGATTTTAATAATTACTACACTTTTTGTTGTTGCTTATAGTGAAATTCCACATCATATGCAAGAGCACTTCAATGAATCGAGTGAAATCTGAGGAACATATTGGTAGAGGTTCTATCAAAATTGAAACTAGAATAAAAGAGTCATGGAATTTAAGTTTCCATGTTGTTAACAATCTGTGATACTAGTGGGATTCACACTGATGCAAATTGAACAGCAGGATATAAATCTAGAGATTTACTGTACACTGCTATCCAAATCAAGAGATTTTTGCCTGTGTGGACATGAAAATCCCACTAAATAGTGCAATCAGTATTGTGATCCGAATCCCAAGAAATCTACAGATACATATATTTTTTAATTATCACGATAATTGGAGAAATAGTGCAATAATTCACATGGCAGCATGTGTATGAATGCTGGAGTAACAAATCTTGAGAATAAAATGTGAGATGAAAATGATTTTACTCTATTTCAATTTCCACATGGCATGGAATTGCACTTTAAGTGAGAATTACTATACTGCCAAGTCATGGAAACAAGGAAATATACACATGCACCTCTTGCTTCCTGCTGTGAGGAGAAACAAGTCTTGCTTCAAAATATATTCCACAGATCATCCACACCAAAGGATACATAAAACTTCAGATGGAGAGTAAATGTCCCCATAGATTTGTAAGTATAGACACTTAACATCAAAGTAGTGTAGGAAACTGATATGACATTTTGTTTTGCTTTATTTTCCCACGATGGTGACATTTAATGTATGTACTTCCTTGTCTTGCAGTTTTGCACTGCTTCAGTTGAAGCAGGTACAACAAAGTACAGTGGGATCAAGGCATTCTTAATTAAGCCAGTAATGAATTTCTTATTTGAGGAGCCAAGCTAATTTGATATTATGTAATTACTTGAGTTTAGAGGTCTATGCTCATGGGATGACAAGGGGCTTAGGAGGTGAATTTTTCATGTATAACCATGCGCTTACAAATTATGATTAAATGCCTGAATTACTTGCCCGACAACTAATGCTCACATTGTATGACATCTCACAGAAAGAACCTGCATAGCCAAAATAGGTTATAGCTCTAGTGTATGAATTACATATATCTAGTATTCATACTTGGGTGAACTCAGCAAAATGATAAAGTTTACTGAAAATTTACGCAGCTTTTAGTGATAATGTCATTCACGTGAAAACAAGAATTAATGAATTGTGTGAGTAAATTCTTTGAACCCAATTAATTCTTAAAACTGTTCAATGTAATGTGAATTGTACATAATAGCATAGAAGGGAAACATATTTTTGAGTTTGAATAGAGTGTCCATATCAATTCAATCATGCAGTTCTTACATGAATGGCTTCTACTATGAAATAGCAGGCAGTGATGTGAGCTTTTTTTGACCACCAAGACTGAAATCTGCAGACTCTAATGTTCATTCCAGATTATGCTATGAAATTATGCCTTGATGAGACCACAGCAGTGTAAAATGTTCACTCCAGAAAGTGTAACACTCCACTGAATTGTGAGTCACCAATTTTTTGAAGGGAGTCTGGTTCATATTCCTGGGTATCGTTAGTCAGGTATCTAATTTCGGCAGAAAGTGGTGAACAAGGGAAATCCTGGTCACATGATATCTCGTGCAGCTGACTGGCCTGGGATGGGATTACTAAATGGCGACCCTGTCTGCTTCTGGCTTTGGGCTAGTTTGGCTTTATGTCATGTCTTCTTTTGGGACATTCTATGTACCATATGAAAAAAGACAAAAACTCTGATTTAAAAAGAAAGAAGGAAAGAAAACTGCTCATGACTGTGGGACAGAATAACTGAGATCAACCCACCGTTTTCGATGGAAAGATTTTATTTCTGCACCATACTATACTTTTCCTAATGTGGATGTGGCATGCACTGTCTAATATTTGTCTCAGCACTGTATTTAGTAACTGTACTATGTACATTACAGATACAGTTTGTGTTAACAACGGACCAACAGGTACATGTATATTTAAGAGATAATACAACAGGTGATTCATGAATGATTCATACAATGTTGAAATCAGAATGTACCTCATCCTGCATGCAATGTGCAAGATGCTTAAATGTATAATGTATATTATATCCGGTACATGAAATCCCCTTTTTTTTTCTCTCTTTAGAAAAAAAAAGACATTATGATATATATTGAACTTCATTCATGCAGATTGTTTGAGCACTGTATCAATCTATTTAAATCAAGGGATTGAGAAATCAAAACATGTTGATTTAGCCATTTGCACTGAATATTTCATGTACAAAATGCGGTACAGAAGTGTACACATGTAAAAACTCAACGATTTAACTGAAAATCTTACTACATACTTAGATAAGTATACCCATATTGGGGTAATCAATAGGTTTCAGTAATGCCATATCAGTACATCATCCTATGTGTCATCAAACAGAAACCTCTGCTGGGTGTATTAGACAGGAATGTATGCTATTCAATCTCAAAACATTGCTTTTAATTTTGTCTCGTTGTTACTATAAAAGATATTACCTGGTACTTCTTTTAAGTCTGATGACTATCATGTGCTATATTTTGATTGGACTGATAAACATGATGTAATCAATAGGTTTCAGTAATGCCATATCAGTACATCATCCTATGTGTCATCAAACAGAAACCTCTGCTGGGTGTATTAGACAGGAATGTATGCTATTCAATCTCAAAACATTGCTTTTAATTTTGTCTCGTTGTTACTATAAAAGATATTACCTGGTACAGTTGAACCTCTCTTATCCGGCCTCCCTTTATCCGGATCTCTCTATTATACGCACGCAATCTCGCCGTGATTTTTTTTAAATAATTACGGGAGGAAAGGGGGATTCCCAACTCCTTGAGATCTCCTACACAAACACACATGAATTACATATACTTGATACATTTCTTAATGTGTTATTTAGGTAAATCATCCCAAGAATCTATAAAAGAAAATGATTTCATTCTTGCAAACACGAACCTCTATTTTGGGGTCTGTTACTGATTGTAACAATGAAAAGGTTGCAGTATACACATTAAGTCCTACATGTGGTACTACAATGGGCTACATCAGTACATGTGTATGTATGTACATGTATAAAGCATTGAGTCTCCCATATCCGGCCAAATCCCTTATCCGGATGAGCCCCGGTCCCGACTTGTCCGGATACAAGAGGTTCAACTGTACTTCTTTTAAGTCTGATGACTATCATGTGCTATATTTTGATTGGAATGATAAACATGATACTTGATTTTTGAAGATGCAACTATAGATACGGCTTTATGCAATTATTTCAAGCTTTTCTTTATTTTTCATGTCATACAATATTTTGTACACATCTGGGCAGAAAGCACACACACTTATCATGAGTTATGTCACAGTCAGATGAATGAGACCACATTGTCAGCTTCTCATTTATCAGAAACTTGCAGATTAATTGCAGTCAAAGTATTAGAGTTTCCTTTCAATCATTTGCCCCGTTTTGCAAAAAGCTTTTCAGGACTGATGCCTTAACTCACCATGCCTCCACTGAAATTAATTGGTCTTGCATGAAGATCTTAGGGACACTCACCCTTTAAAGTCAGAGTGCCTTGCCTGAATCCCATTAAGGCCTTCCCAGTAATCTTACATGCACTATGCCAGCAGTATAATTTGATACAGACAGCCCCTGTATGTCTGCACGGATTTATCATGGTCCATTACAGTATACAGTACACCCTACATGAGTTTCATTTCACATGGGATTGGGTTCTGCTCAGCTTCAGAGAGATAAGGAGGACAAATATTCCCTAATACTGAAATATACCCAACATCCAGTTTTATGTCTTCACTGGAGGAATAATTAAACACCCTAAGTATGCCAGAAAAGAAACTAATATAACATACATTTAAGCTCTCATATTACATAGTACGTGTACATCACCTGGTGTACATGTAGTATACAAAAAGGTAAAGCCTTGCAATTTTCTATACAGTAGCAATACACAACACTTATGCTGACAATAACAATAATTGCACTAATGTCACTTTTAAATTACACAAAACTTTTTGATCTATCTCTAAGCCCCAAAACAGTTCAACGGATAACCAGTTTGTGTTTTGTGTTTGTGTTTTTTTTTTGTTTTTTGGAGGAAAATCATTTAATTTTGTATCAGTTTGTTTTGCAAATTTCTGTATGTTTGGGATGATGGACACATAGGAATGTTACGAAAAAATATCACAACCTGATAACCTATCAATAATGCTAAAGGTAAATAGAGCTGATGCTTAAAAGGGTTAATTTCATACCACCAAAAACAAACAAACAAACAAACAAACAAACAAACAAACAAACAAACAAACAACCCTCCAAAATAAAACAATTAATTTCCCTTGGGAAGTTATATTTTTGTCTTGGAATACTACATTTTTCCTCAGCCCTATGCACACACACCTTCGAAAAAATATACAATGTACTGTAAAACTGGATATTTTCGTGCGACTAATTTTTCACGCTTGGCCGTGTCAGAAGACTTTCGCGTGTTTTTAATTCTGTGGAATAAAGACATCAAGTACTGGAACATATGGCATGCAAAAATATTTGTGTGCTTTTATTTTCGCGCTAGCTTCTCGTTGCGCGAAATGCGCGAAAATTTCCACTTTTACATTATGTAATAATCCTTTACAAAAATGACTTCCCACAGGGATCTCAAATGTTAATATCTGCATATATTACACCTCTTAAAGTTACATACATTGTAGACTCGTTGGTTTAGTCGAATGCATACGCGGGCGCACAGCACAAGTTTCCTACAGAGACCTATGCTACTGACTCCTCTTTAGGACTGATGATTTGACCCATTTCCATGAGTCTGAAAAAGTCTGATCCACTGTAGTCAGTGGTCCGATCACCGTTCAGCTCATAATTCGGCTGATGATGACAGCTTTTGCAAACTTCTTCTGTGACGTCATACTATTAAAGAAGCACGCACCCTGGCATCACTACAGACTGTGTGATGCGCAGAAGGCAACGTTACCTACATGTAGCAACACCTAGATACGCTTTACTTGACGACAGCTCAAGTTCGGCAATCTTCGTATCGATGCCAACGTGATCGGCACTATCATCCAACAGTGCCCCCGCAACTGCCGGGTCTATGCGTCTTTGAAGTAATATCAGTGTAATATCTTGTAACCGTGTGATATGGCACACCATAAAGGTACCCCGGGTTACAGCACTTGCTGTGTGACCTGTAGTGCCATTTTGAGTTCTTAAGGTATACAGTAATGAACTGCTATCATGGCAGCCAAATTTTAGCAATCAGCTGTAACAATCTGAATATCTATTCATCCCTGTCATGATGTGTTCAAAATAATTACAATAGCAATAGTTCATTTCATGAACTTTTTCAAACTGTTTTGGAGATTAATTCAGAAAGAGATCATTCTAATCCACAAACTTGGCTAATGATTACCTTTTTTTTAAATCTGTGGATGCATGCTGCTGCTGAGCTGCACTTACATGCACTGCCTATGTCATGTCACTATAGCAGCAAGGTCATTGAAGGACAAGTTCACCTTTATGAATACAATACATGTGGATAAAGTCAATAGAGCAAAATCAGTACAGGACATCAGTGAAAGTTTGAGGAGAGTCATTCAATCTGTTCAAAAGTTATGAATTTCTACAGTTTCGGTGCCGTCACTGCTGGATGAGAAGACTACTACAGGGAGTGATGTCACATGCATAGAATGATAAGGAAGTATAAAGAGAATACCATAAAATTTCATTTTTTTTTTTAAAAGAAAGTACACATTCCCTGGACTTGTCACTGTCTTGTGCTATGGGTAGTATTATTCCCACTGCTTTGTTGAGGCAAGTCAAGTGCTCTTCTTTTATGCAAGAAAAGTAAAAATAGGTGAAATTTTCTTCATATTTTCTTTAAATCTTTCTACATGTGACATCATAAACTGTAGAAGTCTTGCTATCCAGCGGCACTGAAACTTCAAAAATGCATATCTTATTGTCTGATTTCCCTCAAACTTTCACTGATGTGTATCTAGTGCTGCATTCACTCAACTCACATGTATGAAGGTGAACTTGTCCTTTTTAAGGTTTGATAATGTTTGGTACTGTAATCAAAGAGAGAGGAAAAAAAAAAGACAACAAAACACTAGGGGCCATAAGGGCGAGAATCATACATTTTCTTGGTAACCCAGGGTACAGTGCTAAAAAAAAAGAAAGAAAAAAAAAAAGCACATATAATTCAATATAATGGTGAAATGTTTAGTTGGTACCCCAGGACACCAAATACTGCATCACATACTCAAGATTTTATCTCAGTATGAGGCAGCTGTACTGTAGTGTGTTGGATAAGATATTACATGTACATATGACTCATCAGGACAATGGTAGAATGCTGTAAGAGGCAGAAATGGAAATAGAGACACAGCATCAGGAAGTTATCATTCCATCAGAGTCACAAACTCAAAGGTAAGCAGGCTTCCATGATTACACGCAGGATATTGGGACTCGGCCAAGAAGCATTGTCGTCCGACTCGGTCACAGTGTGTGAACCGGGGTTTGTACCTGGGAAAGCCAGGCAGGTCTTTGTAAAACACAATGGGGGCACTTTTCTGTGAATTGAGAGTGACAGGTAAAGGTCTGCTGCAAAGTCCACACAGTGCCAGTAGAGCACATGCAGACTTCCTGCTACACAAGTAGGGACTCCCCACAGGTTTGCCTAGATTTACTGAATGCACAGACAAGTATACAGAGGTTGCACTTCCTGGTTTAGTTGGAGTATAAAAGTATGATATATTATCTCAAAAACAAACACAGAAACAACTCAAGACAGCTGAAGTTAGGTTTGGTTTGCTATTATAAATCATCAATTGAATACTCTGCAGCAAACACTACACTACTGAGCATTTTATGTATACAATCTTGATTCATCTGATAAATTGGCACAAATGAAAGAAGTGATGTCATGAAGGAAGGACATGCAATTTCACATCATATTCACATTGAAATTAATACAGCCAAATCAGAAAAACAGAATGGCTGAAGTTTCATTAACATCAGAAAGTAATTGAGCTTAAAGGTTCACAAGATATCTTGGAGAGAGTGATATTACACACAGGTGATGCTTTGAACTCAAATCTCTTCTAATCTTTTGTTCACCCAAACATCATACCTACAGCAAAGAAAAAAAAATCAAACATTAAAAAGATTGGCAACTACAACCCTTACCCCTATACCGGGTACCATTTGTACATTATTGTAACTCAACTAAATTTAAATGTGGAGCATATAAGTTATTCTGTACATGACCTTTAAAGTAAAAAAAAAATTTTTAGAAAAGGTAGGTCAATACGAGATTTATGTGGCCATGAGATCATCACCATTTTTGATGTGGTTGCTGCTCATATCACTTCTTTTTTACACATGTGAAATCTTACACTGCCATAACTTTCATATTACTGGCCTGATTTCAATGAAAGCTCAAACCACTCTGGCTTCAACTCATACTGTATACTGAAGTCAATTTGAATGGTATGGAATTGCACTAAAATAGAAATATGGAGATACAAAAAGCTTTGAACAAAGGTCATTCTAAAAACAGCAATAGCTGTACACATACACACATTCAGAATTAAAAAGCATACAAACAGCGCATGCTCTATTAAGCACTATATTGGATTATAAAACAGGCCGAGGTGAAATAGACCTGCATGAGGGATAATTTAGTAGGAGTTCTAGATGTAGTGAAGTACTGTTGCATCAACAGAATATACAATAATTGTTACAGTAAATAGAACCTTCAATCTATTGATGCATATGCCGTAGGTCTACGGCCCTACCATAAAGCTCTAGACTTTACTACTGACTTTGTGCACACAGAGTACACTGTACATGTGTATTCTTGTACATCGTAGAGCTTGCTGAGCAGACTTGCATATAAACTGCATACTTTCTACATTCTGTGCTGTATTCATGTATACGCTGAAAGGCTCTGCCAGGCCCTACTACCCCCCCCCCCCCCCCATACTATACTGCACTATACTAAAATTTTTGCACATCCTTTAAATATCTAAGAAAAAATCTTAGATTGAGTTCGTGTTTAAATAATTTAACAAACATAATCTATTTAATGTCATGAAAACCTACAGAATTTTGTACATAGTAAATTGTCAGCTCGCCCTCCTATGTTCATCAGCCCCTTACCTGACTGAGAGAGTGAAGTCCCCTGGGTTGCTCTTGCTGGGGCGGCAAAGGAAACAGCCATCAAAACCATTGTCTAGCAGGAGTCTTTCTGCGTCTATGCCTGAGATGTTGGGATGAAACCATCTGGGTAGGAGATATAAAGAAAAAGATTATTGATCATAGACAATCCACACAGACAAGAGCCCCACAGTTCAAAACTTGCATAGAATAGAACTCCACATGCAAATAGCACCTATGTAATATTGTTGCTTTCATCATCAGACAAAGCTGATTGTTACTTTGTATAAAGTGTAAAGATACTTTCAAGTGATGAAAACACTGTGATAAATTGTATTTCTGTGATCATCTCATACACCTTTGTACATGTACACGTCAGACAAATGATTTGAAACATTCTATCTACAAAGGGCCCAATAAATACAACCACAGTATACACATTGTAGTTTGAAATACAGCTTCTTAAGATATGAACAAATGACACCGATATATGCACATTCAATTTCAATGATATAAGAAGGAATAGTGTGTATTGAATCACTGACTTTTACCTCATTACAGCAACAACAACAAAAACAAAAAAGACAAATATCAATACATGAGTTCATCCATACTAAAAGCACAAACTAAAAGCCAGGTCATCTACAATTTTTTTATTTCTTCCCCTTCATAATTCATCCAGACCAAAGTAGACCCTTAGAAATTCAGAAACTGGTTACAATATCAGTGACATGTTGCAGTTGTATATTCAAAAGCTTTACACTGTACATCATGGTCAACAATCCCAAGATTAGCCTCACCTCTTTCTTGCAGTTACCCCACACAAGAGACCCGCGGGTCTAGCGCTCACCTGAGTATCGCAAGTTCACCTTTCACGCAGTCACTAATCTAAATCACAGCTCTACCAAAATTTGACCAGGCATTCTCAAGTAGAAGATGAAAATGTACAATAAGGGCCCAATTTTTTTAAGATTCCTTAATTTGGGGGGATTGGGGCCCCCTGGGGCCCTCTGGGTGGGGCATGGTGCCCATTTTGATAAATTGAGATCCTGACCCCCTAGGGATGCTACCTGCCAAGTTTGACAAAAATCCATCATGAGGTTTTCAGGAAGAAGATGAAAATGTACAATTCAGGCCCCCATTTGGACCCTTCCAACCACCCCCACCCCCCCCCCCCTACCCAAGAGGGGCACCCCTGGATCTCCTATGAACAAACTTGAAACTACAGTCATTAATGTACTCACTCATAATATTATCTCAGCTCTATAACTTCTGATTCTAGAGAAGATTTATAAAGATTCCTTCATTTGGGGGGTTTGGGACCCCTGGGGGCCCCCTGGGTGGGGCATGGTGCCCATTTTAACAAATTGAGATCCTAACCCCCTAGGGATGCTACCTGCCAAGTTTGGTAAAAATGGGTCATGGGGTTTTCAAGAAGAAGATAAAAATGTACAATTTAGGCCCCATTAGGACCCCTCCTCACCCCCTCCCCTGGGTCCCAAGGGGGGCACCCCTGATATTGCCATGAACAAACTTGAAACTACAGTCATCAATGTACTAACTCATAGTATTAACTTAGCTCTATCACTTCTGGTTCTAGAGAAGAAGATTTTTGCGGATTCCTTAATTTTGGGGGGTTTGGGCCCCCTGGGGGCCCCCTGGGTGGGGCATGGTGCCCATTTTAACAAATTGCGTTCCTAACCCCCTAGGGATGCTACCTGCCAAGTTTGGTGAAAATGGGTCATGGGGTTCTCAAGAAGAAGATGAAAATGTACAATTTAGGCCCTATTAGAACCCTTCCCCACCCCCCTCCCCTGGGTCCCAAGGGGGCACCCCTGATTCTGCCATGAACAAACTTGAAACTACAGTCATCAATGTACTAACTCATAGTATTAACTTAGCTCTATCACTTCTGGTTCTAGAGAAGAAGATTTTTACAGATTCCTTAATTTTGGGGGGTTTGGGCCCCCCTGGGGGCCCCCTGGGTGGGGCATGGTGCCCATTTTAACAAATTGAGTTCCTAACCCCCTAGGGATGCTACCTGCCAAGTTTGGTGAAAATGGGTCATGGGGTTCTCAAGAAGAAGATGAAAATGTACAATTTAGGCCCTATTAGAACCCTTCCCCACCCCCCTCCCCTGGGTCCCAAGGGGGGCACCCCTGATTCTGCCATGAACAAACTTGAAACTACAGTCATCAATGTACTAACTCATAGTATTAACTTAGCTCTATCACTTCTGGTTCTAGAGAAGAAGATTTTTACAGATTCCTTAATTTTGGGGGGTTTGGGCCCCCCTGGGGGCCCCCTGGGTGGGGCATGGTGCCCATTTTAACAAATTGAGTTCCTAACCCCCTAGGGATGCTACCTGCCAAGTTTGATGAAAATCGGTCTTGGGGTTTTCAAGAAGAAGATGAAAATGTAAAAAGTTTACGCACGACGCACGACGGACGACGGACGACGGACGACGGACGACGGACGACGCACGACGGACGACGCACGACACACGACGCACGACGGACGCCGGACGAAGGGCGATCGCAATAGCTCACTTGAGCCTTTGGCTCAGGTGAGCTAAAAATCTAGCACCATTTCACTCCTTTAAAACCAATGACCGTACAAAGTTTTCTTGATTTCCTTGTACTGGTATACATGTATCTCTTCATAATAACTACTATATCCCAAGTGTATGAACAGCAGAAAGATAACATACAGCTGTGGTTATTTGTTTGAAGAACAACCTGTTTCAGCAGCAAGCCTACATGAGAAGGAAATGGCTGCTGATTATGGCAAAACATGTTCCATAGTCTAGAGAAAAATGCCTTGAGCCTGACACTGACACCAAACAATGGATTTCATGTTATCTAAACCTTCTGGTGTCAAAGTCACTGTGATTTCATGTAGTATTGTATATCAGACAAGAACTGACCTGTGCTAAAAAGCAGTTGCTCATGTGAGGATTCTTACTTTGATCAACAAAGCAGTCTGCGTGTTGGACCATGTGTTCAGTGCAAATATGATAGGCTTTGCTATCAATGTGGGGTGCTGTGGCATAGTGGATAAGACTCCCGACTCCCAATCGCAGGACCCGAGTTCGAGTCCCGCTCAGCGCTTACGTCCTTGGACAAGATGTTTTTACCCACAAAGTCCCTCTCGACCCAGGTGTACAAATGGGTACCTGGCAACGCTAGAGTAATAATAATAGCAGGGCCCTCTGGTAGAGCAGTGGCAACACTGAAGAGGCTACCCTGGATAATAAAGACCTTATTATTATCATTATTATTATTATTATCATCAATAATTCAAATTTAACGCATTAATAACAATTGGATTTCATTGTACAAGATAATCTCTCTTTGTTGTGATGACATACGTGTAGGTCAACCTGAATCCTACAATCACAGTCAGTTAACATTATAACTACATTGAGAAATTCTATGCCTTAAAAAATACAGATATTTGATATCAGAACACATTTATGGGGGAGGGGGCACCAAATCCTTAGAACTCTGTCTTAAGTAATGTAAATTTACAAAGTTATGTCTCAAACTAATTCTATTGTTCTCCACCATCATATGATGACATAAATGGTATCCCAGGGTACCAAATAAAAATCAGCCATTTTGTTGAATTATTTATTTTTTAAAGGTTGTACCCTGGGTTGCCAAAAAGTGGACATTATTTTGGTGCTAGCCACTGCACTGCACTGCACTGTACTGAAGACATGCTATTGCTAGCACAGCGTACCATGCATGCATACATGTAGTATAACATGCAATGGCATGGGAATGGCTATGTGCACGCACGTCACAGTGCATACATTTCTCTGCGGCTGTCCTCGAGTGGACGTGAGGTGGCGCTAAACAACGTGGTACCCCGGGGTAACGCGTGATGCATCACATGCCAATACTGTTATACATACAAATTTGTTTGTGTGATGTAGATGCATGCAAACCTGGTACACTACATACAATTGTATACTAATATGGTATCCAGTATATAGCAGTCATTTGTTCTATCTTGTAGGGAAGACAAATTACATCTATGTACAAATGTTATAGGTAGAATCAAGGCTGACTGAAGTTGATTGAGTTGGAATGCCAGTTTTCCCATGACAATATCATAGGTAAATGCCTCAGCAATAAGTGTATGAATCACATACATATATGGTCCGATACTATTACTAACTGGCTGATTGCCGCAACATGATTTACACCCACTTTGGGATTGACACAGGTACATTGATTGATTCAAGGTTACATAGTGGGATACGTGTCAACATAATTTAATCAGAGAGAGAGAGAGAGAGAGAGAGGAAAAAAATGAAGAAAAATAGTGACATATACAGTACAATGTAGCCCTACATTTGTAGGTGACATCAGACTGAATACAACACATACATTATGTACTGCCCCATGAAATGAGAAACTGAGGCCAACAGCAACTATGAAATTCAACCATCATTTGACCCAACATGGTACATCTTTGGTCGAGATGGGGCTTCAGGTTTACAACTATTTTGTGAGATAATGAGAAACCTCTTAATATGAAATGTCAGAGCATGCAATTTCACGAGAGATTCACACTTAATTGTATTTGATAACAATTGGTTTTGAAATGGCTGAGATATCCAAGACAAAGGGATCCCTGTAACAGGTGGGACCCACCTTTTATAAGAGGATCACTTTGTTTCATTTTGTTCTGTTTTACTTCGTTTACATGGAAAATTCCCTGTTCTGCTATAAACTAGTCAACACCTTTTGTATAATGCCTGGGAACATACATGTACTCCATGCCATGAAATTACCAGCAGACATCAAGTCAGCTACAACATGTAGGCTTACATCTTGATTTTACCTCATCATAGCAACGGTACTTTCCCAACCTAGGATACGTTATCCCTTTAAGATCTTGAACTTCATTATACCTATGAAGTTCAGATTTAGATAATAATGGAAAATGTAGAATTACTTGTACATCTTTAAAAATTCACATGATTCCTGTGGGGCTTGACAGGCCAAATTCCTCAGCATATCTGATTTCCACATGTGCAAGCTTGCAAGCATTCATAGCACATGCATGTACATAAGCACATAATGCAAACCAAATTATCTAAATTGAAGGTTCACAGGGGAGACACAGTATATGAGGAAACCTTCTCATTAGCCAATTACCTTCTAAGGAGGTCAGGTGACCTGTTGTTTCATAAGGAATGGAAGCCAACACTGAAGGGGATTTCCCCTTTTGTAAATCATGTGACTATTTTGTCCTAAAAGCTTGGGGTCAACCATTGAGTGATATCGCCCTGGGGCGCACAGTACACTGCCTCTGCATGAATTATTCATTGTACTGTTCAATCAATGAGCAAGTGCCTTTCTCAAATTCATACTGGGGCCCGTTGCATAAAACTTACCATTGAATTTCAATGGTAACTACCGTCAAAATTAGGCGTCACAGCCAATCAGCATCAAGGATTATAAGATTTACCGCTAATTTGAAGACTAACTGCTAAAAAGGAGCGGTAAGTCCAGCGGTAAGGGTTTTATGCAACAGGGCCCTGGGCAGAGCTGCAATGTATCCCTATCACAATGACAATCTGCCTGTTTTGAGATGCAGCTCAGTCTCTCTGCAGCAGACAAGTATTCGAGCATTTGGTTTACATAATATATATTTGCCCTGAAATTCTTGCAGGTACACCTCTGCCAATCTTAATAAGAATCTTGGGATAAAACTCTCCATCTCTAAACAGAAAACCCACAGTGTCCTCTTCATCCTCAACCCTTTGAAGACTAGGCCCAAGTATACTTGGGCAGATTTCTATGGAAAATGAGTGTTATTGCAAAATCAGCTCTTGTTCTCAACAGGTTAAAGAACACCACTTGAAGTAAGACAGGTAGTAACGTTACATTTGTCCGGAGTAATTCCGGGGGGGGGGGCACTTTTTTGCACAATACATAAGAATACATAGATCTCGGTATAAATACCACTGAATTTGACCCCCCGTACCTAAATTAAAGAGTAAGCTAAAGAGGATCCCGTCCACCTAAAAAAGGGATCCTTTTCCTTCTTTTTTTTTTTTTTTTTTGGGGGGGGGGGGGTGTCAGCTGAAGAAACCCGAAAATGGAATCACAAAGTGGCGCTGAAGGCCTTTTTTTTTTCCCTTTTTTTTTTTTTGCTTGTTAGCTGATGAAACCCAGAAGTAGCACCAGGCACCGGGAGTATAAACTGGCCCCCCCCCCCCCTTCTACTTTTGAAAATGTGGCGCCGGCCATGTATAGGATTCATGACCAGCTAAGACTGAATTCATATGTCTGAACATTGCATTGTAGGTCCATGGTCTGAAGGAGCTCTCTGGCTGCTTATTGACCTATCTGCACCCTGTTGGGACTCAGGGGTGCCAAAATAGAGCAATTTATATTCCACATACTAAGAATGTTGCAATAGGATTGTTCCAGAGCTGATCACATGATGAAGCATAGTTTTGCCCATCACATCACCTGAGAAGAAAAGTTCGTTACACTCTATGTTGATAGTTCCTTTTGTTTCGCTGATCTCCACACAGTCCACACAGTCCTAACGCAAGATGAGTACTCGCGAAATAAAAGTGCGTTGCACTGTGGACTATCATGTGAACTAGGTCACTTGATAGTACACAGTGCAACGCACATTCACTTCGGTGCCGTGCGGTGCGCGCAGCATATTCATTGTTTTGTCATCTACGCGCACACATAGCCTAAGCCCTAAGGATACCTAAAGACAGCTAAAACGGTTTCAGATGTGGAATAAAATGGGAATTTCTAGCACCCTAGATGTGGAATATAAAGCAAATAATCAACTTTTAGTTTCAGACAATGAGACAAACTATCACTTTCTCGGCGATCTGAATGTGTACGCTATCTTTTCTCAGCTGCGCTTCAGAAAGATAGCTACATCCAGATCGCCTCGGAAGTGATAGTTTGTCCCATCACCTTTACCAACGTTGATTATTTGCTTACTAGCATACCAGCCATGTCTTCTGTGGAGTGCAAAATTCCCATCTTATATGTATCAAACCTGTTTTAAAGATTTAATATACCAGTTAAACAAGAACAAAGAATGAAGATTACACATGGACGATCTGCTCAGACTTGAACCAACAGCTTTAATGACTGACTACTGCATGTACATTGTATGTACACAGAGCTCCATACAGATCATTTGGTTTTGTGCCACTGGAAAACTTTTCAACCAGTACTCAGTACAGCAATTATGTCACACGAACGTTCACAAAATTTTTACATTTTTTTTTTCTTCTTTAGTAGACATGCAGTATCCAAGGCAGTGCATAAAGGATCACATATCAATTTGAACATTTGGGAAGAGACTTTTTTCCATAAGGAGAGTCACCTAAATAATGATTCTGACATTGCATGAGTTAACAATATCAGGAAAGGTAGAACAGCCTGTCTAATGAAAAAGCTTTCACATGAAAACAGAATGGTGAAGAACAGGGTATAATTTACCTTCTCAAAATTGAATAGCAATTTTAGTCGAGGGGGGTAGATTTTCAAAAAACTACTGTAGTGTACACTTCTATGTAATAAAATTGCTACACAAACACTATTTTGTATAGCAGTCACACCAAAATGCATAGCTAATTGCTATGCGATACCAGGAAAATTATTCCCTGAAGAACAAAAGTTAGAGCAATTTTACTGTCATGCAGCCAGCTGGGATGCCTCAGCTTCTTACGCAGACACAACATGTGATATTCATGAACATAACCTTTCACTGACAGTTTGATGAAGTTCATTGACTGATCAAATTTCTCTGCTGCCCAAGGATAGACCTTTATCCCTCTCCACACAAGGAAAATTTTGATGGCCTTTGACCACAACTGCTTATCTTTCACCCCTGTTATGCTAGGAAACTGATTGTTATAAATCCACGAGTATTTCTAAACTTATCACCATAGACATTCCTAGCAGACATTATGGTTTGAAAACGGCATTTTCATTTTATAATTTATTCTTGACTATCACATTGTATAATTGTAAAAACTTAAATGGAAGTGGCACTTTAAATTTCCATAACAATGAGTCAATAACGCTGTGCTGGTGTGCAGCGCAAGCTCTATTTGATCATTTAGGCCTAATACAAAACAAAAACAAAAACAAACCATGGAGCACTATCTCTATCCCGAAACTACAATTAGCTTTGTAGGTTTCCTTAGCAACTGTTACATGTTAGGAAAAGAAATTTCAACTGTAAACTCTAAAATTGCCTTTTTATTATGAAGTGACAATGTTTTAGCCATGATAATAAGGGGAAAATTAGATGTGATTCCCCCATATATATGCTCTGCCCATACATGCTGCACAGTAAAATGTAACTCCGCATTATCGCAAGCGCACAAGTGAACCCTGAAAGTGTGACCCCACCTGACCTCTATACTGTATGTTGCACGCAGGTGCCTATAAAAGATTAAAATGTACCTCCTTTTCATTTATTCATTTGCACGTATGGCCAGCGTACCGACCTGACTGCTAGCAACTAAATCTTTACATTATATGCGATAGGGAGATCTGTAACACACAGCAACCTTGGCCTTTCACCCTTTCCCAACTATTATATTCATGCAAACAATTATCAATTCAATTCTATCTTTTTCTTTAATTTAATGGATATTCCTAGCTGAAGTTATGGGATTTTCCTGGAAAGAAGGGATTTCCAAATGACATCCCAAATGCCTCTGGTACCCTTCTGGACAGAGGCATTAAAAGTTCAAACTTACTGTAAAAGTGGAAACTTTCGCAGTGTGGAAATTATTGCACATTTCACGCAATCAGAAGCTAGCACGAAAATAAAAGCATGTGAATATTTGGGCATGTCATACAAAGTTTGTATGTTCCAGTAGTTAATGTCCTGATTCCCCAGAATTAAAAACATGCAAAATTCATCTTACTCGGGCGAGCGCGAAAAAAAATTGCTCGTGTGAAAATATCCACTTTTACAGTACCTCGTAATTAAGAAAAAAGTAGAATAGCACGGCTTTGGAGGCAGTTGAGCCTCATTAGACAGTAAAGGTGTGAAAATAAGCCATCATATGAGCATTTATAAAATAGCTTCTCACAAGATTGGTCAAAAGGATACTGTAGGAACACAAACTTCATATTTAAAGAAGCTGTACATCATGGACAGAACCCCTCAGCTGAGGAAGTTCCCACATCTTAGTGGCATGGGAATGCCTGTGCTTCACATACAATGTATGTCACGAGGCAGTCCTACTTTATGACATCAAATCTAATATAAATTGTAGTTCCATTCCCCTACAACTATGGCAAACTGTGTGAACAGCAAACAGGGACTGTTCCCATAATATTGGAAAACTTATGATAAAGTATGCATCTAGTTGTTGTTTTATTTACCTTTAGTACATAAAAGTAGGACATGGAATACTCCCCTAGCTACCTGTATGTAGGCAGGGGAAGTACATGTAAGAGCAATTGTCCTCTAGGGATTATTTAAGGGGCATTTCATGGAGCCTTTTGTCAGATATTTCAGGGCTGCCAACTCTCACACATTTTGACCAAATCTCACGCTCTCACACTCAGTCGCAGCGGACGGCTATAATTAACTCCCCCGAAACCAATGAAACGTTTTGAATTTTCAACCATCACTGGGGCAGTGCGAATCGGGCGTTCTCATTTTCACCAAAATTTCACCTTCTCATATCTCCGCTATTGTACATTGACCAAAATCGCTCAAACTTTCAGTATCAATGCAAAATCATGATTTCTATCTACATACCAAAAAATCACGAGAAACGATCCTTTTTAAGTTATTCAATATTTCATGTTTCTCTGTCTCGGAAAACTACCGTCCAATTATTTCCAGACACATCTGGACGCACCACTTAATATTCATGAAACTTGACATACATATTCATAAGACATGTGCGGACGTTAATGTAGCCCTGTTCGCTTTGCCGAAGACCTATTTTTGAAGTTACAAGTAAAAATAAATGAGGTATCTTGTCAGAAATCTTGGAGCAGCAAATCAGAATAATGACGTCATATTCTACGAAAAACTGATTTGCGCTTGCGCAATGAATGGACTTTCCCATGCTGCTTCGATCCAGCGAGCTGATTGGTCGATGCAATGCAGCGTACTGTTACTGTGCGATGCGAGGAGGCTGCTGCGGATGCCTAGTAAACTGCACATGCATGCTATGAGAGTGGGACGCACGGGGTGTCGATAAGTACAATGTAGCAGTGTGCTGGGGATCTCGCCACCTCAACGACAAGCACTTACGTTATCAGAACTGGCCTATTAAAAAGAATGTAGCAAATATTTGAATATCTATCGGCTATGATACCATTTATGCAGTTGCAAATTCATGACATTGGATTATTCGGACTTAACGCAGATTTTACTGCACTATAGTAAGTAACATTACAACTACGAATTCCCGGGTAGGAGTTACGATCAGAGTACGGCACTGAAGTACAGGTGACGTTAGAGCGACAAAGATGTGGGTACGTGGGACTGTACCCTGTCTACCCGTCTGCGAATGACTATGAAATTTCGTGCTCGGAACAAAGGTAGAAAGTGCACCACTTTCGATTATTTCCAGACATATCCGGACGCATGACTGGTCCAATGTGATATTTAAGAGTTCCGGAAAGAAATACATACTTAGTAACATACTTGAAAGTCTTTTGTTGTTCACGAAGTCAAAATGTGAAATTTTAGCAGTGATTTCTGACAATTATTTTCCATTTTGAGAGTGAAGTTATGCTCCATTTTGGAATATTTTCTCGTCGTTATTTTAAAAAGTTAACATAATGGCAGGTTAAAATGAGGGTTTTACTTTTCATGACCGTTTGAGTTATCAAAAAATATGAATAAATAGTAAAGTTACAGCAGTTTTGCTGCGACACTTTCCTAGCGGTTTACATGCGAAACGTGTTCATTCAAGAGGAAAGCGAGGTCAGGTCAAAATGAAAACAGAGAGTTAATTGCACCCGTCCGCAGCGACTGCACTGATTAACATCATCTCACACACAGACAAGAAAAAATAAATAAAAATCATGAACGTTCTAATACACCCGTGCATGCAAAACCCCACCTCCGCATCGCTCTTCAACACAGTCGAGCTCATTTTCCCCTGTATCAATATCGTATACTTTACTTTTTACCACACAATCAAAGGCTGCGTTTATCATCTTTCCCCACTTTGAAATGGCTTTTTCCATACCCACTATCAAAAGTCTTTTCCAAAGCCCTTTACAAACGGCTTCCAAAATAAGTTTATCGACTCATTGCCAACATGAAACTGGCCTTGTCACTGCCAAGCTGCATTGCGCCGTTTGACCCGAGAAGGGGTCATACACGTATGTACATGCCATACAGCGCGAGCTTTAAACCGCAGTACAAAGTTGTTTCAAAATAGCTTTGCATTTATCTCGCTTCTAGAAACATGTTTCTGGCTGAAACCTGTTTCAGAAAGCACAAATTTGCAGTTTTCAAAAAGGCTTTCCAAACCCCATTATCAAAACAGCTTTGTGCTTATCATCTCTAAAAAAATCCCTGAAAGCCATTTGGAAAACCTTTCTCTGCCCAAAATGATTGATAAATGCACCCAAAAACCAAACAATTTGATTGGTGGTCATAATATGGTCATTTGAGGGTGGCATTTTAGAGTAGTATGCATTACACATCAATATTGGGTTTTAATAGCTATCATTGCACTGAACAAATGAAAACAGAAGCAAGACTTGAATGATCACAAGTTCTACAATTACATGCATATGTTGGAAATGCCTTCCTCTACAAGAGACTGCATTATCACATAAAGAGTCACCATGAACTGAATCTTGTCCTTTGCAATCATTCATATCCATATACACTCAGCTAAAAAAGAAAGTAAACACTTTTTCGAGATCATATTTTTCATAGAAGATTTTGGTGAAAATCAATGTATCATATAGCATATTAAAGGTAACTTAATTGGCTATCAGGTTAGTAGGTTAATACAAAATGAAACTTTATGCAAGAGTGAACACATTCATTTTTGCCCGCCAAGGCACAAAAGTAAAACTTGCAAAATTTGATAAGTTGTCTTTCATTTGGCAATGCCCTTCAAGATAACAATGACAACAAAAAGCCAGTTTAACACAATGAGAGACATGAATGAAATGGCAAAAACAAGTTTTTGTTCTCTTTGTCTCTTTATAACTTCAAACAAAAAGAAAATGGGAAACTAAAGGGGGAAATAAGAATTTTCTGTCAGCTGAAACTTCAAACGACATAGGAAGTAATGGCATAAAGATGATTAAATAAACATAATTTCTTGATTTTACTCTTCTTATTTAGTAATTTAAGGATTCATGAGATAAATTTAAGAACCAAATATTATTTACAATTTTCCTAATTTGAAAACAAATTGAAATTTCTACCATTTTTGTTAATATTGCTTCTTCTCTTATTTCATGGGAATATCAGTTTGACCTAAGATTCTTCATTTTTCTCCCTTATTTTTGGCCTTTATTGATATCTTGGGCTTCAAAGATATTGTAGAGATCAAAGATTTAATTTTGCAACTTAATTCATGTATCTTTACGTGTTAAATTTGTCTTTTGTTCTTATTGTTAATGGAAGAGCACTTGCGCATGAATAACAACTTGTTCAATTTTGCAATTTTTGCTTTTGTGTCTTGGAAGAGAAAAACAAAGATGTTCACTCATGCATAAAGTTTCCCTTTATATTGACCTACTAGGCTGATAGCCACTTAAATTACCTTCAATATGGTATACAATTCATTAACTTTTAGCCAAACATTCTATGAGAAATACAACCTTGAAAAAGTGTTTACTTTCTTTTTTTTTGCTGAGTGTATTTGTCCGCTGCCACATCAATTTGCACTTTAGCCCCTTTTTGCTCTAAAGAGAGCCTTTACTCTGAAAGGGAAGGAATTGAGCATACAATGGCCTGCGATATAAATTTTTTGTATTTTCAAAATGGGTTTTCAATTTGAATGAAATCATCCAGATACTTCATCATAAAAAAGTACTCCATAAAATCCTTGGCTGTCCATTAACAAATGGCCTACAAGAACCAGGCATACACAATTTCATGGTATAGAAATGTTTGCAAATTTAATATCTATAGTGAATCTATGCATGACCCTTGACATTTGACTTTGTGACCCCAAAATTTAATAGTTTCTCTCTTATTTCATTATGAATACACACTGTAAGTTTGGTGAATATCTGTTTTTTAGTTATTGGGAGATTATGCCTTTCATGACCCCTATGACATTGTTCAAGCTTTCAAAAATCAATTAGGATGTCCAGACAAAAACTATGGTTAAAATGAGCTCCAACAAACATTCCATTCCCCTACATTTTTCTCTACAAGACAGAAAGCCCGTAATTAAAAAAATGAAAATAAACCAAACAAACTTCTTGAACAGTCACTTCACTCTGATAAGTCTGAATTTACTCTTTATACATGGCAATTAGAGGATGTGACTCTGGCTTCCTCCTAAACTCCACTGATAAAACTCTTGTAAAGAGCTTATCACAGAGGAAATATAGGTTTCCAGGTTGTCCTAATTTAGCTAAAAGAACTAAAAAATAGTACCCCCTTGCTTAAAGACTATCATAGCATTTTTTTTTGGAAAGTTACGAACAGCCAAATTCCATGTCATATTGTACATGAACTTTTCCTCCTCCCACCTTTTTTAAAAAGAATGCAAGCAAAAAAAAAAAATTGCAGAGCTCTGTATCTGGAAAATTTTTACAAAACAACAGAAGGTTTGTTCATGCACATCTAAAATCAATGGTTTTTAAAAATGTATTTTTTCAACATGTTGTGAAAGCCAATGACTTAGTGTGGACACACAAACAAGGCAAGTGCCAATATTTTTTTTTTTTTTTTTTTAACCTCTACAGAGGTACTTTATTCATTCATTTCCAAAGCTTTACATCAAACGATTTCTTTCTTTTTTTTTAACAATGAATGAGCACATACTCAAAAAGTACAGATTCTTCATTGGTTATCAAGTAAATGATTTCATCATGTTTGTTACAATCTCAGAAACATTATCTAACAATATTTCATTTCTAAAACTAATCCATATTTTCAAACTATTGTATAAATGCCCTTGAAATAAATGCATCATGTATTGTTTATAAATTGCATACTGCGCATATATCAATATCTTATTTATATTCGTTACATTTGGACCCTTTGATTCCACTCCAATAATCAGTAATTTCTCGTTTAATAAGATTGTTTCTCTAAAAGCGAACTGAATAAAATCAGTAATCTTTTTCCAAAACATAGACACTTTAGGACACTCCAAAAGAACATGACTAAAGGTTTCTGTTTCAGAGCAAAATATACACAAATTATCACTTACAATTTTCCATTTGAAAAGATTATATCTATAAGGTAGAATACAATGTAATGTCTTGAAGTAGCATTGCTTAACTTTGTTGTTCCTTAGTTTCCGAAATGTTTGTTTCAGAACAGTATTCCAATCAAAATCAGTACTCAAATCAAATCTGTCTTTCCAATATAACAGTATAGTTAGATCACTTTTCTTACTCTCACATAAAAAACTATGAAATTGTTTCGACGATGTTCTAGATAATCTGATATATTCATTGTCCTTTATTGCATATAAATCAATATCGTAATCTTTGTGCGCGTTTTCACATTGATCTACTTCTAATATACGTTCCACCCATATCTTTGGAATTGCCTTTTTCAGTTTTGAATACTTAAAATCCACTAATAAATTATCACAATTGAGAGCACAACAAATTGACTTGCGAGATTTAAAACATCCATTTTCAACTACATCATTAAGTGTCAAGATACCTTTCTTGTACCATTCTTCAAAAAACAAGGTTTTTCCATTAAAGCATATATTACTGTTATACCACAATACTTCATCTAGTATGTTGCTCACATGAAGAAAATCAATATATCTTAATTCACACCACGAAAGTAAGCAATGAGTGTAGAAACGAGGTAGTTTATGCTTCTTGCATAGTGCTAACATATCTTTACATGAACAGTTCGTTTTCATTATCAGAGGACTTGGACCTATTTTCTCGACCCAAAATTTGAACATAAACTTCCATGGCGAGTCTGGATGACAATTTTGATAATTTGCGAACCACGACAAATACAAGGATTGAAATCGAGCATGTAAATCAAACATATTCAAACCGCCTTTTTCAATAGGATTTAATAAAATAGATCGCTTCACCTTTTCTCTCCTAGAATTCCAAAGGAAATTATAAATCAATTTATTCAATTCCATAATGAACTTCTCTGGAAATGGTAGTACTAAGGCTACATACACAAATTGTGAAATGATCAATGATTTGACAATTACCACTTTACCATACAATGTTAAATTTCTCATTTTCCAGAGCTTTAAAATAGTTTTGACCTTTTCTAATTTTGAAAACCAATTCAATTGTTCAGATTCGTTTCTGTTCTTTGTTAAAAATACACCCAAATATTTCACAGGATCACTAGTCCAATTCAAATCATTTACACTATTTTCTTGAAATTTCATTGTTACTGCTTTTGTTTTCATGACATTCAAAACATAGATTATAAGATTATAGCAAAGGTATTGTGCAAAAGATTGAAGAAAGTAATAGAAAAGTTGATCTCCTTTGATCAGACAGGTTACATCAAACGGCGTTCGGTTATGCACAATTTACGTTTAGTTCAAGACGTTATTGAATATTGTGATTACTGTGATTTACCTGGTATTTTGTTATTCATCGATTTTCAAAAGGCCTTTGATTGTGTTCGTCACGAATTTGTTTTTCATTTATTGCATAAAATGAATTTTAAAGAATATTTCATTGGCTGGATTAAAGCATTATATTTTGACGTTAAAGGGAGCGTTATAAATAGTGGATGGGTATCAGAGAAATTTGAAATAAAACGGGGAATAAGGCAGGGCTGCCCACTTTCCGCTTTATTATTTATACTTGTAGCCGAAGTAATGGCCTTGAGAATTAAGCAGAACAGTCATATACAGGGTATCACTGTTATTTCCGGCAACACAGCTCAACAAAAAGAATTTAAAATCTCACAACTGGCTGATGATACTGTTATTTTTGTTAATTCGATAGAGTCTGCTAATATAGCACTCGGGGAAGTTAAACGTTTTGGGCAAATTGCTGGAGCAGTTTTGAATGGCAAGTGCCAATATGTGTCTCACCCATTCGCGTAGAAGAAATTAATGTTTTTCTAAATCCTGGAAGTTCATTGACCCTGCCTATGACCTTTGACCTTGTGGTGACCTTCAACTCCCCAAGGGACACTTACCAGCCAAGTTTGGCTGGTAAATTCAATTAGTTCTGAGTTTGCATTGTACATCAATGATTACATTGTCACTGCAAAATACAGCAGTTCTTCAAAAGTGACTCCAAACTAGAGCTCCTCATCTTAAATTTCTCTGATAATTACTATGCCCTGTCTGCTTGAATTGTAAGATTTGAAATATATACCCACAATCTGTGGTAAAAAGCAAGATAACCTTGCCAGTGAACTCATACCTTACAGTTTTGAAACAGAACATGTGCCTTCAACAATGAAATCAGCCTGACATCCTTTTTCCTTGTTGCTCTAGAAGTGCTTGAGAGATCATAAGTCACACTACCCATGATTTTACTTTCTGCAGGTACAATGTAATATCCAGTGTATCAACACACAATGCTTAATAGAAGCCTGTTCATGTATCATATAATTTATGGGTCTCTTCACAAAGTTGGGAAACCCTTTGTGACATTTTATCATAACTTTTGAAATAAGGCTTACAGTATCAACGGTTGGGCATTTGATGTGATATTTGTGTTACCTTCATGAAGCATTTAAAGAACACAAGACCTTTTGTTTTGTGACACTTTTCAAATGATACAGTGAAACCCCATTGTAACAAGGTCCCTGGGACCGGCGATATTACCTCGTTATAACCGTACGCATCAAAAACAAAGGAAAACATAAGCATGATGTCATATAGACACCCATCAATCAAACTTAAGAACATCCTTTGCATTGTTATTAGACAATTATGGATCATTATTATTGAGAGCATAAAGGGAAATTATTTGTAAATTGATACAAAAAAGACCCCCCAAAAAACAATGTAGGTTGAAATGCGTTCTTTATTTTTCATCCAAAAATCTCTTCACATAATAGTTGCACATTATGTTCCCGCCTATTCGGCGGGATCACATTCCTGATTCTTTCTAAACTGATCTCTTCCTCTTGTATTGAACCATTCTGTGTCTTATCGCGTGGTTTAGAAGAAAACATGGAAGGGACAGTACTCTGCAAAACAGGAAAGAGGCATGGGAAGCGTGAATTCGGTATTCAAATTTTTGTTTGTCGCTTGTTTGAAAGCGGCAAGAGCAGAAATGGAACCTCGTTAAATGCGATCAAGTTGCTAATTCGGTTTTTAATGTTTCGTTTGTCGTGAAAAAGAAAATCGAATGATTTAATTCAATAACTTACATAATTGTAGTAGGAATATCGGAAGGTATTTCTGTGTATTATCGCGTGGTTTCGAAGAAAACATGGAAGGGACAGTACTCTGCTAAAAGGGAAAGAGACATAGAAAGCGTGAATTCGATTTTCAATGTTTCGTTTGTCGCGTGTTTGAAAGCAACAAGTGAAGAAATAGAACCTTGTTATATCCAATCAAATTGTTTATATTTTTCTTTATCATGATGCACCGAAATTGTCCTCGTTATAACCGAACTCGTTGTTACCGATTCGTTCTGCCATAGGTTTACACGCAAAGGAAAACGGGACCGACGCGATCACCTCATTATAAGCGGTTCCTTTTATAACCGAACTCGTTACAACGGGGTTTCACTGTATTAGAAATTGTACAAAAGTTGGGCTTGCAGATGTACATTGTAATGCAGATACGGTGTCCATGTTACATCTGCAACTGTTTATTTTTGGTTTTACAGCACATCAGTAATACTAATTATGATAAGCATTGGTGTGATTACTATGGGATACTTGGCTGATGCAATGCAACAAAAATTGGGATAAACAAATACTCTAGATTCCCTGACTTTTGATGAATTGGTTGTGGATGTAACAGTGTCCAAATATGTGACAAGTTTTCACACATTTTGGACACCATGGCATCACTGTGATGATATGAAGAATCGTCCATTGAACATAATTTTTAACATAATTTTGTTTTAGCGTAATGAAAGAGTACTTGATTTACCTCTTTCAGTTAGCAGGGGGAATAATATCATCCTTAACAAACACTTCAGCAACAAGCCAAGAGAATAGGTACCAAAGTACTTAACTTTTCATAAAAATACAAATTTGCAGAATTCTCTTTATATTTTCTTTACATCAATTTCCTACAAGTACACTTTGTACAGTGACATCCTAACCTGTTGTAGTCTTCTCATCCCCCTATGGAGGTACAAGTATCAAAACTTTAAAAATGTCAAACCTTTGAAGAGATTGTCAGATTTTCCTCAAACTTCACTGATGTCTTCTACTAATATTGTACTGTATTCACTCAATCCACATAATTTATGTATCATTTCCCTTAAAGAGACAATATCAGTAACAAGAGACCCAGGGGTCTCGCGCTCACCTGAGTATCGCAAGTTCACCTTCCATGCATTCTTGCAGACTCTCACCTTAAAACACTGCAAACTTGGAGGTGGGGAGGGGGCAGCTTTGAGAGCTAGGGGGCCCCTGCAATGTTTTAAGGTGAGAGTTAAAGGGGCATAATGTCCATTTGCATACTCCATCACATTGGTAAAGATACCTGCCAAGTACGCTGTACTTATAAAGTTTGACCATGCAGTTTGAAAACGAACAAACAAACAAACTTTAAGCTCTATCACTTTGAACAAATTGAGATCTATCCTCCTAGGAATGCTACCTGCCAGGTTTGATGAAAATCTGTCATGTTGTCTCCCAGAAGATGATGAAAATGTACAATTTACTGTCGGTGTGCATTTGGATCCCCCTCTCTTCCCCCACCCCTGGATCTGCAATGAACAAACTTAGTATTAACTTCGCTTAAATATCACTTCTGGCTCTATATAAGAATATTAGTTACCCCCTGCTTGTTCACGAAATACGGGCAAATATCTACGGTCTGGTGCCATATTCCATGAGGCCAGAGGCCGAATGGAATATGGCACCAGACCGTAGATATTTCCCGTATTTCATAAGAAAAAGCAAGGGGTAACGATTTTATCTTTTAGTGTAAGTGCTAACCTTCTTCTCGCAGATTTCCCCTCGTGAATGATGTTGAAATCGCCGGCTGTAAGCCATGACCATGTTGACTTAGGCCTACGTCTTGCGAGCTGATTATTGTATGCGCGCATACAAATACATGTACGTACAGGCAAAGACATGCTCGTCTAGCTACTAAGACGCATATCACCTGAGACGCGCTGTCTTTGAAGTTGCTGCTGCTGTTGTTAGTGAGGTTCACACCTTGGTTTTGTAAACTACGAGGCACTAAACTCCAAGTTAGCGTAGATGTGGACGCATGTAGTTTTGAAAACCACGACAAAACCTTAAGGCGAAGACACCACAACAACACCATAAGATTTCTTAGGGCTTTGTCGTGGTTTCGTCGTGGTTTTAGGAATGCCCCCCACAGCGCGCTTTGAACGGAGTTTTGTTAACCATGACGCTCAATTTTTTCCACAATAGCACGCAACCCTTTGGGCGAACTAGCGCCCTTTATTTTCTATCGTAGTTAGCATTACCTTGAGGTTTTGCTAACTGCATGTTGGTGTGAATGGCATCGAAGTTTTGTCGTGGTTAGGGGAAGGAATTTTTACGCTCGTAGTTAGTATAATTACAAGTGTTTGGATAGGTGTAGACATGGCTGTTGTCGTTTATCAAGCGTCTTGTGGTCTCAGGTAATGTGCGTAATACGCTTGAGGACCGCGCGCTGTCCATTTGTTTTGTACAGGATTAGCGCGCACTTTCCTATAAGCGTCTTTGGTAGATGCGCAGCTAGCTGCATACATATTATGACATCATATCACGGAATACGGAATATATTCAGTGGTGGATTTAGTGCATGCGCACAATATGACCTTATCACGGAATACGGGATATATTCAGTGGTTGATTGACCAATGAGATTACAGAATTCACGATCACTAAAAGATAAGATGTTGTATTCCTTGATTTGGTTGTGTTCAAGGGGGGGGGGGGCAATGGCTCCCAAGGGGAGCATGGTGCCAAGTTAAACTAGAAATATCACTTAAGGTGATTAATACCCCCGCCCCGTGACGACAGTCTTACCCAAGGAATGATCTTTCCTTGATCTTCTGCCATTTAAATGCCGTTACCATGGCAACGCAGCTTCCGACACGTCCGAAAAATATGTCTTGCACATCTTCCCACCAAGACTATTGTGTGTGCCACATTTCATAAGCTTTTGTCAAATACTGAGGAAGTAGTTCAATCCACAAGATCTTTCCTTGATCTTCCACCATTAATATGCCGTTACCATGGCAACGCAGCTTCCGACATGTCCAAAAAATATGTCTTGCACATCTTCCCACCAAGACCAATGTGTGTGCCACATTTCATGAGCTTCAGTCGAATACAGAGGAAGTAGTTCAATCCGCAAGATCTTTCCTTGATCTTCTGCCATTTATATGCCGTTACCATGGCAACGCAGCTTCCGACACGTCCGAAAAATATGTCTTCCAAATCTTCCCACCAAGATCAAGGTGTGTGCCACATTTCATAAGCTTTGGTCAAAAAACTGAGGAAGTAGTTAAATCCGCAAGATCTTTCCTTGATCTTCTGCCATTAATATGCCGTTACCATGGCAACGTACTTTCGGGTACTGTTGAAAAATGCGTCTTGCACATCTACAACCAAAGGCACACATCTGTACCAAGTTTCATGGAAATTGGGCAAAAACTGATGAAGTAGTTTGCAACACAAAATTTTCCATCATTTTGGCTCATAATATGTGAGCTGTTACCATGGCAACATACTTTTTGTCACTGTCAAGAAATGTGTCATGCTGACCTATATCCTAAGACAAACATTCAATATGGATTCCATGAGAATTGGAAGAACACTGATGAAGCAGTTTTGCCATGAAGCATTTTGCCCTATATTTTACCAATAAGATGCCGTTACCATGGCAACGCACTTTTTGCCACTGCGGAAATATGTGTCTTGCACATTAACATATTCAGATGAACATCTGTACCTAATTTCATAAAAATTGATCAAAAACTGTGGGAGGAGTTCGCGACGCAAGATTTGTACCCATTTTTGCCCATAATATGCCGTTACCATGGCAACGTACTTTTGGGTACTGTCAAAAAATATGTCTTGCACATCTACAACCCAAGGCACACATCTGTGCCAAGTTTTATGGGAATCGGTTGAAAACTGAGGAAGTAGTTCGCGACGCAAGATTTGCAACGGACCGACCGCCCGACCGCCCGACCGCCCGACCGCCCGACCGACCGCCCGACCGACCGCCCGACCGCCCGACCGACCGCCCGACCGTCCGCTGATTCCTATATACCCCCTTCAAACTTCGTTTGGCGGGGGTATAACAAATTGAGATCCTTACCCCCTAGGCATGATACCTGCCAAGTTTGGTGAAAATCCATTGACGGGTTTTCAAGAAGAAGATGAACATGTACAATTTACATGTAAGTTCCCACATGGACACCCTCCCCGACAACAAGGTTGGGGGGGGGGGGGGGGGGGGGGAAGGCGGTCATCCCTGATTTCGCCATTCATGAACAATCTTGAAACAACAGTCATCAATGTACTAATTACTAATTAACTATAGCTCTATCACTTCTGGTTCTACAGAAGATTTTTAAAGATTCCTTTAATTGGGTTGGGGGGGGGGGGTAGGTTGGACTCCCAGGGCCCCCAGGTGGGGCATGGTGCCCATTTGAACAAATTCAGATCCTATTTTATCCTCAAAATGCTGAATTTTCACATCAAAATCAACCGTACATATTCTCACATGATACAGTTGATCATTGAATCTGAATGTAGCAATCCAACAGCGATCACATCTAGAGTTTTTCTATGGTATCTTTGAAAAGATAATACTTGTTTTTCCCTTCCCTCAGCTTGGACCAAGTCTTGTGGTATTGGTTGTTTACAAAGCAGTTGATTGAGGTTTGTTGTTCTGTGTTGCATGTGAGTGTGTGTGTGTGTGTTTGAATGAAATAAGAATGAAAAATGTGATTTTATGTCGATCAAGGCAATAGTAAATTATGGCCAAAGAGAAAGAGAGGGAAGACAGGAGAAAGAAGAGAGAAGAAGAAGAGAGAACAGATGGGGAAAACGGATAAAGGGAAAGGATTGGAAAGGAGAAAAGGAAAACCTGTACCACATGAATACAAAGACACCGAAAAGACACTTTATGAAAAATAAATAGATTTTTAGGATAGACCTTGAATGAAAAGGGAAAAAAACATACACAGGAAGGAAAGAAAGAGACAGATGGGTTGGAAAAGGAAAAAAATTACGATAGAATGAAAACTAAAGAAATAAAAGAATTGTATAGTACGAAAAAGGAAAGAAAAAATACTGCAAAAGTGGATATTTTTGCACAATAAATTTTTTGTGCTCGGCAGGGCAAGAAGAAGTTTGCGTGTTTTTAATTTCGCGGAATCAAGATATCAACTACTGGAACATACGGCAAGCAAAAATATTCACGTTTTTATTTTCACGCTAGTTTCAGGTTGCGCAAAATGCGTGAAAATTTCAACACCACCTAAATTTCTATTTTTACAGTAATATTGATAGAAGGACCCGGTGAGAAGAAAAAATATATTAGAGAGGAAAGAAACTAAATGTACAATTGTATGTGTAGGTAGATGAAAGGAAAGAAACAAAGAACAAATATTCATGAAAAGAAAATAACATTGAAAAGGAAATAAAGAAAAGGTGCGAGGAAAGAAAGAGAAGAGTCTAAAAATAGGAAGGAAAGAGAAAGATAACATGCACTTGAAAAATGAAAGATGGAAAAATAGAATTAGAAAGAAAGACACAAGAATACACACACACACACACACACACACAAACAAACATCACATTTGACAACAAAACTCAAGGCACAACTGCTCTGTCCAGAGGTCTTTATGCTGATTATACAACCACTAGAACTATACAGGAAGACTTGGTACAGGCAAGGTACAAGCTGACGGAAAAAGAAAACAAAATTATCTCCTTTATTTTTAAAGGAGATGGCTAGTAACTGATCAGTGGGAATCAGTGGGAATGTTGGGGGATGATTGTTCCAATCCTTGTGGGATTCATTTACAAGAGTACATTAACTTGTGTGAAAATTACATTGCTTCAGAATGGTCTCATATTCAAGTAATGTGCAGTTTAATATTTCCAGGTTAGCATGCCTGTACAGTGACAGGGCTTTAAACTGCACATTACATGAATATGAGACCATTCTGAAGCAAATGATTTTCACACAACAGTACTCTTAAATGGATCCCACAAGAATTGGAACAATCATCCCCCAGCATTCCCACTGATTCCCACTGTAACGTGTCTGTTCAGTTACTAGCCATCCCCTTTAAAGGAAACCAAAACCCAAAAAGAAATGTGGATTGAGTGAAAGCAGTAGAACACATCAGTGAAAGTTTGAGGAAAATTGGACAATCCATGTTCAGTTACTAGCCATCCCCTTTAAAGGAAACCAAAACCCAAGGAGAAATGTGGATTGAGTGAAAGCAGTAGAACACATCAGTGAAAGCTTGAGGAAAATTGGACAATCCATGCAAAAGTTGAGAATTTTTAAATGTTGGTGTTAGAACCGCTGGATGAGGAAACTACTAGAGGTTACGATGTCATGTGTGGACAACAATATAAAGAAAATATAACGAGAATTCAAAAAAAATTCACTTTTCTAGCAAAATGAAAGAGCACTTGACTATCTAAGCGCTTTCAGAAAGCAGGGCCGGGGAATGATTAACAATATGTCAGTATCAAGTTGATGGAATGTGTAATTTTCATGAAGAATGAATTTAACAACTAAAACAATTAGGCAGAAAGTAGATTCTACAGTTAAATAGGAAATTGAGAAAGTTCGACAAGGGGAAAACCACAAAGAAATGATTGATAGGAAGGAAAGGGAAATTTAGGTATTAAGATTCTACCTGAAAATGAAAGAAGAAAAGATAGAAAAGAAAGAGAAAGATAAGTGGCAGCACACACTCACGCATGCGCTCAACCGCTGTGAAGCTACAACCGCTATCAAATGCAAGACTTGGCTGAGGAAAAGAAAAAAACAAATTTAGCTTTTCAACAACACCCATAGAAAAAGCCGTTGTGTCGCTACATTCAGACCAAATGATCGACACTGGTGGCTGGCCTTAGCATGCGCTGAATGTATTCGCACTTAACTACACGCAGCCGCTGTCGTTCGCACAGCGGTCTGGTCAGGCTAATTCGTACTTTGACCGAAAGATCGGTCTGTATCTGTCCGTCGGGGAATGTTCCGCGGAGACTGCGTCTGGCTTCACGGATCCCCTCCGTATACAGACCGAAGTCAATGATTGCGGCTCCTGTGTGGAGCAGTCGCGCACAGATCAAACGTTAAGATAAACCAAATTTCAGACAGCTTTTTTACATTCAAACAAGTTTGACATGACATGACACATTATGCAGCAATATTTGGGATAAATTTCTCAATTGTGCAATCGAAATACTCACATAAACTCGGTTATAACGCAGACATTTTATCGATATCGCAACATCGCCGTTCGCAAGCTGTAAGTCCCCATTTTGAATCTGTAAGCCAATCACATGCGAGGTACGTGTTTTAGTAAAACAAACACGTAGAAACTACCTCGCATGTGATTGGCTAATAGATTCATAGTGTATGTTTCTGCAGTTTGAACGTGACGACCCGACAGGCTGTGTTTTACGTTGAAAATTCTACTGAAATTTTGGATTATTCATTAATCTGGTGAGTTTAATGTATTCTTAAAGAGCTAATTTCACTATACAAGCTTAAATTTGCCGACCTAGGGCCGTGAATTAGACGCAATCGAGAAGGGTGAGGTACCTCACCCAATTTTCCATAGAGACAGTGGTTAAGAACATCCACACAGCAATGGGTACTGCAACCTTCCGTCTGTCTACGGAGGACAGCAAATGGCAAAATATAAAAGAGTCCTCCGGACAGACGGATCTTTCTGTCTAATTCGTACTGTGCTTGTGTACAGAGCAGCATTTCAAGTGATCGAGATTTTCCAACAATTTTCTGATACTTGTAAATACTAAAACTAAAAGTGTTAAAACTTGATGTCTAAAAGCTAGACTCTATTCGACTTTGGAGACTCAGATGTAAGTACTGAAGTAGACAAATTGAAATTATGTTACTGAATTAAATATTAAAAATAACAAGAAGGCAAGGTTGAGTTTGAGCATGTTTGCGTTTGGAGATCATTTGACAAACAGGTGCGAAAGTACACTAGCGCCTACATGTAGTAACCCCTACTGTACATCTGACATTCATGTAGGCATAGACTCTAGATTCTAATCAAAGCATAAATTCATCAAAATGAATGTGTAGATTTTCTACACACTCTGTGCCCATGCCATGGTGCACTGCACTGTGGCCCTGGCCCTGTGGCTGTGCTGTGCTGTGTGGCTGTGAATACTGTATGTGGGTTATTTTACAACAGAACAGGGACTTACCTTCGAGACGCCATAGTCTAGTTATCTTGGTGTAAATTCGGAATATTTCCTGATATACGACTCACTGACCGACCAGGAGCTTGCCTTTACTGCTTGGACGTTAGATGAAAAATAACCCTTGGAGCAAGCACACACAAACAATCAAAATGTCGGTGCTTGCCCACTGAGCTGTCTTGATATTTCGAAAATGTCACACTGTAATCTTCAGTGATGAGTCTATGGGCATGCACAATCGAATGACATACAAAACTCGCTGCTAATACTGTATGCGATGGGTACGCTACGGTGTAAGAGCAAAGCAGCAGGAAAGGGCATTATGCCAGCCGCCAGCGCAGCAGCCAGAGAGCGAGGTGTGATTCTGCAGGCTCTATACACTCGTACCCGGTGGTCGTACGCGGAAACTAGGTGGTGCGGTTGCCCTCGCGGAAGCGAGCTAGTAAAGTTGTGCGTTATCATCAGGAGCTGAGAAAGCCCAATCAATGCCTAAGTACAGGATCTGACACAGATACTTTAGCGCGATATTCAAGCGCGTTGCATTGTCATATCTTCGGCTGGTCTTAGTTTCATTCTGCATGAAGAGAAGGTAATGCCTAATTTAAAATAGTCATATTGAATACGCTTCTGTAATTGTAATTGACCTTATGTGTCAGTAATCATATTTCATAAATATTTGGTCGTATGTTGTTTTTGTTTTTAATACGTGTTCAATGTTAAGTCTAAACTATAGTTTATGCTCGTATTAGCCTGACCAGACACTGTGCTGCGCACAGGGTCTGACATGTGTTAGTGTTTCAACGTTGTAAACGACCGTCACTATTGACGGCAAAATCACATAAAATACCTTTTATTTTGTATGATTTTAAGAGTAATATAATTTGCAACACTTACCTACAGCGTATTTTCCTGATGGTTGAGTTGAATTCGGCGTTTTGTTGGTATCCAGACCTTATTGTTGAATTTTTCGGAGTAGATCGTGCGGTGGCAACTTTTCCTTCGAGAGCTTCACAAAAGCAACAAACTACTACGCATGCGCATTCAGAAGTGGTTGCTTTTTACGTACGCCCGTGCGCCCGTGCGTTTCATGTGTTACGTAAAGCTTGTAGTAGATCCGCGCGTGCTGCACCGGCAATGATTTGAACTTTTTTAGTCGGGGTCATCCGACTATCTCATCACTTCCGCCCCGACTACCTACGTTGTAGTATACGAGAGTGAATGCCATTCATATAACACGCAGATGAGGAGTGAAGCAGTAAGGACGTTTACAGACCTGATTTCAGCCATAGATTTCGGTAAGTTTTAGACGTAATTAAACAAAAAATCGCATACCGGTTATTGAATGATGGTCATAGATTACGATAATTCCTTATATTTTAGTTTTCCACGATTAATAAAGATATTCATGAAGGAAACAGTGAACGATAACAACGTCCGCGAAGGAAAAGAGGTGCAGCGCTGTCGCCAGCGCTGCGTGTAGTTATGCTCGTATGTGAATAGACCATTGCCTGGGTACGGTATGTGTGGGAATATAGAATACGGAAGTAGACTACTCACAGGGGATGATGGTGTACAACGAATCCACACACTACACATGCTATACAATATCACCACTCACTTTGGCCCCGGCCCACCGGGTGGGTGCAACGTGTGTTTACGTCTCCGTCACCGACCTCCGCTACCGATCACCAGATAGACACCAGCTAGCTCCTCCGGCTCATTATTACTAGCTAGCTACGTATGTTGTTGGTAAGGCACCAGGAACTATCTAGAGACTCTACTACTAATTTATAGTAGTGAAGACTGGACCTAGACTGAAAGTTGTTGAGTTTCGACTCCTTCATCATAATTGGAGTTTACTTCATATTTGGATGTAATTTTTAGAGACGTAAAGCGTTGCTTATTTGCCCCTCCAGGCCAGTTTCATTATCCCTCTGATTGAGTCTGAATATTACTGATAATAATGGGCTGTACTTTAGGGGATGGCTGTTCCAGTGTTTCTCAAGTGCAAGGATAGATTTGAATTGATTAACACTTGTTGCTCTGACAGCTGTGTCTGGCAAAGAGTTCCAATTGTTACAACTACGAACAGAGAAGGTTTTTTTTTTTTGTAGCAACATATATTTGGATCTGGGTTTTCTGACTTTCATGCAGTGGCCTCTGGCTCTGGTTCTGGAGCTATCATTATCAATTCAACCAATTGAAAAAAATTGTGTACATCAAGGTGGTCAATCCTGTTCATGGTCTTGTAGATTTGTAGAACCTCTGCTCTTTGTCTCCTGTAATAGTCTCCAAACCCAGGGCTTTCAGTCTGTCTGGATGTTCCAGGTGGCGAAGATGTGGAATGAATAGTTGATTTGTGGCTCTTTGCTGCACTTTCTCTAACAAATCCTCTGAGATGAGATGAGCTGAGATCACTTAGCTATTTGGCTTGGCTTCTGTACTAACGTTAGATCTTCTTAATGCCCTTGACACTCCTTGACCATTTTGACAGTCGATTTACACTGTACAGGCTAGGTTCATTGATGAATTACTGTTAAAAAGTGGGTATTTTCGCGCGACTAATTTTCGCGCTTGGCCGGGTAAGAAGAGTTTCGCATGTTTTTAAATCCGTGGAATCAAGACATCACGCACAGTGAACATATGCCTATGGCAAGCAAAAATATCGGCCTGCTTTTATTTTCGCGTTAGTTTCCGGTTGCGCAAAATGCACGAAAATTTCCACTTTTACAGTAAGTCAAGTTTACACTCGGCTATACAGCCTAAAATTTATCATAGTCATACTCATAATTTAACAGCTGAGACAGTGTGTTGTAGAATTGACTGGAGTGGAAGTGGAGTGTACGTGTACGTGATTATTCCTGAATCCTTGACCTTGCTGATGCTGACATCAGTGACGGTGCAGTGTCGGCCAGATCATGATTCAAGGGTTCAGTTATTTCCAAATCCCAAGATGCTCCTTCACACAGTTATGTGGTAGCGCTTCGCATTTAGGCTGGTCGCAGTTAGGGTTTGGCGCAGTGTAAAAATGTGTTATAAAAATGTTAGAGCCGAGGTAAAAATGTGTGTTAAAAATGTTGGAGGTAAAAGTGTCAGAGGTGTAAATTGGGTAAAAATGTCATAGATCTTTACAAGTGAAAATGTTGGGTAATAATGCCAGACTCGGAGGTACGTCGTATAAAACGACAGAGGTAAATAATGTGACAATTGTAAGCACTGCTGTAGGGGGTACTAGTTCAAATTCATGAAATTCTGTTGTTTCTTTTTATTGCAACTGATTGACAAATTGCCCAATATCAATGCAAATAAGCACTGAATTGATTAGTGATTTTAGTAGTAACCATGCATGACAATTTGAATAATTACACAATACTGTAACATCTGCATGCTATAGTATAAGGATCAGTCAGAACCAGCACTTGGCTGTTGGGCGGAAGCTCGGTGGTCTAGTACTAGACCTAGTTATCTAGTGGATATAAAGACACCTGTCAGGGGATACGGACGTCGTAGGTTTGAATGCAGCTCGAGTAGTTCTGTGCCCATGATTTCTTTTGACATGGGTACTGCTAAAAGCATTGGTCAATTCAGTGCTTATTTGCATAGATGTCAGGCAATTTGTCAATCAGTTGCAACAAACCATAGGTTTCAAAATCATGAAAAATGACTGGAACAGTCTTCCAGAGGAAATCGTGGCAGCTTCAATCCTTGACACATTTACATGTATGTCAAGGGTCAAAAAATAACCAACCATTTTTGGACATTTTTTTTTTTAACAAAAGGTAAAAGAAAAGAAATTACAGTGTAAATGGCAGTACAGTACGGTAGGTCAATGCGGCTCAGGACAGGTCAAGCTTGGTCTATGTCCCTAGTGCCATAATGATCAACCTATTGATTGTGGGCATCTTTGGCAAGACTAGACAAGACACAGTTGGACCAAGGAGGTTTACATGGAGTTCCAACTGGCTGTAATTATTCAAACAGTTGTCAGATTTCTATTGATGTACAAAAGAATTCCACAGGTGCACTTGTGCCTTTGATGATCGATGTTCAACGCCGCCGTCTTGCTGAGCAATCTGAATTAAGATTCATTTTGAACGTTTAATCATAATGTTGGCCATATTTTGCTTATTTATTTATTAAATGAATTGAAATTTCACTTAATGATAAAGCATGTAATACAAAAGTCAATTCCGTCCAGAAATTTGCGCAAAAGTATAAATCAGAGCTGTATCGTGTGAAAATGTTTAAAACTGTACCATCCTGGAAAGCTGCTTTTATCGCTTTTCTGCTTAATTTCCACAAATGAAACTATTAAGATGGAATAATCTTCAAGTATAATTCTTTATTGATAGATATATCAGATTAGCGCCCGGGTATGCCCAGTTGAGTAATTTTCATCTTTGTTTCAGCATTCTTTGCTCAATTTCTATTCGCGCGTCCTCGTGTCCGTTCCACCTACCTTTTATAAGAAGGGTTAGCGAAAAGTAATTACCATCACAAAAACGTATCTTCCTTTGAAAGTGGCTGGTGATTATGCAATGAGACACGAGTCAATTGTCTTCGTATCTGCGCGGCAGATCCTGTTTGGCACATGCTTCAAATATTTCTTAGTAGCGGCATCAAACATGGGATCAAAAGGAATAACACTGTTGTTACTCCATCTCTAGAACCTCCTTGGTTGGACGACACAGTGTAGATCTATTTCACTAGTGCACACTTAGTCAATTAGGCAGAAACATTATTTTATCATTGTGATTACATAATCTAGATCTACCCCTTGAACACAGAGGGTGGGTTGAGTTCCTAGTTGGATTCACATTTGTTTGTTTGTTTTCAGATTTGGCCCTGGCTCTTCGTATGGTTTGAGTTGAGAATTCTGTTGCATTGCATTAGATGTTACTCAGAAATTAGAATTTAGAGACTTAGTAAGTTGCTTGATTGAGAAAATGAGATTGACGTCATCTCATTCGTTCAAATGAATGTAGACCATGCTTACTTTATAAGGTGAGCAATATTAGGTTTGGATTCTGGGCTCTACCACAGGGGTAACATTTCATTGATTTGTATGAAATGCTCCATTCAAGTCGAGGCACATCCAGTAATGTAGTGCCTGCTCAAATTATAGTAATTAGTATTGTTTGTATGGTAGCTTCAAATCCATGAACAGACAACCCCATTGCCATGAAAAACTTTGAATTCCACAAGATACAGATGTTTTATATTTCATATGTTCCTAATAGGTCTGTGTTTGGAGGAGGTGAGTGGTCAAGACCACGTGGATGAGATCATAATGTGCTTCTATGCATGAATGATGCTTTAATCCCAGTAGTACTGGTACCCTCTGGCAAGGAACTCTATCCTCATTGCCAAGTCTTTCAGAGGAGACTTCAAGTTAAAAGGCACTAGTCCTGTGTTTAGGGGGAGTTATACCATAATGCATGTGTGTGTGTGTGGGGGGGGGGGGGGGGGGGGTGACCACTTCACTGGGGTTTCACCCTGCTCTTTACAAGAGAAGACTCAGAAGTGAAGTGGGTGCACACACACACACAGAACAAAACATGTGATACATGTATCTGCCAGAATCTGCAGGATTAAAGGAGGCAGATTACCAGAAGAAGAAGAAGTAGAAGAAGAAGAAGAAGAAGAAGAAGAAGAAGAAGAAGAAGAAGAAGAAGAAGAAGAAGAGGAGGAGGAGAAGGAGGAGCATAGGCACACTGTAGAATAGATGAACTATGTGTTTTCTACAAAATTACATCATGTAGTGCTCTATCGAAGTACATTTGCCGAATATGATAGCTATGCAAATTCTGTCACACACAAATTGCTTGGAACTGTACCTGTAGACTTTTAACAGTGAAGTCCTTTTCACTTTTCTGTTGTGCAGCCTGACTTGGAAAACTAACCATGACAGACCTGAAATCAGACTTGCAGTCATACCTGTCAACGTCCTCAAAGTCCAGCTCCCAGTCCAGTAGCTCTTTTTCCTCTGGAGCCCAGAATACGCTGAACTCTGTGACTTCATGGTTTTCTGGTACAAAGGGAAGCAATGGACACAGTGATGAAGCAAGTGGAAATTTGCTAACAGGAGCACCAAAGGAAGGAAATAATGGTGGGGAGACCAATGGATGGTTCAGTCAAGCTGAAAAGGATCCACTATGCCCTTCACTGGTAAGGTGAAAGTTTTTTTGACCAGTGGCAGTAGAGTGAACATCACTGACTTCTTATGGAAAGGGGTAATACTGAGAAAGTAATGGAATTGACAGTGTTACATGTTTGAGCAAAACAGTGATTTTAGCAGCAACCATGTTTAGACAGAAAACTGGATGATAATGTCATGCCCCCAAATGTCATCTATTGACCTACTTACAAATTGTCACTACTTTTTCTGTTTTCTTTTCTTTTTTTTTTTTAATGCGAAAAAGATCTTGTCTTACATATCACTTTTGTGTGTATGTGTGTGTGTGTATATGTGATGTGCAAAATCTTGGGATTTTAGTTTCTGAATCATAAACCAAAAGCATGTTTTTTTTTTGCTTTTTTTTTTTGTTTTTGTTATGAGATGTACAAATCAGGTTGTTAGTTGATGTCATCATGACACCTGAGCTAAGATGCGCATTTATAACGAATTCAAGATAAAATAAAAAACACATAATTTTGTAATTCCATAAATATTATTGTAGGTCAGATAGTGACATAGATTGTAACTTTTCTGTTCATCCAATTTCAGTCTTAGCTACTGTTAAGAAGGAATCGCTCAAAACTGTGTGTAAATTTCAGTCTGTGTGTGCTTTGTGATTCAGGCTATGTTACAGTGTTGTAATGACCACATACAATGACACCACCAAGATTATACTGTGGTGGGGGGGGGGGGGGGGGAGGACTTCAGCATTGAAAATCTAGCAATAGCTAATTTTATGCAGTGACATACGTAGCAATGCATTATCTGTTGAATCATCTTTTTTTTTTCTTCTTCTTTTGGAAGATTCCCAGTTACAATGTATACCTGACATAAGTTTACATTGTTTTAAAGCAGAATAATTCTATAACGGTACAGAGTAACACAAGTTGAAGGAGCAGTAGTATTGCTCATCACTCCATTTTAACGACAATCAGAAATCCCCTTTCATTATTTTTTATGTGTAATAGTTGTATTTCATCTTTATTTTCATTTCCATTTATGTATCCTGCAGAGTCGACAGCAAAGAATCATGGGATTCGTTGGCTGCCTTCTTGCTGGTATTTTCTGTTTTGCTTTGGCATGGACTTTTGCACCTATGATTGTCCTCAAGCCAAGGAAGTTTGCTCTACTCTATACGCTGGGTAGCCTTTTCTCTGTTTGCAGGTAATATCAAAACGCTGTTAAAGTAGATATTTTTGCTCCAGTAATTTTTTATGCTCTGCCAAGTGAGATGAATTTCACATGATTTTAATTCTGCGGAATCAAGACATTACACAGTGGTACAAAGCAAGTAAAATTATTTGCATGTTTTTATATTCATGCCAGTTTCTGGTTCACGCAAAATGTGCAAAAATTTCCACACCACAAAAATTGTCACTTTTACAGTACACTTATTAGTAAATTGACAAAGGGGAATTTGCAGTGATGATATACGACAATTGCAGTTCACCTTGCCTAAATCAACTTAATCCACTTTGCATTAGTCATATGATAAAAGATGATATCACGTTGTGTGCAAAAGATAGTTTTTAAAAGTCAACTCAAAAGTCGAAATTGAAGTGAATAAATGTTCTCTGCTACAAAAAGGATTCACCTCATTTGAACTTAACTGTTTTACAGTCTTGCATAATTTTGAAACAGCTGTGATCTGACATGATCCTTCAGCCAGCTGACAAACATCTTTGTTTGACCACTCCAAATTGTTTTGCCCAGAAAATATAACCCTTCTACCTTTCAAAAAAAATATAAATTCTGCATTTTCAGTCATTAACATCTCTAGGTGACTGTATATTATGACATTCAGGCAGCTCAAGTTATCTGAATTTCTAGGTTTGAATCATATCAGTAATACCAATATTTATACTCTTCAAACAGCTATTTAAACAATACTTCACAATAAAAAGTAATGCTTAATTGACACTGCTAGAAATGGCAAGTAACATTTTTAGCTCACCTGAGCCAAAGGCTCAAGTGAGCTATTGCGATCGCCCTTCGTCCGGCGTCCGTCGTCCGTCGTCCGTCGTCCGTCGTCCGTCGTGCGTCGTGCGTAAACTTTTTACATTTTCATCTTCTTCTTGAAAACCCCAAGACCGATTTTTATCAAACTTGGCAGGTAGCATCCCTAGGAGGTTAGGAACTCAATTTGTTAAAATGGGCACCATGACCCACCCAGGGGGCCCCCAGGGGGGCCCAAACCCCCCAAAATTAAGGAATCTTTAAAAATCTTCTTCTCTAGAACCAGAAGTGATAGAGCTAAGTTAATACTATGAGTTAGTTCATTGATGACTGTAGTTTCAAGTTTGTTCATGGCAGAATCAGGGATGCCCCCCTTGGGACCCAGGGGAGGGGGGTGGGGAGGGGTTCTAATGGGGCCTAAATTGTACATTTTCATCTTCTTTTTGAGAACCCCATGACCCATTTTCACCAAACTTGGCAGGTAGCATCCCTAGGGGGTTAGGAACTCAATTTGTTAAAATGGGCACCATGCCCCACCCAGGGGGCCCCCAGGGGACCCCCAGGGGGCCCAAATCCCCCAAAATTAAGGAATCTTTAAAAATCTTCTTCTCTAGAACCAGAAGTGATGGAGCTAAGTTAATACTATGAGTTAGTACATTGATGACTGCAGTTTCAAGTTTGTTCATGGCAGAATCAGGGGTGCCCCCCTTGGGACCCAGGGGAGGGAGGTGAGGAGGGGTCCTAATGGGGGCTAAATTGTACATTTTTATCTTCTTTTTTAGAACCCCATGACCCATTTTCACCAAACTTGGCAGGTAGCATCCCTAAGGGGTTAGGATCTCAATTTGTTAAAATGGGCACCATGTCCCACCCAGGGGGCCCCCAGGGGGGCCCAAACCCCCCAAATGAAGGAATCGTTAAAAATTTTCTCTAGAATCAGAAGTTATACAGCTAAGATAATACTATGAGTGAGTACATTAATGACTGTAGTTTCGAGTTTGTTCATAGGAGATCCAGGGGTGCCCCTCTTGGGGGCAGGGGTGGGGGGGGGGGGGGGTTGGTTAGGAAGGTCCAAATGGGGGCCTGAATCGTACATTGTCATCTTCTTCCTGAAAACCTCATGATAGATTTTCGTCAAACTTGGCAGGTAGCATCCTTAGGGGGTCAGGATCTCAATTTATCAAAATGGGCACCATGCCCCACCCAGAGGGCCCCAGGGGGCCCCCAATTCCCCAAATTAAGGAATCTTTAAAAATTTGGGCCCTTATTGTACATTTTCATCTTCTACTTCAGAATGCCTGGTCAAATTTTGGTAGAGCTGTGAATAATTTAGATTAGTGACTGCGTGAAAGGTGAACTTGCGATACTCAGGTGAGCGCTAGACCCGCGGGTCTCTTGTTGCTGCTATGATTTGACAAAGTATGGCAGCAAAGCAGAATTACAATTGTAGAAATTCCTGAGTGCGGAATGAAAAGACAGCAATGTATTACGAGTCCATTTCATAGAGAAGATTTCATTACTAGAGCTAGGTGCCCAATGGGATCAGCATTAGTACTTGCAGTTTCGTTATTCTTTTAATTTGGATACACAGATTTTCTTGGTCAGCAAAGTCTGAATCAGTATCAGTATACCTGTATTGCAGAAAACACTGATATTCAATGGGCTCATGTGAAGTGATGATAATGTCCAGTCAGATATGCATTTTCTTCATGGCAAAATTTTTGTCTCATTGTCATGCTTTGTGGAAGTGAATTCAGCACATTATTTTTATAACAGATATATACCACTCTCTCCATAACAGTTTCTCTCTTCTGTGGGGTCCTATGAATCACCTACGACACCTCTGTTCAAAAGAACGAATGCCATTTACTGCTACGTACTTTGGCACCATGTTTGCCACTTTGTACTTCTCAATGATAGTGAGTATGAAGCCAAGTGGATAATATCTACTGTACTAGTTTTTATGTACATCATTTTTGCATGTTTTATCATCTTCATATCTCGTTTTCTGTGCTACATGGCGTCATGTGTCCGATATATGTTTTCTTGTAGTCCATCTGTTTATTCTATAATTGTATTTTGTGATTGATACTGTAGATTGCAATGTATAAGGCACACTCATGTGTAAGTCACATCTCAAAATTGTTATCTTCAACAACAACAAAAAACAACCTTTATAGACCTTAATGTGTATTGTATTCCCAATGATGCAAAGCCATATCTGTGATAGATCTCCAGCTGAAAAATTCTTGTAGCTGAAACCTCACAAAGTTTGTCCCATGACCAGTCCACCACCTGTTTGCAGGCGATGCCTCTGAAGCGAGCGCTCATTGAGATGTACGTTTGTGTATTGTTCACATAACAGTCATTAGCTGTCAGATGGAACATGCTTTTTTCTTTGTTGCACATATGCACCATTGACCAAAATGTTGAGAACTTCAGCTTTTATAAGTTTGGCCACCACTGTGAATGGAAGGGCGAACATGGTGAAGTGTTTGTGATGTTAAACTTAAAGACGTTTTGCCAGTGTGACCGCGACTTATGTTTCTCTGTTTGAATTCTAAGAATCACAGAGCAAGAAGAGTGGTTATAATCTCAGCATCCTTTGTTTTACTGCTTGTTGCCTGCGAGTCTGCATCTTTTTAGAAGTCCCAGATTTTATTCTTGCTTATGTTCATTCAGCAGCGTGTAGATTTCAAGTCTGCATATTTTCATGCCTGCTTTTGGCAGCTTGTTCATTTCACATCTGTTTGTTGCCTGCTTTATATAGTAGCAAAGTGATGATGTCACAGTCTTTTGTTATAGCTTGGGTGGAACCAGGGGACCGTTTCATGAAACTTTTTGTCAGTGATTTACACTGACAACTGTTAAAGCTACTGAAATCCTTGCATATGATTGGCTGATAGCAAATTTGTCGGTGAAAACCTCCGACGAACTCGTTGATGAAACGCCCCCCAGGTGCAAGCATGGTTAGCAACAAAAGTAGGGGGGGTTCACATGTACACCAATTAGCGGGATACAAATCTCGAGATTTGCATCGCGATCGATATCTCAAGTTCTTTTGCACGTGTGGACAGAAAAAACCCGACAATTAGCGCGATAAGCATCGCGAAGCTAATCCCAAGAAATCTTGTGCTAGTTCATGAATTAGCGGGATAATTTGCCCCGCGCTGGTACGTGTGAACGGTGGGATTAGAATCTCGAGTTTTTATATCCCATCATACAATGCGCACATCACAACAGCGAGGCCTCTGCAAAGAGGTCCTTCACCTCTTCGGCACCCCACAACAACAGCGCGCGAACCACACCACTGACGCGCAAACAACAATGGGCAAAGAGAAGTGTGCGCAGGCAGTGATAGAGAAGGGCTCTGTGTGACCCAGTTTGCAGGCTTTGCTGTTATCTTGATTGGCAATTAGCGGGATAATTCTGTACGTGTGAACAGTTGCAAAAACTCGAGATTCCGAGAGCGATCGTTATCCCGCTAATTTGGAGCATATGGACAGTTGCGAAAATCTCGAGATATGGAGCGCGATCGTCATCCCGCTATTTTGAACGTGTGAACCCGGCTAGTGTTCACAAACTGGGCCAGGTGAAGCTGTTTATAACCAGTTTCCATGGGGATGAATGGCTATGTCATCACATTTTGGTACTCTTTGGACGTGGGTTGAAGTATGCGAGGCTCTTTTCACTTTCTGATGTGGTACAGTGTATTTCTTACCCTAGGGTACTGCTAGAAATTCTCCATCTTGTTGAATTATTTGTTGTTGTTTTTTAGCGCTGTACCTTGCGTTGCCAAGAAAATGAATGAAGTTATTTTAAGTGCTTTCTTCAAGAAGATTGTGTTGTTTTAGTGATCTAATCACAACAATAATAAATGCTTAAACAGTAGTCTCTGCTTAATCAGGTAGTGTCAGGCAGAGTACTTCTTACCTGATAAAGTGGTGTACCCTGTTAACGAAGAGCATGTTTCATTCATGTCACAGATATCACACACTGATTATTCACCTATCTGTATCACACTGACAGCATGATATGTCACTACACAGCCACAACTCATCTAACAGTCACACAACAACCTTCGCAGATAGCCCTTTTTTTATGTAATTGTTCCAAGGAGAAAAACATTAAAAACAAATTATCATGTAATACTGTACCCTGTAAGCTCATTTTATTTTATATTATAATCAATGATACTGCAGAGAAAGATAAGAAATTATGCATCACTCCTTGAACAGCTGAAATGAGCTGGCCCAACTTTTTTATTTTCATATTACTCCCTTTATTCACTCAATGCACACTTTTCTATCTAGGATTTGTAGCATAATTTACTGCATCAAGCCTGGAGTCAAGTTTACAATGTCAATTCTGTTCTCTCTTTCACAGAAACATGTCACCTTGATGACGATTGTTTGTGCAATTCTGCAAATGTGTGCCTTAGTTTGGTAAGTTGAAACAAAAAGATTCAGCTTGAACAGTGAATTTGATATATATTTCCAGAGTAGAGCTTAGGAGGATATATATTTGTATGTATAAGTATGAATTCAAAGTACATGCGATATTTAATGGTGTGTGAAATACATCTTGTGAGTTTAAAACATTAAAAAAAGAATAAAACTGGGACTCAACAGCCAGAGGTAGGAGTACCGTAGTTCTCATCATATGCAAGAACTATTCCATGCTGACAATGAATAAGAATTTACTGCTATTTTCAACAAACAAAAAAGAATAAACTGTATATTCATAAATTGATAGCAGTATTGTATCATATGAGACTTCGTTTTTTCAACTTGCCTTAGGACTTAAGAGTGAAATTATTGGGAAATAACTTCCATTTCCTCCACACAATCATGAAACAATTGATATGCCTCATACTGAAGCCAGATGTAGAATTTGTATTAGTTCCATTTATTCATTCTGCTAATACCAGGGTATGCATTTGACATTCTGGGACCTCTTTGAATAAATAGATTTGAAAAAATATAGTTTAACTTATTTATATATATTTGGTATTGATAGTTAAATGTGTCATCAACATATTTATTTTCAAAACTAATAGTTGCATAAAGCCTGGCAATTGAATTTCACAAAGTCATTTAAAACTCATCAAGACGACTGTTTAATAGCTCTGACTTGATTAATGACTGCCTTAATGATAGAGTGTCTTAGTTTCATTTGGTTCATCGTTTTTTAGTATATATCACTCTGATATACTTAAGTTTGTAACTTTCCTGTGTGCCTAGGTATGTCATGAGCTACATTCCAGGAGGACAGACTGGACTCAAGTTCTTCACAAAAGTTTTCACATCAGTAGCAGGGAAGGCTGTGTCTAAGTCCTTGCCGGTCTGAGAGAAGGAGCCTCTATTACTGAAATGCTTGTCAACTGCATGCATGTATGCTTGGGCTAGACTTCTGTATACGGGCACACTGTTGCTATCCATGGAACAACGAGTCTGTAGCTGTAATATGAAAAGCCAACTAGCAACTGGCAGTATGTGTATATGACATCCTTCATGAAATTAATGGGAACAGACCTGAAGTCGAACTTGCATTCTCATGAAGTGTGTTAAAATGAGACTTATTATTATGGATGAAGCTACAAATATGTGACCGGCGACAACGGTTTCAGGCAAAAGTCGGGAATTTTGAAAATGCATTTTTTCACTGAATCACATTGCCCATTTCCTAAGCTTTGCATTGATATAAAACACTTGCATTCTTCGGCATCATAAGTGGGCATAGAAAGAGAAATAAGATGCACTTTTTAAGTTGTTAGCCTGACAAAAGTGCAAGAAAACAGGCTTTGAAGATTCACCTCTTTCTCAAAGACAATGTCCGAACGGCGATGCGAGGGGAGAATCACCCATCCGTACGATGGTGCCAATCGATGTTAAGCTCCGCCTCTAGCAACCACATCACCTTCTGATTGGCTCACTGAGAGAGTCAAATTTCCCGGGCACCTTCCTCGGAGCTCAGCGTATGGAGCCGAAAAACAATGCATTTCGCTCGTGTTTGTTTACCAGTACGTCTTTCAAGATGGCGAATACGATAATTGCACGTATGCTGTACATGTACATGTATTGTGTATGGCGCATGCATTACGCAATGGCATTAACATGCCATTACCGTGTGCATGTAACAGGAGCGGCGGCGAATCCACACATTTACAAATCGCGTTTTCATTGTGGTTGATTTGTCTTTATCATTGGCGACCCTTTTGAAGGCAGAAAATTGCTAGTACTGGCAAGGGTCACGCTTCCTGTTTGCTTTGCTTTTACAAGACATGCATAATTATGTTGCTTTGTTCGGTGGTGCTAATTAAATTAAAAAAAAACACAACTCGTTAGTTTGGTGCGATCTTGACGTGTAGTATTTGAATATAATTGGTCACATGTGACCGCTCCTTCCCTCTCATCTACCTTTCATTGAGTCAGTCTGCTGTCATAATTTTTACTACATGTACAAGTAGACAAATTTGAGAATATCCAGTTTTCTTTTCACACGATTATGTCATGCTACATGATTTTTGGTTCACTTCCGTTGTCGAACATTGCGGTAGAATAGTTTGGATAGAAAGCAAAAAACGAAGAGCACGCACTAAAGAACGAGCGTATATAAACCACTATAGCAAGAACAATGGAGCATGTAATCGCGCACACGTGGACAAAGCATTCCCCAAACGCTGCAACTGGTGTCTCCGAAAGCCGAATTATGTAAATGTATGCGACACACCAGCCAATCGCATGCGAGACCCTGCCCCGTAGCAACGCTGGGGATATTGGCGCGGCGTTCGAAAGAAGCTCGAAACTGACGAGTGCGATCCAACATAGGGTGCTTAAAATTCCATTTTCGATAGGAAAAACTAAGTCTTATGCTATCAAATTTGGTGAAGATGTAGAAAACATATCAAAGATTCGATTTCTGCAAAAAACCTAAATCGACAAAAATAATGGTCAAAATCTTTGTACCCCGCCTAGGAGGGAATTTGCTCTTGCGACTTTTGCCTGAAACCGTTGTCGCGGGTCACATATCATGTTTTCAGAGAGAACCTACATTGTCCCTTTCATCTTGTAACATGGAGTCTAATTCATAGTGAGAAATGAAATTCTATGCCCATTATGGGACTGTCTTAAAATCTTTTTAAAGCTCTGCATATAAATTAGAACTAAATTATTATTATTTTTTTTTTGCATTAGTTTAGATGGGTCAGCTGTTTCTCCTTCAGTGTCTTTTGTTAAAGACAGCTGAAACAAATGAAGAGGTCTTTGGCTTTGTTGTATCTTACATGCAATGACAATGTCATTTCCCAAATGTTATGATGATTATGAATTTAGCTTTTATACACCAGTTTGTTAGCCAGCCATATATCAAAGCAAGAATGTTCTTCTCAAGTGGCCTTAGAAAGTCCGCCAGTAGGAATGCTATTCAGTCTGATTGGCAAGGGTACATCAGATGAACCCAAACTGATGCTGTACCCAAACCATCATCAACAAACCAAGTGCTCTCACATGTTCCTAATGTGTACTGCTATCATTTAGCCTGTGTCCTTGGTCAGGAACATTTAATAATCCAGGTTCAGGTTATGGCCAGCTTGCTTGTAAGTAGGTAAACTGTTTCACCTTGGGGCTTCATAGCCCACACTTTGAGGCATTGCCTCTGATCAGATCAGTGCAATCTTTTACCATTGAAAGATTTGCATTTCTTGTCAAGTTGTTTCAATAGTGTTTCCAACGAGGTGATTGATCTCTTTTTTTAGTTTCTTCAGGCCTCCTGCAACATTGATGAATATCATCTAATGTCTTATGATACCCTGATGGTCCGGATGTATGTAAACTAGCTTTCTAGTCCGTACAAAACATAATTCACAAAAGGGCTCAAAATTCATCTTCTACTATTTCAAATTTGCTTGCAATACATGTGTATATATCTAAATAGTCTATCAAGAATCTTGTCTGGCTGACAGGATTTGCCAGGATAATGAGTTGTTTTAGAGTACTGTATATTTTGAGATCATAAGTGTAAAATAATTTCTGTCATGTCCACAACTTTTTATCCTATGACATGATGATCGATCGTTCCCTAGCAGTACAGTGCACTCCCGTTATAACGAACACAGTTTTAATGAAATTCCGATTACAATGAAGTAAAAATTAAGGCCGCAACATTTTCCGCTCTTTGTTTTTGTTTTTTTTGTTCAGTTATAACGAAATTTTAATATAACAAAAGAAAACTGCCAGACCCGAGAACTTCATTATAACAGGAGTCCACTGTAGTATTTCCCAACAAGTGGAATGTGAATCACTCTCATGCGATAGATCAATGGATACTGCTATGGCCTGATATGTAATCGATCCTCATAACATATTACATAGCAGCCATGATCGGATATACTCTGAGATTGCCATACTTTCAGTGTACCTTTTTGGCCATTGTTTTGCTTTTTCGACATTACCCAACTGAAATTGTGTTATCACAGCATTGTATTTCACACATTTGTATACCTGTGTGTCCATTTTAGAGCAAAAATTTGACAGTTTCTGCAGGCATATGGAAACTATGTTTTACCTTTGAGTGTACATATTACATGTGTTATATGCAAATATATGTTTGCGTGTATGTGTCTCATGTTCTTGGTTATGTGTTGCATGGTTACAACTGTTACCTGATACTGACTTCTCTGAAGCCATAGTCATACTGAAGTGGTTGAGCAATTCCTCAAATTTATCTTGTTCTTTTCTGGAATACTAGCAACAGTGATAGACATGTTTTATAACAAGCAATTGTTGACCAGGAGACAGCTTATAAAGTCAAGCCTATCTATATAGCGTACTTGCCAACATTTTGAAATCCTGAAGAGGTAGATTTTGCGAGGGAGCGAAGCGACCAAGCCCGAGCGCGCTTGCGCGCGAGGGGGGGGGGGGGGATGGTGTGGGAGGGGGGTGTCCCCCCTCCCGCGTTGTGGATTTTTTTTTTTTCAATATCAAAATATGAGATTTGGTGCATGCTTTTTAACCTTTTTAAAGGGTTCTTGGTATTGATAAAAAACATATAATCCATGTAAATCTATGAACTATTTTGTAGACTATGCATATAAAAATGAAATCAGACATATTGGTAAATAATTTTTGTAGGCTAAGCATATGTGAAAAAGTAATCAAACATATTGTTATCACAAGTTAGATATGAAAATACATGTACGTTTAATACAATCACGTACGTACACGACCGGCTGGGATCATGCCACACCGTATGCCGCATTGGCCGCACCATGCACACGTGAGCTACCAAAACATTACTATCGTGCGTGGTTCTAGCTACACGTACACGTGTACAGTCAGTCTTGCA